>NC_135820.1:39172398-39535561 GCF_964213995.1 Mustelus asterias
CCATGGCAAATTAAACCAAGGTGTTTTCTGGTTTTTATATAACTTGGTTGTACACAAACAGAAATGGCAACTCATGCAGCTGATGTTTGAGGACAACAAAGAAACACCTGATAATTTAAGTAGCTGCTAACTGGGACAGAAAATAAAACATTGCTCAAATGGTTTAGGATTTCATCTTTAACCGTGACAGGATTTTACAACTCTGCATTTAGCACGTCGTTAGCTTTGTTAGGTTAAACCCACAGATGATGATTGTAGCTGTAGGAAGGACAATGAGGGTAACTTCTTTGGAAATTAGCTTCAACATATTGTTGTCTTAAAGCAGAGTTTTTCTTCACCCGCGGGCCTATTGTTTATCATTGTACAGTTGCTGAGGCAGCATTGTGGAAAATGAAATGTGTTTAGTTAGCAACAAAAGTGCTGGTGAAATAACTTCAGATGATTTTACTTTCTTGATCATTGACCTGATTTGTTGTTGATGGACAATTGTCTTGAACATCTGACATTTATTATCATTCAGATTCAAAACAAGAGGAAATCCACTCCAAGCTTCAAAAATTATTACTAGCAAAAGTGTAAATAAGACGATGAAAGACACTATTCATGTGTGTTTCAAGAGAATACTTGGCAAGGGCTCATTATAAAAATGAAAACTTATAAATGTTTCCTTTTGGGACCAAGACCTCACTAACACTACAATATCTCAATATTTTGAGAATGTACTCAAGATCATACTGCCGTCTCCCCCACTGAGAGTAGCAAACTCTCACCAGCCACGTGAGTGTATATTAGCACAAGGAAAGGGAAAGGCACATGGAAGACAGACACTCTGGGAATGCACAAGGGTGAATCCATGGCTGTTAAATGGAATCATGGATTGTTCACTGGATAAAGTTGATTTGGAATTTATTTTGTGGAAATTTGTATTTCTGGATTGTGACCAAGATGACACTGTATCAAATTAGCAACTAAGCCAAAATGGCCGACGATCTCTTTAATTACTGCTTGTATGGGATTCTTCCTGATGAAGAACACATGTTCACCTGTGAGAGATTACGAGAGGGCATTAGCTGGAGCATTGAGGTCAAACCCCCTGGCAGCACGAGAGTCAAATCATTCACCATGAACAGCCTATTCTGCACACTTATAGTGCATATTCCTAGTGCATGTGTTATGTACCTCCCCCAAATGGCATCCAGTACGGCACACTGCATGAGATTAGCACCGGTGCGACTTTGGACATGAAACTGGTTATGGAGCTGAACTTTACAGCCATGAGTTTCTCTACAGTGCAAAAGAAACTTACAAGATATTCTCTTAGATTTTGCTGTTGCTGCATGGACAACACAGGCTAAATTTAAATTGCCCCTTTAAATTTCTGTTCAACGATTTAAGGAGACACTATTTCATTTATTTAGCTCTCACTTGGCTCTGAAAGACAGTAATTTCACAATGTAGTTACTGATGCTGATATGTTTTCTTCTCACAATCATAGATTTATGTGATCACACATCATGGAAATAGATTAAGGGGTGAATTTTCCTGTTCTGCCCGCCTCGGGAATTGGAGCGGGCAAGGGGCGGATCATGGAATGGTCTGTTGACCTCGGGCGGGATTTCCCATTTTCAAGGTGAGTGTGGCTGGAAAATTCCACCCTAAATTTGTGCCAGTGTCTTTCTCCACATAATCCAACTGTCCTACTAGTTCAATGTGCCATTTTACACCTTGATGCCACCCAGCAAGTTACATCTAATATAAGATAAAATTTTTAAAAAATCATTCATGGGATGTGGATGTTGCTGGCTGGGCCTTCATTTATTGGCCATGCCTAATTGCCTTTGTACTGAGTGGCTCGGTAGGCCATTTAAGAGTCAACCACATTATTGTGGGGTTTGGAATCATGTGTAGGCCAGACCTTGGTGAACCAGATGGGTTTTTAGGACAAGTGACAATTTTTACATGGTCATCTTTAGACTTTTAATTCCAGATTTCATTGGATTTAAATTTCACTATCTGCCTTGGTGGGATTCCCCAGAGCATGACCCTGGGTCTCTGGATTACTAGCCCAGTGACAGTACCACTACGCCATCACCTCCCCAGTAACAATTGCAGAGCTTACATTTCACTATTCAAAATGTTCTTCGAACCATTAAATCATTTGTCATTTATCAAGAAATAATCAATGTTTGAATTCATCACCAAGTGCAAATAGACACAAGTCTTCATTTCCAATCAGCACAATTTGTGCGAGTAAAGAAGACTTGACTTGCAAATGTTTATTGGATTGGGTGAGATTTTATGCAAATACAAAGGCACCTAGCTGCTGACAATATTACAGGAAGTGCTTAACCATCACTTCCCATCTATTTTTCATCCTATTTCCTTGCTCTCCAAAAAAATGTTGACCTATTTTTTCCTTTAAATATTAAAGATATGCAAACAATTGTTTGAAGGGAAAATGTAACCTGGTGGGAAGAGAAGATGCAGGACATAGAAACAAAATATCAGTCGTTCCACTCCACTCCTCAAAAACTTTGCAGCCTGTTTTATTTTCATAGCCTCAAAGGTTCTCCTTCAATGCCAACGTGACCTCTGCAGAGGTCATGTGATGCTTCAGGCAACTGAGATAGCTTTTCTGGATTCATAGCAACATGAAGAATAATAAGATAATAGACTGGAACAGGCATCAAAAGGACTCACACTTACTGAAATGTACGGAAGACGTACTCGTCACAGAAAATCATCAATAAGGAAGTCAAGATTACTTGACGGGCAAGCAGAGCATGAAATAGGCTGATGGGAAACTTGGAATTATTTTGAGCTGATTGAAATCCTGCACGATAAAACTGAAGTTTAATATGGTGCAGCGAATTACTGCACATGCTGAAAATCCCATACAAAACAGAATATGCTGGAAATACTCAGCAGGTCAGGCAGCATCTGTGGAGAAAGAGACGCATTTAACAGTGGACTTTCACCAGAAGTGGAAGAAGTTGGAGATGTAAGCAAGTACAGAGGCAGGAAAAGAAGTGGGTGGGCATGAGAGGAGCAAAAGAATAAAAGTGGAAGTCTGTGATAGGTTGAGTGGTCGAACAGATCAAATAAAAATGGGCAAAAGGGAAAAAGAAATGGCAATAGGAAAGAAAGCAAAGATTAGGTCTAGAGGAGCTGTAAAAGGGCCAAACAGAACCAATACCCACATCAGCTATCTGAATAAATGGGGGTGCTGGAGAAGGGAGCAGTGGTTATGATCTGGGGTCATTAAAATCAATATTGAGTTATTTATTTAAAAAATGTTAAATCTCCAAATTTTACCAATTCTGATCTGAAATATTTTCTGTTTTTATTTTGTATAGTATGTCTCTGTTGTGCATTTTCAGCTTATAGATTTCATACAGAAGTCAAATAAAGTAATGGTGTTTTTATATTGCTGTGTAATTCAGCCAGGGGTCGGACATTTTGGAAGATCATGCTCAATATAGCAAACCTTTGTTTTACAACTCATCCTGCTTGAGATGAGAGCATCTTAAAAACAACAGCAATAAAAAAATTAAAATGCAACAATCATTCAATCACTAGTCAAAATTACTCTTTAATAGAGATAACATATTTTAAAAGTCATGATGCAAATTTAACTTTTTTTTTTAAAGAACCTATGACATTTGGACTTCGATAAGCGGTTAACCAAAGAATACAAGGTTACAATGAATTTAACAACCATTGTCATGGAGCCTTTCTGTCTGCATAATACAATAGTGATGACAGAGTTTCACATTCTCTGAGTAAATAGCTCTCTCATTTTCAGATTTTATTATTCAGTATATTTCTACCACAGAAATGTTAAGGCGCAGGAGGACATTTAGCCCATCATGTCCACACTAGCTCTCCGAATGAGCAACTCACTGGCGGGGTGTGGGGGGGAGGGGGGGTTTCCATTCCACCTGTCACGGGATTGTAGCGGGTGGGTAGTCCATGCAAAGATCCATTGACCTCAGCTGAGATTTTCCAGTTTTGGGATGAGTGAGGCCAGAAAATCTCTGCTCCCTTCCCGTAACTCTGCACATTCTTCCTTTTCAGATAAGTCTAATTCCCTTTTGAATGCTTCAGTTGAATCTGCCTCCACCACATTCTCAGGCAATGCATTCCAAAGCCTAACCAGTTGCTGCATAAAATAGTTTATCCTCAGGTCAGTTTTGCATTTTTTATGAATTACTTTACATCTGTGCCCTCTTGTTGTCAATCCTTTCATGAGTGGGAACAGTTTTTTCCTATAAACTCTACACAGACCTCATGATTTTGAACACTTTTATAAAATCTCTTCTTAATTTTTTCTCAAAGAAAACTGCCTGAACTTCTACAATCAATCTACAATCATAACTGAAGTTTCTCAACTCCAGAACCATTCTCATGAACCTTTTCTGCCCTCTCTAATGCCTTCACATCCTTCCTGAAGTGCAGCTCCCATAACTGGATGCAATTCTCTAGCTGAGGCCAAATTTCTGACTTACATAAGTTCAACTTAACCTCCTTGGTCCTGTACTCTATGTCCGTATTAATAAATCCCAAGATAGCATCTGCTTTATTGACTGCCCTCTCAACTTGTCCTGCCACCTTCAATAACTTATGCACGTATGGACCCAAGTCTCTCTGATCCTGTATCCCTTTAGGAGTTGTATCCTTTAGTTTATATTGTCTTTCCAAGTCCTTCCTACCAAAATGATTCGCTTCACATTTCTCTGCATTGAATTTCATCTGCAAGCTGCCCGTCCATGCTGCCAATTTGTTTATGTTCTTTTCAAGTTACACACTATTCTCTTCACAATGCTTTCAAGCTTTGTATCAGCCTTTAACATTGATATTGTGCTCTGTACATCAAGGTCTAAGTCATTAATACATATTAGGAAAATCTAACGTTCTAACACTAAGTCCCATCGAACATCACTACAAGCCTACCTCCTGCCCAGAAACATCCATCAACTGGTACTCTTTTCTTCCTGTCATGCAGCCAGTTCCATATCCATGTTGCTACTATTCCATTTATCCCATGCGCTTTAATTTTTCTCACAAGCCTGTTATCTGGCCTTCGAAAGTCCATGTTGTGAGGATGAATGTTACTTTTTTAAAATCTCTAGGGAAAAATTGTATCATTCTGTAATAAAGTCTGTGTGTCGGAGTTTTTCAGAGACCTAAGTATCATGCAGGCTTTTATTTGGGAGATTTCTCTTTGTTAAATACAGCTCAGCAAATACAAAGAGCTCATGGAGACAGTAAATTCTGGTTGAAGATGTACTTTATTTTACCCAGGCCTGGTCCACACGTGTCGGAGAGTGACTTGGAGACAGCCAAATCATTCTAAATTACATTGCTAAGACGTACTGCAATTATACATTTTTCAGAAATCATTTGCCCACCTACTCTGTCATCCTAACCAGATGAGCCAATCATGTTATTATAATTTATTTACCTTGGCTAATAAAATTCTACCCTCTGGTGACATGAAAATAAATAGAACTGTAAAGTCCGAAGTTCCTGCCCGCTGTCTTGTGGCAACTCATTACATAAATCCGGAAAGTTCTTGGCCATCGTCTCCCGGCAATCCCGAATATTTAAGTCCACAGAGTTCAAAAGTTTTCTTTTTCATTGTCTGCTAGCAATTCCTTATCAGAAGGATTTGAATTATTCGATTCATTCAGCTGTCTGGGATTGCTCGAACTATCTGAGACCCACACTGATAAGAACTGTGCTCTGTGGCTGTATTGTTCTTAAAGAATGTGGTTCATCTTACTCAGCTTTATTCCATTATGCCTTGAGGTAGTCTGTAGTTGATCAATGTGTACATTTTAATACAGAATATATAAAAACACATGTTTAAATTCTCTAACAGTGGTTATATGTGTTTCTATGCAAAACAGTACCTTTGTAACTCAAGGTACTTTGTACTTTTTCCAGAATATATTCACTCTAAATTAGTTTTTTCTTAATCTATTAGTCTTTTAGTCCCAAGTTATCTTAAATCCCTCTCACAGTGTGGATCTCTTGTGTATTTGACTGAATGAATTAAGCTAGGGAAATGTTAATGGAGTCAGCTTATCTGGAGAATTGACACATGCAAATGATTAGGGATGATAAATGCAATGCTATTTGCAATGAAGCTAGGGTCAAGCGGTTTTATAAGTAAATAAACAAAGTTTTGAAATTTGCATGAGGAGATAGAGAGGGACACAGTTCTTTCAGTTGTTAAATTTCAAAGGGAGTAAAGGCTTGTATAGCTAGCAAAAATTTCATAAGTAAACAAGAGAAGGTTATTTAAATTTGAGCCAGGGGGCAGGGAGGAGTAGGAAGGTAGGGTGCAACAGAAAAGATATGAAAGAAGGTTTATATTTTTATAAAGTTAAGTTCACAAATGTGCTGAGAAAAATGAATTTGAAAATGAAAAGGAAAAAGAATACTTAAGGAGAGATCTTGAGCTAACATGGGGTTGGCTGTGTGAGGAAGATTTTCTGTAAACAAATCTGTGCTTGGTGAAGGTGAAATTTGAATCGGTCATCCATTTAAGCCTAAAAAGCCTAAAAAGTCTTGGGATGCAGAAAGCAATATTGTTGCTGGTGTATCTTTGATTTCCACTGCAGAATGGAAGAGAGTTTAGGAGATCATGTGATACACATTTACCAAAGTGATAACAGTTTTACTTTAGGTAATATTTTTGGATTTCTGTGGTTAAATATCTATCAGGGAGTGTTGCTTGGAAGGTGTTCACTGGTGGATCTGACCAAGCAGGAAATCTTTTGGGAGATGTTTTGTAAGACTAATTTTAACTGTATAACTCTAATATAAGCATAATTATGCTTCCTTTTCTTCTTGTTAATAAATAATTTAATTTTTGCAACAAGACATAATGTTTGCAATTCTTGAGTCCTCAGGAATGACCCCTAAGTCTAAGAAAGACAGAAAAAATATGGCCAGTGCTTCTGCAATTTCTGCTCTTACTCCCCTCAGTATTGTTGAATGTGTCTCATTGGGTTCTGGTGCCTTCTCAATTTTAAGTACATATCCTATCAAAACTTCTCCTTTTCAATTTTAAACCTGTTTAATTTCTGAATTACCCCATCTCTTACCATGGTCTGGGTAGCATAATCTTCCTTCATAAAGTATCATCCAGCCAAAATAATCAAAAGATCCACTCAGCCATAATTGTGGTCCCTCACCACACTGCACTAGCAATTGATGTGATGAGCTATTGCCCACCAAAGTGCCTGTCCCAGCATTTGGTAATTAAAGTGGAGAAAGGGTGTTATACAAGTGCATCTGCCGTCAGTGCATCCTCTGGAGTTAATGGATGGTCTTGGGATCCCAGCCAGCTCTGAAGGATGGTTCATTTGTTGGTGGAAAACAATTGGTCAGGTACTATTATTCATCACACAGTCAATGATCATGCTAGGTGGCAGCCTTCTGCACTCCCCTATACTAATCCATGCCAATTCAATACGCTTGCCGAGTGCAGAAGTTAATTGAAACTTTTTCGGCACTGTTTCATTGAGTGGCAGAACATGTCGTGGCCACTGACCGTTGCTGCCACCTTTGTCCAGAGGGAATCAAGAGTTATGGGGAGAAGGCAGAAAAGTGAAGTTGAGCATTATCATGTCAGATCAGTCATGGTCTCATTGAATGATGGAGCAGATTTGATGGGCTGAATGGCCTAATTCTGCTTCTATGTTTTATGATGAGGTGGGATGGTCTGCTATTGCTATCTCATGACCTCAATATGTCCTGTCTGGCACTCACAGCCTCCACAAGAGCACAAAGGCATTTGTCTGAAAAATGGGGCTTGATGGCCACCTGAATTCAGGAAATTCAGGAGAAATCAGGAGGGCAAAAAGGGGACACGAAATTGTTTTGGCAGATAAGGCAAAGGAGAATCCAAAGAGTTTCTACAAATACATAAAGGGCAAAAGAGTAACAAGGGAGAGAGTAGGGCCTCTTAAGGATCAACAAGGTAGTCTATGTGCGGATCCACAAGAGATGGGTGAGATCCTAAATGAATATTTCTCATCAGTATTTACTGTTGAGAAAGGCATGGATGTTAGGGAACTCGGGGAAATAAATATTGATGTCTTGAGGAGCGTATATATTACAGAGAAGGAGGTGCTGGAAGTCTTAAAGTGCATCAAGGTAGATAAATCTGCGGGACCTGATGAGGTATATCCCAGGACGTTGTGGGAGGCTAGGGAGGAAATTGCGGGTCCCCTAGCCGAGATATTTGAATCATCGATAGTCACAGATGAGGTGCCTGAAGATTGGAGAGTGGCAAATGTTGTGCCTTTGTTCAAAATGGGCTGCAGGGAAAAGCCTGGGAACTACAGGCCAGTGAGCCTCACATCTGTGGTGGGTACATTGTTGGAAGGTATTTTGAGAGACAGGATCGACAGGCATTTAGAGATGCAAGGACTGATTAGGGACAAAGCATGGCTTTGTGAGTGGAAAATCATGTCTCACAAATTTAATTGAGTTATTTGAAGGGGTAACCAAGAAGGTAGATGAGGGCAGTGCAGTTGATGTTTTCTACATGGACTTTAGCAAGGCCTTTGACAAGGTACCGCATGGTAGGTTATTGCATAAAGTTAAATCTCACGGGATCCAGGGTGAGGTATCTAAATGGATACAAAATTGGCTTCTTGACAGAAGCCAGAGGGTGGTTGTAGAGAGTTGTTTTTCAAACTGGAGGCCTGTGACCAGCGGTGTGCCTCAGGGATCAGTGCTGGGTCCACTGTTATTTGTCATTTATATTAATGATTTGAATGAGAATATAGGGGGCATGGTTGGTAAGTTTGCAGATGACACCAAGATTGGTGGCATGATGGACAGTGAGGAAGATTATCTCCAATTGCAATGGGATCTTGATCAATTGGGCCAGTGGGCTGACAAATGGCAGATGGAGTTTAATTTAGACAAATGCGAGGTAATGCATTTTGGTAGATTGAACCAGGACAGGACTTACTCAGTTAATGGTAGGGCGTTGGGGAAAGTTACAGAACAAAGAGATCGAGGGGTACATGTTCATAGCTCCTTGAAAGTGGAGTCACAGTTGGACAGAGTGGTGAAGAAGGCATTCGGCATGCTTGGTTTCAGCGGTCAGAACATTGAATACAGGAGTTGGGACATCTTGTGAAAGTTGTACAAGATATTGGTAAGGCCACACTTGGAATACTGTGTGCAATTCTGGTCACCTTATTATAGAAAGGATATTATTAAACTAGAAAGAGTGCAGAAAAGATTTACTAGGATGCTATCGGGACTTGATGGATTGAGTTATAAGAGAGGCTGAAGAGACTGGGATTTTTTTCTCTCGAGCGCAAGAGGCTGAGGGGTGACCTTATAGAGGCCTATAAAATAATGAGGGGCATAGACAAGGTAGATAGTCAATATCTTTTCCCAAAGGTAGGGGAGTCTAAAACTAGAGGGCATAGGTTGAAGGTGAGAGGGGAGAGATACAAAAGTGTCCAGACGGGCAATTTTTTTCACACAGAGGGTGGTGAGTGTCTGGAACAAGCTGCCAGAGGTAGTAGTAGAGGCGGGTACAATTTTATCTTTTAAAAAGCATTTAGATAGTTACATGGGTACGATGGGTATAGAGGGATATGGGCCAAATGCGGGCAATTGGGATTAATTTAGGGGTTTTAAAAAAAAAGGGCGGCATGGACAAGTTAGGCTGAAGGGCCTGTTTCCATGCTGTAAACCTCTATGACTCTAAGAATTGCCCTCCTGTCTGGAATGTCTGCCAATTGTTGCTGCCATAATGAAGACCACCCTGCTCCTTCCTTAAGACCTTCAGTGGTCTCAGGCGGCTACCTTTATCCATCCTGCTGCATCTCCATTGGACCCAGTGCCCACCACACTCCTGCCCTCGCTGGCTTCGCTAACCGTGACATTTTGCACTGACTGGCCCTTAAAAGAGGGCCCCAGCGTAATGACATGGAAAACATGTGTGTTTCTGGCCCCACCCACTGTATGCTCACATCACACATAAAATTCTCACCTTACTTATCCAATCAGAGTATTTTTTGAATGACTTATTTTCCCCATCCCTGCCCTGTCACCTCGAGGGTTCCCAATTTTCTGTCCTGCTCCTCCCTCATCTATAGACTCCCCTTGAACACATTGTACAAAGTCATAAAGTTAACTTAGGCACAGTGGTTAGCCTCTACAGCTGGATCCTCCAGTTTAAGTGTCATCTTCCAGCCTTAGTTTATTCCTGGAGATCCATCTCCTTTTTCAGGAGATCCATCTTCTTTCCTCAATGGTGGGTCAGTGATGTTGGGTGCCTTTTCAATATGACACCCAGATATGACGGCAGGACACCTGCCATCATAATTAATGAAACCGGGGCCAGAAGATGTGACGTGGTTTCCTGCTTACCTTCACAGTGGGAAACAATCCCTGTTCCTGCCCCTGCCAAAGTAATTAGTCCCAAATGGGTGAATTCTGCCCAATATCTTTGCTGGTATATGGGTAGGTTAAGAAACAGTGAAGATTGAGTGAAGATTTGTGTGGACAAGTATTGAATGTGATAAGAGTTGGGATAATTTTTTTTTTTCTGGATGGCAAAAAGTAATTAGTGGGTAATTAGTGGGTAAAAAGTAATTAGTGCCACAGGGTTCGGTCCTTGGGACCCAGCTACTTACAATCTATATTAACGACTTGGACACAGGGATAGAAGGCTCAAGAGCCAAATTTGCAGATGACACAAAAATGGGCGGGACAGTAAGTTATAATGAGGAAATAAGAACCTTACAAATAGATATAGATAGATTAGGAGAATGGGCCAAAATGTAGCAGATGGAGTTTAATATGGATAAGTGTGAGGTCATGCAATGGAAGGTATTCCAGTGCGACTCCTCTTGTACCAATTGCACATGATAACGGGACCTATTTTGCAATTTTGATTCTAAGTGCTGGGGAAACTCGAAACTAGGAGTGTTTCAGACCCGACTTTTAGACCTGTTCTCAGGCAACCTCATATGCATTCTGCCTGCAAAAATATCAGAGATTCAGAATCGCGCTGCAGAAGCCTGTGGGTGGGGCTTAACGTGCCCGAAATCCTGCAGCTCCGATCGGCGCCTCCAACTGTGCATGTGCCGAAAAAAAAGGATAGAATGCGGCTCCCCTGCCACATCGCTCCCAGGCTGGATAATGCCTCCCCCTGGTCCCCACAGACATTGCCCCACCCCCACAACATTACTGACCCCCTTATCCCCACACCCTCTCCGCCACCCAGACTGATCGTGGGCCGTTCCCCCTTCCTCCCCACCGATCTCAGGCAGAGTGGCAGTGGACCCCCCTTCCCCCTCACTGATCCCGGGCAGAATGGCAGCGGATGCCCCTTCTCCCTCACTGATCTCAGGCACAGTGGCAGCGGACCCTCCCCTTCCCCCTCACTGATCTCAGGCAGAGTGTCAGCGGACACCCTTCCCCCCCACCGCCTCCCCACTGATCTCAAGCAGAGTGCCAGTGGACCCCCCCTTCGCCCTCACTCATCTCAGGCAGAGAGCTGTAGGACCCATCATTCCCCCGCCAACCAATCTCAAGCAGAGAACCGTCGGACGCTTGGCACTTACCTCCTCACTAACTGAAGCACCCAAATTGGATTTTTATGGAGCATGTCTGTTTTGCGCCGATTCTGGATGGGCGAACGTGGTGGTAAAGGGAAAAGTGCCGGTAAGGTTGGGCATGTAGCCCATTAAGTCAATTTAAATGCATGCAAATGCATTTAAATTGCCATCGTGCTCGTTCTAGGCGCAGTCCCGATCGTAGCCATTTTCAGGCCTTGGTAAAGGGGGAACCTGCGCGGAAGCGGCTCGGATCTCACTACTTGCCTCATGCCCAACTTTACCAGGTTTTCCTGCCCGAAAACGGGCCCAATATCTCCACATCACCAGCCTGAATGGTGCGTCACTCCATTACTTTGTTTTCAGCCTTCACGTTCACTTTGAAAGAAAAGTTTTTTGGTGTCCCAGCTTTTGAAAATGTTGAAATATGCCCTTAAAATATTTACAGCATTTGTAAAGACTACAAGTTCTGACTCCCTGTGCAGAAGATATCAGATACAATCTGGCTGAGAATCAGGGTGAATAATTAACTAGACTGACCCCAGGCAATTCTGGGAGTTCAACTGATGGGATGTTAGTGAACATTGTCTTTATAGCATCTTATTGATCTTGATTATGCATGATTAGATGTGATTTTACCATATATACATACACATTTTCAACCTGTGTCAAAGCAATTGGAATAGTATAAAGTACAGAATCACAAAATATCATCCCCCTTTTGCCAGGGAATTGCAAGGCATGGAGAGTAAGTAGACAAAATATATCGAAATATAAAAACATATTCCAAATGAACTTTTCTAAGGGTGATTAACTCGCCTGATATTTGTGGAACAACCAGGCTACACAAACTGGCAATGGTTAAAAAATGGAAAGAGAAATAATGTTTCCACATCCTGCACCTGAAATTGGCTATAATCTATGAAGTCAATAGATCATTAGGTCTTAAAAATGACAGATATTGCTGAACATAACAACTTAACCTCTGATAAATGTTCACATATTACAAAACCAACAGCTTTTTAGGCAGCTGCTTGTACTGACTGATGAAGCCCATTTGTTATTCTCTTCTGGACTTTCCAGTTTATTCTTGGTGTCATTTATCTTCCTGATGTGTGCTGTGACAGTCTAAGTATCAAATGTGAAAAAGTGTATTATATGTAATACACACATATACATATTCCATGCAGACACATATACATGAAAATATGGTAATATGAAGCGTGCTTGTACGACTGAAGGAAGAAAGCATCACTGAAACTATGAGGCAGGTCTTTTACAGGTGATAATTTAACAAATGAAGCAATCGGATTAAAAAAATACAATGATTTATATGTATAATCTTTTCAAAACATTGTAGATTATTTTTTTGCTGAAACCCACTCTTATTAAGACAAGGAATATCAAGGTTGGCAATTTTGATTGGTAACATCATTAACATTAGGGAATACTGTGGGCCTGACACAGAGTAAAGCTTCCTCTACTTTAGCCTCATGATATGAATTAAACACCAGCTGGGAAAACATGGCCGGATTTTACGAGGCACCAGAATCCACATCCACACAGAGCACACCTCCGCGCCTCAGCCAGCTGAAAAGTCTGCAGGGAACCTACCTACAATCCCAATGGCTGCGCAATCATTAATGCTTGGAGCAGCGCTAGTTGCTTAGAGGTGGAAGTTCCATCCTTTTCTCAGGAGGTCATCAACAGTGCTACCCGGCAGAGCTTGCATAGCAATGGCCTGCCCAGCGACTCTCAGTTTGGCTTCCACCAGGCTCACTCAGCTCCTGACCTCATTACAGCTTTGGTTCAAACATGGACAAAAGAGCTGAATGCCAGAGATGAGGTGAGAGTGACTGCTCTTGACATCATGGCAGCATTTGACTGAGTGTGGCATCAAACAGCCCTGGCAAAACCGGAGTTATTGGTAATCAGGGGAAAATCTCCATTGGTTGGAGTCATACCTGGCACAAAGATGGTTGTAATTGTTGGAGGTCAATCATCTCGGCTCCAGGACACCACTACAAGAGTTCCTCAGGGGAATGTCCTCAGCCTAACCATCTTCAGCTGCTTCATCAATGACCTTCCTTCAATTAGGGATGGGCAATAAATTCTGGCCTAGCCAGCCAGACCCATATCCCATGAATGAGTAAAACAAAGAACACAACAAACAAAATGTTCTGCTGCTTAATCAGATTGGTGAGCAGCTCTTAATTCCCAGCAATGTCAGCTCTTTAGCCCCCCCTCCTCACCTCCCCCCCCCCCCCCCCCCCCCCCCCCGCCCCCCAGCTCCACACTGAGAAGCCCAGGCATACTTGTGGTCAGGGGTATCTGAGTGCTGGGTTTGGGGTCAGGTTCAGGAGGCCAGGAGGGGGGTTTGAAAGTGGGGGTGGGGGGCGAGGGCTATGGTCCTCCCATTCGCGCCACATCACACCCCCCCAATCCACCCCCCCCCCCCCGCCCCCGACACACACACACACCTGCCCCCATTGCCCCACACGGGTTTTCGCAACTAAAGCTGCTGGATTTCTTGCATGGTGTGGGCCTCCCTCTGCCAGGGGTAAAATACCAGCACTCGTGGGATGATGTCTTAAAGTAGGGTGGAATAAGGCTGTCAACAGTTAGTCCATACACAGCAGTCCTGCTGCTGCCGACTCCATTGCGGGGGTGGGGGTGGGTAGTTCAATGCCCAATCCACCACCACAAATATTTATTGGAGCTGGGTCCCTCCTGCAAGGAGACAGCCTCTGAGAGGAAATGTGAACTACAGTCCAAGCGGGGAACCAAAAAGAAAACCAGCCCCTGTTTCTGGAATTCTATCATTGGCAACCTTCTCAAGGGCAACTTGCAGCCTCCACCATTGAAATTCAGCAGCCTTCCACCAGTCGTACTGCGATTACTGCAGTAACTCTGTGTTGGAATACTAGGTCAGGCAAAGGCACCTGAGACAGGCACTAAAGGAATGCACAAAGGTGACTGTCACCTTACGCATGGATCATTAGATAGGTTTAATTGATAAAGTGTGAGAAATGATTATTTCGTGGTGGTTTTTAGTTTAGTTTTGTGACCATGAGTTGTTCTGATGGTCGGGAGGGAAGGAAAGGCGTGGGATTGTTGTAGAATGGGGACGTGGGGCTATCTTCGCTGGTAGCATAAACTTGACAGTATGGATGAAAATGAATTTGTTGGTTGCCTCCTCCCTTCCTCTTTCTAGTCACTTGCTAACCATATAAAGTTTTCGATTCTTTCATGGGATGTGAGTATTGCCAGTGAGATCAGCATTTATTGCACATCCTTAATTACTCTGGAGGAGATGGTGATGAGCTGTCTTATTAAGCTGCTGCAGTTCAGGTCATGTCGGTAAATCAATGCTGCTGTTCGGTAGGGTGCTTCAGGACGTTGAGCTTGTGACATTGAAGGAGCAGCGATATATTTCCAAATCAAGATGATGCATGACTTGAAGGGGAATTTGTATATGGTGCTGGTGTCATGCACCTGTATATTCTTGTTGATCTTGACAATGGAAGATGCTGCCAAAGAAATCTGGCGCAGTTGCTATGGTACATCTGGAGAATGGTACATACAGCTGCCACAGAGCACTGGTCTTGCAGGAAGTGATTGTTTAAGGTTAAGAGAGGAGTGTCAATCAATTAGGTTGTGTCGTGCTTCTTATGTTGTGGGAGCCACACGCATCAGAAAGAAGTCCACGCTGACAAAAATTTGCAATTCCTTTCCCAAGACATTTTTGGAAGGTTACATATCATCTCAATAAATTGAGGATAATGAATGGTAGAAAGTGATTACAGGGCATCAGCCTAATTAATAGGCTCAAATATCATCATAAACAATGAGAGTTATGTTTTGACAGCCATGTCATATCAATCATAAGCTTAGATTGCAGCCTTGAAATCGTTTGCTGAATCTGTTCTTTTTCTTTTTCCGTGCCAAATGTTACTCAGTGTTATTGATATATGATTAAATTTAAGCTGGCAGATTGGTGACTGATGATTAGCATTGAAAAGTTAAAATGAAATAGTGTAAAATTGATTGCTGGGAAATTCTGTACTTAAAATGCATTGCATTGGATTGCGTTGCTTGAATTACAAAACTAGGTCTACATGTATTTCTGATGATATTGGAATGCATTGGATCAGAGGAACAAGAGTAGAACATAGAACATAGAACATTACAGCGCAGTACAGGCCCTTCAGCCCTCGATGTTGCGCCGACCAGTGGAACCAATCTAAAGCCCCTCTAATCTACACTATTCCAATATCACCCAATAACCATTTGAATGCTCTTAATGTTGACGAGTCCACTACTGCTGCAGGAAGGGCATTCCACGCCCTTACTACTCTCTGAGTAAAGAACCTACCTCTAACATCTGTCCTATATCTCTCACCCCTCAATTTAAAGCTACGTCCCCTTGTGCTAGCCATCACCATCCGAGGAAAAAGGCTCTCACTATCCACCCTATCTAATCCTCTGATCATCTTGTATGCCTCTATTAAGTCACCTCTTAACATTCTTCTCTCCAACGAAAACAACCTCAAGCCCCTCAGCCTTTCCTCATACAATTTTCCCACCATACCAGGCAACATCCTGGTAAATCTCCTCTGCACCCTTTCCAACACTTCCACATCTTTCCTATAATACGGCGACCAGAACTGTATGCAATACTCCAAATGCGGCCACACCAGAGTTTTGTACAGTTGCAGCATGACCTCCTGGCTCCGAATCTCAATCCCTCTACCAATAAAAGCTAACACACCATACGCCTTCTTAACAACCCTATCAACCTGGGTGCCAACTTTCAGGGATCTATGCACATGGACACCCAGATCCCTCTGTTCATCCACACTACCAAGTATCTTACCATTAGCCCAATACTCTGTATTCCTGTTACTCCTTCCAAAGTAAATCACCTCTCACTTTTCCGCATTAAACTCCATTTGCCACCTCTCAGCCCAGCTCTGCAGCTTATCTATGTCCCTTTGTAACCTGCCACTTCCCTCCGCACTGTCTACAACTCCACCGACTTTAGTGTCATCCGCAAATTTACGAATCCATCCTTCCATGCCCTCATCCAGGTCATTAATAAAAATGACAAACAGCAGTGGCCCCAAAACAGATCCTTGCGGTACACCACTAGTAACTGAACTCCAGGATGAATATTTCCCATCAACCACCACCCTCTGTTTTCTTACAGCTAGCCAATTCCTGATCCAAACCACTAAATCACCCTCAATCCCATGTGTCCGTATTTTCTGCAAAAGCTTACCATGGGGAACCTTATCAAACGCTTTGCTGAAATCCATATACACCACATCAACCGCTTTACCCTCATCCACCTGTTTGGTCATCTTCTCAATAAGGTTTGTGAGGCACGGCCTACCCTTCACAAAACCATGCTGACTATCCCTAATCAAATTATTCCTTTCTCGGTGATTATAAATCCTATCTCTTATAATCCTTCCAATACTTTGCCCACAACAGAAGTAAGGCTCACTGATCTATAATTACCAGGGTTGTCCCTACTCCCCTTCTTGAACAATGGGACAACATTTGCTATCCTCCAGTCTTGTGGCACTGTTCCTGTAGGCAAAGACGACACAAAGATCAAAGCCAAAGGCTCTGCAATCTCCTCTCTAGCCTCCCAGAGAATCCTAGGATAAATCCCATCCGGCCCAGGGGACTTATCTATTTTTACCCTTTCCAGAATTGCTAACACCTCCTCCTTATGAACATCAATCCCATCCAGTCCAACAGCCTGCATCTCAGTACTCCCCTTGACAACACTGTCCCTCTCCAGTGTGAATACCGACGAAAAATATTCATTTAGTGCCTCTCCTATCTGTTCAGACTCCACGCACAACTTCCCACTACTGTCCTTGACTGGCCCTAATCTTACCCTGGTCATTCTTTTACTCCTGACATACCTATAGAAAGCTTTAGGGTTTTCCTTGATCCTACCTGCCAAAGACTTCTCATGTCCCCTCCTGGCTCCTGGCTCTTCTTAACTTTTTCTTTAGGTCCTTCCTGGCTAACTTGTAACTCTCAAGTGCCCTAACTGAGCCGTCACGTCTCATCTTAACATAAGTCTCCTCCTTCCTCTTCACAAGAGATTCAACCTCCTTAGTAAACCACGGTTCCCTCTCACGTCTGCTTCCTCCCTGCCTGACAGGTACATATTTATCAAGGACGCGTAGTAGCTGTTCCTTGAACAAGTTCCACATTACAATTGTGCCCATCCCCTGCAGTTTCCTTCCCCAACCTATGCCAGCTAAATCTCGCCTAATCGCATCATAATTTCCTTTCCCCCAGCTATAGCTCTTGCCCTTTGGTATATACCTATCCTTTTCCATTTAACTCCTGGATCCTTTTCCATTTAACCCCTGGATAGTGTTCCACCAGTCAATAAGATTGTAGCTGAACTGTGATCTGACTCCAAAACACTGACAAAAGTGGTTAGCCCTGCTACGTCTCAGCGCTAGGAGCCCAGGTTTGATTCCAGCCTTGGGTGGCTGTCTGTGTGGAGTTTGCACATACCCCCCCATGTCTGCATGGGTTTCCTCTAGCTGCTCCAGTTTCCTCCCACATTCCAAAGATGTGCAGGTCAGGTAGATTGGCCATGCTAAATTGCCCCTTAGTGCCCCAAGGTGTGTAGGTTTGGGGGATTAGTGGGGTAAATATGTGGGGTTACGGAGATAGGGCCTGGGTAAGATGCTCCATCAGAGAGTCAGTGCAGACCCGATGGGACAAATGGCCTCCTTTCACACTATAGGGATTTTATGATTCTATAAAAATGTTCAATACTTACTAAGTCAAGCTAACATTAGAGGTTAAAATTAGCACCTCCTCCCCCCTCAGCACCGAATCCCCACTGTCCCCAAGTTCCCAATTTTAGCATTCTGGGCGGAATTTAATGCCTTCCTCAGAGGGGAGTTTGGAGGCAAAGGTGCACTTAGTCAGGTAGTAGGGTGAGGATCCTACCGTATACCCGCTTGCACCACGATGGAGTGAAAAACTACATGGATTCATGCTCTGCTTCAATTGAGGCCTTTAAGCGGGAAATTAATGCTCACTTAAGGACCTCATCCATTGCTGATGGTCTTTAACTGGTGATGGGCTGGGCAGTCACCACACAGGAAGCTCGAAAAGCAAATCTCAGACCTGGAAACATTGCGCACCTGTAGCCTGAGTGTCTCATTGATTCTAGGATCCTGCCTGGGTGCTTTGCCAGCAGCTGCCATGGCTTCCACTGGTACTGTACAGATGCTGGCCTCTGATTGGCTGGTAGGGCTGAGGGGGCAGCATTTCTGCTCCCAGGTTCTTTGATCCAGGAGAAGGCCGATTGCTGGTCAGTTAAGCGCCTAGTATTGGTGTGCCCTCCCCAAAGAAAGCAATATGGGGCTCTCACCTGCTCTTCCATTGGAGGGTAAAATGTCCATAACTACAATCAAACTGCCTTCTGTTTGCAATGCATTATGTTCATGACAACTGTACAACCACCACCAAATCATAGACAGTCGGAGCTTGAAGACCCTCAATAGATTAAGGCCTTGACACAAAATATTTCTCTTTCTGCTTTTATTTTTGGATGTCTATTTTGTTTTAATGTTTCTGCTCAGTTTCATTACCTTTTCTTGGCATAATTCGGCTGAAATTGGCATAATCAGTATGAAAATTCATGGAATTTTAAAAGCCAATTACACCTTCAGTGTCTTCAACCTTTTGTGCTAGATTTAAAAATATAACCCTTGAAGCTGGTTCTGCCGACAAAACTGGCCATATGTCTGGGCTCAAACAACTGGCATTGTGAGTTTCTGCTAATTGTGCTCCTTTGTTTTCCAAAGTTTATTTATTCAAAAAATGTATTTATTAGTGTCACAAGTAGACTTACTTTAACACTACAATGAAGTTACTGTGAAAATCCCCTAGTTGCCACACTCCAGCTCCGGTTCGGCGACACTGAGGGAGAATTTAGCATCGCCAATGCACCTGACTAGCATGTCTTTCGGAATGTGGAAACTGGAGCACCCAGAAGAAACCCATGCAGACACAGGGAGAAGTTGCAAACTCCACACAGACAGTGACCCTGACAGTGGAACAGCAATGGCAGGAGTTTTTGAGAGTTATTCGGGAGGCACAACAGAATTTCATCCCAAGGAGGAGGAAACATGCTAAGGGGAGGATGAGGCATCCATGGCTGACGAGGGAAGTCAAGGACAGCATAAAAGCAAAGGAGAAAGCATACAAAGTGGCAAAGATTAGTGGGAAGCCAGAGAATTGGAAAGCCTTTAAAAGCGAGCAGAAGACAACTAAAAAAGCAATAAGGGGAGAGAAGATGAAATATGAGTGTAAGCTAGCTAGTAGTATAAAAGTAGATAGGAAGAGGTTTTTTTTCAATATATAAAAGGTAAGAGAGAGGCAAAAATAGCCATTGGATCACTGGAAAATGAGGCTGGAGAAGTAATAATAGGAAACAAAGCAATGGCAGAGAAACTGAATAGTTACTTTGCATCAGTCTTCATGGTGGAAGACACCCGTGGGATGTCAGAGCTCCAGGAGAGTCAGGGGGCACAAGTGATTGTAGTGGCCATCACTAAGGATAAGGTTTTGGAGAAACTGAAAGGTCTGAAGGTGGATAAATCACCTGGACCAGAGGGACTACACCCCAGAGTTCTAAAAGAAATAGCTGAGGAAATTGTGGAGGCATTGGTGGTGATCTTTCAGGAATCACTGGAGGCAGGGAGGGTACCAGAGGACTGGAAAGTAGTGAATGTAACACCGCTGTTTAAGAAGGGAGGGAGGCAGCAGACGGGAAATTATAGGCCGGTTAGCCTGACTTCGGGTCATTGGCAAGATTTTAGAGTCCATTATTAAAGATGAGATCGCAGAGTACTTGGAAGTGCATGATAAAGTAGGACTGAGTCAGCATGGCTTTGTCAAGGGGAGGTCATGGCTGACAAATCTGTTAGAGTTCTTTGAGGATGTAACAAGAAAGTTAGACAAAGGAGAACCAGTGGACGTGATTTATTTAGATTTCCAGAAGGCCTTTGACAAGGTGCCACATAGGAGACTGTTAAGTAAGTTAAGTGCCCATGGTGTTAAGGGTAAGATCCTGGTATGGATAGAGGATTGGCTGACTGGCAGAGAGTGGGGATAAAGGGGTCTTTTTCAGGATGGCAGCCGGTGACTAGTGGTGTGCCTCAGGGGTCAGTGCTGGGACCACAAATTTTCACAATATACATTAATGATTTGGAGGAAGGAACTGAAGGCACTGTTGCTAAGTTTGCAGATGATACAAAGATATGTAAAGGGACAGGTAGAATTGTGGAAGCAGGAGGGCTGCAGAAGGACTTGGACAAGTTAGGAGAGTGGGCAGAGAAGTGGCAGATGGAATACAATGTGGAAAAGTATGAGGTTATGCACTTTGGAAGGAGGAATGGAGGCATAGACTATTTTCTAAATGGGAAAATGCATAGGAAATTAGAAACACAAAGGGACTTGGGAGTTATTGTTCAAAATTCTCTTAAGGTTAACATGTAGGTTCAGTCGGCAGTTAGGAAGGCAAATGCAATGTCAGCATTCATGTCGAGAGGGCTAGAATACAAAAGCAGGGATGTACTTCTGAGGCTGTATAAGGCTCTGGTCAGACCCCATTTGGAGAATTGTGAGCAGTTTTAGGCCCCATATCTAAGGAAAGATGTGCTGGCCTTGGAAAGGGTCCAGAGGAGGTTCACAAGAATGATCCCTGGAATGAAGAGCTTGTCGTATGAGGAACGGTTGAGGACGCTGGGTCTATATTCGTTGGAGTTTAGAAGGAGGAGGGGAGATCTTATTGAAACTTACAGGATACTGTGAGGCCTGGATAGAGTGGACTTGGAGAGGATTTTTCCACTAGTAGGAAAAACTGGAACCAGAGGGCACAACCTCAGGCTAGAGGGACAATCCTTTAAAACAGAGATGAGGAGAAATTTCTTCAGCCAGAGAGTGGTGAATCGGTGGAACTCTTTGCCGCAGAAGGCTGTGGAGGCCAGGTCCTTGAGTGTCTTTAAGGCAGAGATAGATAAGTTGTTGATTAATAAAGGGATCAGGGGTTATGGGGAAAAGGCAAGGGAATGGGAATGAGAAAAAAAATCAGCCATGTTTGAATAACAGAGCAGATTCAATGGGTTGAGTGGCCTAATTCTGCTGTTGTGTCTTATGGACCCAAGCCAGGAATCGAACCTGAGTCCCTGGTGTTGTGAGGTAGCAGCGCTAACCACTGTGCCAGTGTGTTTCTGAGGAGATTGCCAAAACGAGAGGTGGAGTGTTTGAGGAGCTGTGTAAGGCCATTCATTGGCACTAAGATTTACGAAGAAACTGAGTGCTGTACCCCAATATAGTTTGATACTATTTCCTTTTTTTATATAAATCTATCTGAAGGGGGTATCCATGGGTGGCGGATTGACACTAATTCATGCTCTCTTTTTGTGATCAATCCATTTTCAGTCTTATTAATCAACCTGTTCCAAATTACCACTCTTAAATATATAAAGGAATATTTCTAAAGCAAGAGTCAAAACAACAAATTGTGCTTATTCACAGTAGATTTTCTGTTTGGCGATATGCAAATCTGTTTGATTTGAACATAAATTTGGCGGTTAAAAACATTTCAAGATGAGCACAATTTTGAGTGAAATTGCACCTGAATTACCGTTTAGATTGAACTAGAAACTTTACATTCAAATGTGTTCCTCCTTGGCAATTTTGTTATGTTTACTCCAACCTGCTGCTGTTTCTCAGGCCTTGAATCAGGGACGAGAAAACTCTCAGTTCAATCATGCTATAGCATCATTTGTAAAGAAAATTAATTGAGCTGAAAAGGATGAATACTTCTTAAACAAGTGGTCTTGGAAACAGGAATGATTGGAATGAATGCCGATAATAGAAGATACCTCAAGGAATGGAAGTAAAGGTGGATATCACTCTATTGAATGAAAATAGAATGCTCTCAAAATATGGAGTGGAATTTTACTGCCCCATCACATTGGGGAGGGGCCATAAAATGCAGCGAGCTGCTCAAAACTCTATTGATTCAGTGGGACCATAAAATCTCACCATGGTAAAACTCCGCCTGTGAAGTTAGGTAATAAAAGATTGTACACATGATGTTGAACTTTGAATTGGACAGAGTAGAATGCTATTGCCGGTTGTCATGTTCAAAACAAAAGAACACATCCCAAAAGATCCATGCCAAAAATCTATATTTATTTTTCTAGTTCATTTGATTTCTAGAATTGATATATATCACGGTGGCACAGTAGTTAGCACTGCTGCCTCACAGCTCCAGGGGCCCGCTTTCGATTCCCAGCTTGGGTCACTGTCTGTGCAGAGTCTGCACATTCTCCCCGTTTCCTCCGGGTGCTCCGATATCCTCCCACAAGTCCAAAAGACGTGCTGGCTAGGTGCATTGGCCATGCTAAATTCTCCCGCAGTGTACCTGAACAGGTGCTGGAGTGTGGCAACTAGGGGATTTTCACAGTAACTTCATTGCAGTGTTAATGTAAGCCTACTTGTGACACTAATAAATAAACTTTAAACTTTATCTAGAGGATGCAGAAGTTATGTTACAGCTACACAAAACCCTGGTTAGACCCAACTTGGAGTACTGTGAGCAGATATGGGCACATCACCTTCGGAAGGATATGTTGACCTTAGAGGAAGTGCAGTGTAGGTTTACAAGAATGATACCTGGACTTCAGGGATTTAACTAAGAGGAGAGATGATACAAATTGGACCTATTTTCTCTAGAATTTAGAAGGTTAAGGGGTAATCTGATTGAAGTCTTCAAGGTACTAACAGAAAAAGACAAACTGATAAAGATAAACTATTTTCACTCATTGAATATTCTAGAACTCGGGAACACAGTCTAAAAATTAGGACTAGACCATTCAGGAGAGATGTTAGGAAGCACTTAAAGGGTGGTAGAAGTCTGGAACTCTCTTCCAGAAATAGCAGATGGTGCAAGATCAGCTGCTATCTTTAAATCTGAGATAGATAAATTTTTATGAAGCAAAGCTATTCAGGGATATGGGCCAAAGACAGGTGGATGGAGTTAGGCCACAGAGCAGCCATGATTTCATTAAATGGCCAAATAAACTCAATGGGCTAAATGGCCTATTCCTGTTCCTATGTTCCTGAATGCACACCTCTATTTTTTAAAAAATGCCCTCATAAGATTTTATTGGACCCTCTTGAAATTAATTTTTTCGGCATTAGAGGCAGCTAAAGAGCTCAGATTTCTGCTACTGTTCTTGAATTAACAATGCTAAGCCTTGCTGACATCAGACCTATACCAAACTGCCATAAATGGCCCCAGGATGGGAAAGAGGGGCAATCCCTGTGGTTTTGGGTGAACAGCTCCTGCGGTGTCCATGCAGAGGAGCCAGGAAAATTGGCCCCCTGTACTCCAATCATCATAGAATTAAACAAACTCACAAATGATGCCAGGGTTTCGCAAGTGATTTTTTTATTGAGTGACTAAATTAAAACTGCAATTTGTTCACAAGCTCTGAAGCAAAGCATTTACTATTCCATTCTAGTGAAGTGCTAGGTTTAATCAAAAAGCTGAAAGACCAATGGATGACTGGCATTTTAATTAGTTATCACAGGAAAATTAAACTCAATGCAATCTGGTCAATGTGTCAATATAGTTCAAATAAATTCCAGTGCTGTATTGGCATTCCACTAATAGTTACTGTTACGTTTAGTAAGCATTTGTGTCACAACCCACTTAAAATACGAGCTAAAAACATTATGGGCAAGATGATCATTACTGTGAAATACTATTCCTCTTTCAATTGCT
Source organism: Mustelus asterias (assembly GCF_964213995.1). Classification (NCBI taxonomy): domain Eukaryota; kingdom Metazoa; phylum Chordata; class Chondrichthyes; order Carcharhiniformes; family Triakidae; genus Mustelus; species Mustelus asterias. Next base: position 39,196,855 of record NC_135820.1, read on the forward strand.
TATGTCCAATAACTGGTTTAAGAATAGCACAGGTAGCTAATTACAATAATAGATGCCACAGAGTTCCAGTGTAATGGGAAGGTGGTGGTGTAGTAGCATTGTAACTGGACTCGTAATCCAGAGACATAGGGTTTTGCTCTGGGGAGCCAGTTTCAAATCCCACCACGACAGGTCGTGTAATATAAATTCAATAAGAAAAAACTCTGGGGCGGCATGGTTGCACAGTGATTAGCATTACTGTCTCACAGCTCCAGGGACCCGGGTTTGATTCCAGCCTTGGCTGACTGTCTGTGTGGAGTTTGTATGCACTCCCCATGTCTGGGTTTCCTCCAGGTGCTCTAATTTCCTCCCACAGTCCAAAGAGGTGCAGGCTAGGTGAATTGGCCATGCATAAACAAAACCCCATTTAAACCAGTTAAGCAGCAATAAAAGATGCCACTGCAGACCTCACAGTGCTAAAAGCAAAAATAAAGCATGTTTACAAACTGCAGAGAGCATGATTAAAAACACATTTCTTAAAAGTACAGTAGCGTGACAATGGAGTTACAGGGATAGGGTGAGGATGGAGACGAGAGCCTAGTTAAGTTCCTCCGTCAGAGAGTTGGCGCAAATTTGACAGGCCGAATGCCTCTTCTCCACATTCTATTCTATCAAAGGTCTAATGATAACCATTGCTGATTGTTGTAAAAGTACATTTAGTTCATTAATGACCTTTAGGGAAGGAAGTCCACCATCTTTACCTGGTCTGGTCTACGTGTGAATCCAAACCCACATTTTGGCCCACCAAAATCCCACTTCAGTGGAAGCAGCTGGTAATTTAAATGGCCAGCTGCCTCTACGAACAGCACATGTGCAAACCTTGACCCAGGGAAAATGGAACATGTCGTACTTAGGTGTGAGACTTATCATTTCTGGCCATTTCTGGGATTTTCACTATGAATGGGAGGTCTGTATTGTGGTGAAAATCTGTGCCTGAGTTCCATATTCCAGTCAATAGACCTCCAGATGTCATATACAAGAAGTCTCACACCTTTTTGAGAATCAATTCAAATTTCATTGGGAAACACCCAATTCTCTAAAAGATAAACTACAGTCACATCTGGCATGTGACAGAAGTCTTCCCTTCGCATTCAATTTAAAGGAAAATAGCAAAGCCTCATTTGTAAGCCAGAGGGGGTGATCTTGAACTTGCATTCGCCAACCGTGTGGATGCTGGCAGGGCCTCAAGATCCACGAGTCGCAGTTCTTGCCGACCTTCCCCGCCCCTTGCCGGTGGCGTCATCACATTTACACTATAATGGGCGCGAACCTATTTTTACATTCATTTAAATAAATATAAATGTTATTAACCCACCCACTCGCCATATATTGACCTCTGCCGTATATAGACACGTCACGTTGGAGTGGTTTACAACAGGTTCACACAGACGTGAACCTGTCGTGGGGGCCTCCTTGGCGACATAAAGGTAGTGCAGTCCCCAGGGGAGAGGAAGGTAGTGGCCTGACATTGACCCTTGGCACTGCCCGTTGGCATGGCCAAGTTGGCACCATGCCCATGCCAACCTGGTATTCTAACCGGCTCAGTCCACAGGGGGGTGTGGGGGTGAAGGGTTCCGATGATTGGGGGGCATGGTGGGGGCTGACTCCGATCAGAGTTGGGAAAGGGAGCCCCTCAGAGCTCCGGGGTGGTCTGAGAGGAGGGGGGTTATACAGGTTATGATCGAGGCGCCCTTTAAACATGGCACCCCAATCTCTGTGCAGCCTGGTTTAGCCAGCATGTTACGCTCCATTCCTCTGTACGACGGTGTGAAAAATACCGCTTGATTTTTTTTGGCAGAATGTCGTAAGATCTGGAGTGAAAATCGATCTTTCTTTTCTGGAGAGAAATACATTGCTTTTCTCGCCGGAAACAACACTCATTTCTTCATAAGATTTAGCAGATAATTTTAAAAACACAGAGGAAGTACCCTATGTATGTCAACATATAAGTTGACCTTTGTAGCATCCAAAAATCCTCAAATAAACAGAGGTCGACTGATAAGCTGAGTATAAAAATGAACTGCTGGAATGAGTGATCATTTTAAAATGTCATTGCCATTTGACACAAAGTGTGGGTGTGTCATAAACTGCTGCTTGATCCCTTGCGCCCAGTTTTGAGATAAATAAAATAAGCATTTGTGGGGTGAAAAATTGAGGCTGATTACAAATGCAAGTGTACAATGTGTTGGCCAAAAAGTAGGGTCGACTTATACACTGAGTATACACCAAAAACATGATTTTGGGACTGGAAAAATAGGGGGCTACTTATATGCCCTGATATATGGCAACTTCAAAGTCAATGAAAGAACACAATTATTCATTCAGAAAAAAGTCAATGCCTAACACTGGTTTTGTCATCACACACTACTTCTACTGTGAAGCTGTATGTTAAAGCAGGCAAGTACTGCATTTACTATTCCTCTCACGCACTCTATTACACTGTGCTAGGAATTCAACACTATCTACTAATCCATCATTTCAGCCATGTGAGAAAGTGTTATGTCATGTTAATTAATTGGTACTGTATCTATGTTTGTATTTCTCTAGACTTAGTGCAGGCACTATTATTGCACACATACTTTGATTAATTTGATAAGATGAAATGGTCTGGCTTCATGATTAAATACTCACCATTCCCTTTACAATAATTCAATCCTCAATTCTTTCACCGAGTCTTCTTGGTGAAAAATGTCCACATGTAGCAATAGTAACAGAGCTCCAAACATAGTTTTGTTGAATGGTTGTGGAGAATTTTACCCACCCCCCACCAACCACACCCCCCACCCCCACACCCTGTCACTCCACCCTCCGGCCAAAGCCAAATGAATGAGTTTGGGTCAGGTAAGATGTGATGATTTTAAAAAGCTCAAACCTGACTCCAACCTGCTTCCAATTCACCCATTTCTGATTTTAATGAAGGGAGGACAGGGAGAGGGCACACAACTCGCTGCCAGGAAGCAGGTTTGGTTACTCAGATATGATAACCATCCCCCACCCCTCAGATTTAACCTATTTTCCAGGTTTAACCGTGGCAGGTTAGGTTTCCTGTGGAACCACAGCAGTTAAAAGGAGGCAAGGACTGCTTTGTTAAGAGGGAAAGTGCCTTTACAACATAACTTTTAGATCAGGGATTCTCCTTCCCAACCCACCAGCCTATCTTCTCTATCAGGCCACCACACCCTTCTCCAAGCAAAGATCAGACCCACCCCCAGATTGGAGATCAAACTGCACCCATGCCTATTCAAGATCAGAGATTGGCTCTCTCCCCATCCATGACTGAAGATTGTCCATGTCAAATGGGTTCAAGCCAGATGGTGAAGTATGGAGCAGGACACAGATCTTTCCCTTTTTAATACGGTTATTCACAGGATGCAGCATAACAGACCTCTGCCTCCTGACTACTACCCCAGTGTCCCAGCTGATTCTGTATGTAATCTCAGATCTTAATCAAGCAAAGCCCATCACGTGTGCATCCTTAACAATATAATTAACAAACTATTAATAGATTCCACATTCTTTGCACAAAAAAAATCTTTATAACATACTTCAACACACAAAGCAAAGAGAAAAATAGTTTTCCATTGTTTCAGGGTGAAAAATTTCAAAGTGAAGAATTTTTGAAACCACCTAAAGAAGTGAGTGATGTAGAAAGGGAGCTGTGAAAATTAAATAAATATGATTTAGGATTGATTGATGTATTGAGGGTATAATATTTCTCAGTTAGGTCTGTTTTGTGGAAAGCAAACACAACATGGTGTATTGGTACCTTAGAGAAATCGTAGGCATCTTTACATAGAAACATAGAAAAAAGAAGCAGGAGTAGGCCATTCAGCCCTTCAAGCCTGCTCCACCATTCATTTTGATCATGGCTGATCATCAAATTCAATATCCTGATCCCCCTTTCCTCCCCATAACCCTTGACCCCTTTAGCCCCAAGAGCTATATCTATTTTTTTTCTTGAAATCAGACAACATTTGATTTCCACAGATTCACCATTCTCTGGGTGAAGAAATTTCTCCTCACCTCAATCCTTTATCCTCAAACAATGACCCCCAGTTCTCGGCCAACTGATATGGATGTAGCCCCCAAATGAATTCTTCATATGGACTGTCCACAGCAGGACATATGCTAATTTATAATTTGGTTGGTCAGCCAAGATCTTGTGCAGCATTTTCAATCACCATATGATTTATTTCACAAAGACATTCAGCTGCAGTGCTCATCATTACATTATTCATATTTTTCTGCCTCTAAATGTGTCATTGGCAAACTTCTTCACTCCCGACCACTCAAGCCCGTTCAGTCAGTCAGCATTTTTAAAATGAAAATGTTTCTATCCTTGACATTAATGTCTCATGCTAATCGGAGACTTACAATAGTCTGTGATATTGTCCTCTGATACTTTTCCATATATCACATTTTTACCAAGCTTTTTACTAAGCTTTGTGTACTCATCATCAACTGATTCAGTAGGATTTTTAATCTATGACAAAAAGGATGAGGTGGAAATCCTGGTGTTGGAATGGGGTGGGCACAGTAAGAAGTCTCACAACACAAGGTTAAAGTCCAACAGGTCAGTTAGCTTAATTTCTGTAGTAGGAAAAATGCTTGAATCTATCATCAAGGAAGAAATAGCGAGACATCTGGATATAAATTGGTAAGACGCAGCATGGGTTCATGAAGGGCAGGTCATGTTTGACTAAGTTGGAGGAATTCTTCAAGAACATTACATGCGCAGTGGACAATGGGGAACCTGTGGATGTGGTGTATTTGGATTTCTAGAAGGCATTTGACAAGGTGCCGCACCAAAGACTGCTACATAAGATAAAGGTGCACGGTGTTACAGGTAATGTATTAGCATGGACAGAGGATTGGTTAACTAACAGAAAGCAAAGAGTGGGGGTAAATGGGTGTTTTTCTGGTTGGCAAGTGGCTAGTGTGTGCCTTAGGGATCAGTGTTGGGACCGCAGTTGTTTACCATTTACGTAGATGATTTGGAGTTGGGGACCAAGTGTAGTGAGTCAAAATTTGCAGATGACACTAAGATGAGTGGCAGAGCAAAGTGTGCAGAGGACGCTGAAAGTCTACAAAGGGATATAGATAGTCCAAGTGAGTGGGCAAGGGTCTGGCAAATGGAGCACAATGTTGGTAAATGTGAGGTCATCCATTTTGGTAGGAATAACAGCAAAATGGACTATTATTTAAATGGTAAAAAATTGCAGCATGCTGCTGTGCAGAGGGACCTGGATGCCCTTGTGCAGGAATCTCAAGGAGTTGGTTTGCAGGTGCAGCAGGTAATTAAAAAGGCAAATGGAATTTTGTCCTTCATTGCTGGAGGGATGGAGTTTAAAAGCAGTGAGGTAATGTTGCAGCTGTATAAGGTGCTGGTGAGGCCACACCTGGAGTACTGTGTACAGTTTTGGTCTCCTTACTTGAGAAAGGATATACTGGCACTGGAGGGGATGCAGAGGAGACTCACGAGGTTGATTCCGGAGTTGAGAGGGTTGGCTTATGAGGAAAGACTGAATAGACTGGGGCTATACTCATTGGAATTCAGAAGAATGAGGGGAGATCTTAGAGAAATATATAAGATTATGAAGGGAATAGATAAGATAGAAGCAGGGAAGGTGAAACTAGAACTAGGGGGCATGGCCTCAAAATAAGGAGGAGCAGATTCAGGACTGAATTGAGGAGGAACTTCTTCACACAAAGGGTTGTGAATCTGTGGAATTCCCTGCCCAGTGAAGCAGTTGAGGCTACCTCATTGAATGTTATTAAGGCAAGGATAGATAAATATTTGAACAGTAAAGGAATTAAGGGCTGTGGTGAATGGGCGGGTAAGTGGATCTGAGTCCACGAAAAGATCAGCCATGATCTTATTGAATGGCAGAGCAGGCACGAGGGGCCAAATGGCCTACTCTTGCTCCTAGTTCTTATGTTCTTATGTTCTAGGTTTATTTGGTAGCACAAGTTTTTGGAGCGCTGCTCCTTCATCAGGTGATATATTTGCAGGCCCAGATCTGCTGGATCCCCCTCCTAGGTTCAGTGACCACTCCCTTTCCAATCCTATCCCAAGATCTGGACAAACATTTCCCCTTTCTGTTTGCCAAACACCAAACCTGCAGGTTCCCCTTCAATCACACATCATTTTGGAACTATGCGTTCTTCCACTGTCGCTGGGTCAAAATCCTGGAACTTCCTAACCGCACGTGTGATGGTTCAAGAAGGCAGTTGACAACCACCTTCTTAAGGGTAATTAGGGAAGGGCAACAAATGCTGGCCCATCCAGCGATGTCCACATCCTATGAAAGTAAAAAATAGTAGGGTCATTTTGGGCACTGTTAAAGCTGTATCTCAGCTTAATTGTAAGATTTGCTTCTTTGTTGTGAGTTAAAGATTTTTTTTCATTACCTTGGCCTTTATTCAGCCTGGTTATGCTGGTGATGCCAGAAACTGTACCTTTTCTTGCTCTTTTAAAAGGAAACAATACAATAATTTTCACAAAACCCAGGCTCCTCATTATTTTGATTTGCATTTATGAATAGTATAAAAAGGATGAGAGGAAAACAGCAATTGGTTCATTGATGCTGCCCCATGCCATGATGACCAGGTGATCATGACAAACGTTTCTTATCTTACCCTGCCTGTGCCCCACTCCCTATGCTTACCAGTCTTCATCCTCATCTCAATGCTCCCCATCCCACCATGAAAGATTAAAAAAAGAGGGAAAATATACGGCCAATGATGGAAAAAATATTCTGGATAATCTCTCTCCTGCTCCCTTTGGGAATCTAAACCAGTCCAGGTGAACATAAAAACCAAATGTTATCTGCAAAGACTCTTAACAATCTCTGTCCCCATCAGGAACCAGTCCAAATTCCTCTTGAAGCCTTGCAGAGAATTAACACCCACCACACCAGCTGGCAATGTATTGCTGAGGCTCACAGTTCTCCAACTAATTTTAGAAATGTAAAACAAATTAAAAACTGACCATGCTATTCACAAACGATAGGATTTATTTAGGAAAGTCACTACAATACAGGTCTACAAAACAATGCTTTGCTAGTAGATTGTGCACAAATATTGAATTACAATATTTATGAATTTACAAATGTGCACTTCAATACTAAATGTACAAATGTCTCCAGCATTTATACAAACAAAACAGAAAAAAGTCATCTTTATGCTCATATTTCACTTGTGGAAGATGTGAGACTATTGTTATTCAGATCCCAGCAGATGTTAATATTGGACAAATCAGATAGCAGTGTGAAACTTGGCTGGATAGATCCTAACTTCCCTTAAGAAACGTGAAGGTAAATTACCAAACAAATTCACAGGAGTACGCTCATGAACGTTTAATATAAATAATAAAATATTTATTAAAACAAGAAAAGTGAACTATAATACATCAGGCAAAAAATTTGGAAAGATCTCACCAAGACAATACAAATTCCCTCTATTCTTTTAGACCAGCAATATATTTACAGGTACAGAAACCAGTGAAGAGTTACCACAATATTAACACAAAGGGACACACTTAGGACTGGCAAATGTTGTCCTCCAATTAAATTCCTGACCATTCACTTGGTACTTCTCACTCAACTCATATCTCTTCCCAAGACACCCTGAAACCACACTCTAAACTTGCTGAGGGCGATCTTGAGCCTGCACTCACCATCCATGGGAATTGCGGCAGGTCTCAAGATCCGAAAAAAGTCAGAAGTCACAAATTTCTCCGGCTAGATTGCGACTTCCAATTTTCGCCGTCCCTTGCTGACAGTGTAATCAGGGGTGTGGACCAGATCTAAATGCATTTCCACTCATTACCATATTATTTATGACCCCTCTCACTGTATATTCAGCCCAGATGTGAAACAGTGGTGGGCATCCTGCTGGGGTCCAGTGTTCAGGTAGGAAGAGGGGGTGTGGACCCTTACCCAGACTTACCCCATCAGCTCACGTATTTACCCCACTGATCTCCCTAACCTATTACCAAAGAGGTACATCCAACTTGTGCCCCCTCTACCCAGGTCAGATCCCCTGGATTCCCCCCACTAGGTTCAGCGACCACTCCCTAATCTTGGGACACTAAGGGTCAATTTAGCATGGCCAATCCACCTAATCTGCACACCTTTGGACTATGGGAAGAAACCGGAGCACCCGGAGGAAACCCACGCAGACACAGGGAGAGCATGCAAACTCCGCACAGGCAGTCACCCGAGGTTAGAATCAAACTTGGACCCCTGACACTGCAAGGCAACAGTGCTAACCAGTGTCCTCTGGGTGCTCCAGTTTCCTCCCACAGTCCGAAGGTATGCAAGTTAGGTGGATTGACCATGCTAAATTCTCCCCCAGTGTATCCGAACAGGCACTAGATCGTTATGACTCGGGAATTTTCACAGTAACTTCATTGCAGTGTTAATGTAAGCCTACTTGTGACACTCATAAATAAACTTAATAAACGTAAATCCTGGCTTTGTTAGGAATCAATTTGTAAATTTAACAATATAATCAACAAGTTATTAACAGTACACATCCCCAACCAGGTTCAGAGATTACCAAAACGCTACATCCAACTTGTGCCCCCTCAGCCCGGGTCAGATCCCCGATCCCCCTCCTAGGTTCAGCGACCACTCCCTTTCCAATCTATCCCAAGATCTGGACAAACTTTTCCCCTTCCTGTTTACCAAGCACCAAACCTACAGGTTCCCCTCCAGTCACATACCATCTTGGAACTATATTGCGTTCTTTCACTGTCGCTGGGTCAAAATCCTGGAACTTCCTTCCTAACCACCCAGGTGATGGTTCAAGAAGGCAGCTGACAACCACCTTCTCAAGGGTAATAAGGGAAAGGCAACAAATGCTGGCCCATCCAGCGATGTCCACATCCTACAAAAGTAAAAAATAGTAGGGTTATTTTGTACACTGTTAAAACTCAATCTCAGGTTAATTGTAAGATTTGCTTCTTTGTTGTGAGTGAGTTAAAGATTTTTTTCATTACCTTGGCCTTTATTCAGCCTGGTTATGACGGCGATGCCGGAAACTGTAATTTTTCTTGCTCTCTTAAGTCGAAACAGCACAGTAATTTTCACAAAACCCATTACTTTGATTCACATGAATATAATAAAAAGAATGAGAGGAAAACATCAGCTGGTTCATTGATGCTGCCCCATGCCATGATGACCAGGTGATCATGACAAACATTTCTTATCTTACCCTGCCTGTGCCCCACCCCCTATGCTTACCAGTCTTCATCCTCATCCCAATACCCCCCCCATCCCACCAAAGCCATGAAAGATTAAAAAAAAGGGAAAAATGTGGCCAATAAGGGAAAAAATATTCTTGAAAATCTCTCTCCTGCTCCCTTTCGGGATCCAAATCAGTCCAGCAAAATCACATGAACCAAATGTTATCTACAAAAACACTTATCCTCCCTAGTAAGCAATCTCTGTCCCCATCAGGAACCAGTCCAAATTCCTCTTGAAGTCTTGCAGAGAATTAACACCCACCACACCAGCTGGCAATGTATTGCTGAGGCTCACAGTTCTCCAACTAATTTTAGAAATGTAAAACAAATTAAAAACTGACCATGGTATTCACAAACGATAGGATTTATTTGGGAAAGTCACTACAATACAGGTCTGCAAAACAATGCTTTGCTAGTAGATTGCGCACAAATATTGAATTACAATATTTATCAACTGTACAAATGTGCACCTCAATACTAAATGTAAAAAAATGTCTCCGGCATTTATACAAACAAAAAAGAAAATAGACATCTTTACACTAATATTTCACTTGTGGAAGAGTGACTATTGCTGTTATGATCCCTGCAGATGTTGAAATTGGACAAATCAGATACCAGTGTGAAACTTGGCTGAATAGATCCTAACTTCCCTTAAGAAACGTGAAGGTAAATTACCAATCAAATTCACAGGAGTCTGCTCATGAACATTTAATATAAATAATAAAATATTTATTAAAACAAGAAAAGTGAACTATAATACACCAGACAAAAAGGTTGGAAAGATCTCAATACAAACACAAGAAGACAATTCAAATTCCCTCTACTCTTTTAGATTTGCAATATACTTACAGATACATAAACCAGTGAAGGGTTACCACTGGCTTAACACAAAGGGACGCATTTAGGACTGGCAAATGTTGTCCTCCAATGAAATTCCTGAGCATTCACTTAGTACTTCTCAATCAACTCATATCTCTTCCCAAGACACCCAGAAACCACACTCTAAACTTGCTGGAGGCAATCTTGAGCTTGCGCTCACCATCTGCAGGAACGGCGGCACAGTTCAAGATCCGACGAAACCCAGAAGTCACAAATCTTACCGGCCAGTTTGCGAATTCCAATTTTCACCATCCCTCGTCGGCAATGTAATCAGGGGCATGGGCCAGATCTAAATGCATTTCCACTCTCACCATATTATTTATGATGCCCCTCACCGTATATTGAGCCCAGATGTGAAACAATGGTGGGGATCCCACTGGGGGTCCAGTGCTCAAGGAGGAAGATGGGGTGCCGGCATTGACTGTGTGGGTGGGGGTTTGTGGGTAGGAGGTCTGACGTTCTGGGGGAAGGGGGGTGCCAGCACTGACCGGGTGTGTGGGGGATTGAGGAAAGGGATCCGATGTTCGGGTAGAGGGAGGGAGGGAGCCGGCACTGACTGCTGTCGGGGATGATGAATATTAGCTCTGATTGCCGGGGGCGAATGCCGGCTCTGATATCGCAGAGATGAGTACCGCCTCTGATTCCGGGGAACGGGGTGGGTGGGGTGATGGAGAGGCGCTCCATGGTGCGGGGGAGGTTATTGTTTTGACTGATCAGAGCATCCTTTAAACATGGCATCCTGATCCCAATGCAGCCAGGCTTTGCTAGCATGTCGAGGCCCCACCTCCCTATATGATGTCATGAAACATGCTCATGTAGTTCTTTTGTGACAGTGTGGTAAGATCTGGACAGAAAACTGGGCAGTTTCTCTGGCGAGAAATTTACCGTTTTTCCCACTGGAACCAACATTTTATGGTCTGATTTTTGTCACTGTTGCTTCAGAGTGAATAAATGAATTCCCTACACTCAGTCTTCTAGTAGCACCTCTGCTAAAGTAATCTTTTTTCTAAGCCCTTATGACTGATTCATCAATTAGCTACCATCCCAATAGCCTTGTAGTTTTTCTTCTCAGCGAACTTAAATATCCTTGTCTGTTCTCTCTGACATCCACGCACTTTGAACTCTCCCCCTCACAGCACATCTCTTTTTCCCTGTCTGTGTCATTGGATCACTGTCACCAGGCAACAGCAACATTTTTCTGCTTTGAGTTCCAGTTCCAAAATCATTGAACTTTTAATCCCTTTCAACCCGTCCTTTTCACTTCAGGGACTACAGGGTATGTGCTATGCTGAAGTACTTGCTGACTGAAAGGCTGCTGCACAAAATAGTTGCTTCTAGTCATGGATGAACGAGCAGGCCTTCCTCTTGTAACCAAGCATGACTGGGAGAATGAGCATAGTCATAAAGAGCAGTCTAAAGTGCTTGAAGAGGGACAAGGGGGACAAGAAGATTCAGGGAGAAATTCCCATATCTGAACCAGAGCAAAGACTAGTGTTTGAGACTTCTATGTTGAGCAGCACAAATAAAGAATTTCTGTAGCGCCTTGAAGATTGTGTATGGTCCTCCCTCACACAGCTACAAATGTGCTTTTAGTGCTGGTGAAACATCACCAAACACACCCCTCTTATATGGTATATAATTCATCACATTTCTCCCTCTCTTTAGCTCTGATGAAGAGTCATTTGGACTCGAAACATTAAACATTAAATCTAATGTTAAAACTGACACTGCCAGACCTGCTAGAATTTTCTGTTTTTGTTTCAGATTCCAGCATTAGTAGTATTTTGTCAAATTCCTACCTATCTAATTATAGAGAAACATAGAATCCCTAAATTCAGAAGAAGGCCATTTGGCCCATCGAGTCTGCACTGACCCTTACCCAAGCTTACCCCATAACCTCACGTATTACCCCACTAATCTCCCTAACCTATATATCTTGGGACACAAGGGGCAATTTAGCATGGCCAATCCACCTAACCTGCACATCTTTGGACTATGGGATGAAAACGGAGCACCCCGAGGAAACCCACGCAGACATGGGGAGAACATGCAAACTCCACACCTGGGGTTGGAATCGAACTTGGGTCCCTAGCACTGCGAGGCAGCTTTGCCAACCAGTGTCCTTCAGGTTCTCCAGCTTCCTCCCAAAGTCCAAAGGTGTGCAGGTTAGGTGGATTGGCCAGGCTAAATATCCCCAAGATATGAAGGTTTGGGTTATTAGCGGTGTAAATATGTGGGGTTACGGGCCTGTGTAAGATGCTCTTTCAGAGAGTTGGTGCAGACTCGATGGGCTGAATGGCCTCTTTCTGCATTGTAGGAATTCTATGTTTGTTGATATGTTTAATTGCATGTTCATGGTGAATAGAATAACCTTAGACAAACTTCTAGATTAGCCCAATGTGAAAACCTGGAGAGTTAATCCCCTTTTATGAAAGGTGTCAAATCTATACCCAGTTCCCTATCCTCAAGGAGGACTCTGGGCTCTAATCAGATCCCAGGAGACATTTACAAATCTGGGGCACCCCAGCTGGCCATCAAATTCACACAATGATACTACAGAATGTGAGATCAACAAAACATTCTTCAGGAGTTGAAAGATACCATGGATGTTCACCTGTGTAAAGGAAAAAGACAAAATTCTGTTTAAGAACAACATGTTATAGCCTGTCGGATTCTAGCAAAGGTTCTTTTCAACAAACTGATAAGGCACACGGCAGAATGTGTACTGTCAGAAAGTCAAAGTGGGTCCTGGAAAGGTAGCGGCACATATGACATGATATTTAGCCTCCAACAAATATAAGAGAAATGCCGTTAACCTTATTGTGCCTTTGTTGGCCTAATAAAACCTTTGACATGTTAAATAGAGAGGCCTTGTGAAAAATCTTAGCTAAACTTGGAGGCCAGAGCTTCAGATCTAATACAGCTATTTCAAGGTGGACTAACAGCCAGAGTCACTGGATGGGATTTTCCTCACAATGCAGAGATGCACAGGTTCCTCACAAGTCCAAAGATGTGCAGGTTAGGTGGATTGGACATGCTAAATTGCCCCTTAGTGTCCAAGATGTGCACATTAGATGGATTGGCCACGATCGTGTGCAGGGTTATGAGGTTAGGGTGGAGGATTAGGTGTAGGTAGAGTGCTTTTTTGAAGAGTCGGTGCAGACTCGATGAGATGAATAGCCTCTTTTGCACTGTAGGGATTCTATGAACGCACCGCACATTCCACCATGGCAGAAGTGGCCCGCCATTGGCTGGCTGCAGACTCTGTTCATTCCACCCTGGTCAATGGTATTTCCCATTAAATGCACCCTGCGCCACCAGGAAACCCGCGGCGGAGTGAGTTAGCGGCAGGACCAGGAGATCCCGCCGGTGTGAACGGCCAGAAAATTCTGACCACTAACTGTGGTGAATGCACAGATCTCTTTGATGTAATAAATAGTGTGAAGCAATGGGATGGCCATGGCTCATGTGGTCTTCAGTATGTTCCTTGTTACCATGCATTCCGCTGTCAGAAAAAATAGTGATGGCATGAAAATATCCGGGAAATCCAGTAAATTGGAATGTTTTCTACTAGTTATATATTTCTTGAAATAATTGGAAAATGTGAGCTGTGTCGGCAGGGACAGTTTGGTAATGTTAACGGAACCAGTGCTTTTGATATGGTGATGAGCCGAGCAACATTGCAAACAGGGGAATTCTCCCAAAATAATTCTAAGTGTCGAATTCACATGAAAACTGGAGTAATTCACAGTGGGTTTTTTCAGTGGGAGTTCAGAGAAGAATCTCCCACACTCTGTGCACTGCAGAGGCCACCAGCGTAAATATCATTAAATTTTAGGGGGCGGGGCCTATCCTCGCTGGAGAGGCTGATATCAGCGCACTGAGCGAGTTTCTGCACATGCGCCGATCTGTCAGTGCCGACAGTGGCCCCACACTGACAGCCACCCGATTGCTGGCCAGCTCAATTGGTGGCGACCTCCACAATGCCGGCTCTCCACCCCCTACGGCCCAATCGTTGGCCTCCCGATCATTCCTGGATCCAACCCCTCCCCCCGGCCTGCCCGATCTCCCGCACCCCCCCACCAATTCCCTCCCCCAACAGTAACCCCCCCGCAGTCCCAACACCACCCCTCCCACAGTGCTGACTCCCCCAGCATGCTGACCACCCTCCCCGGCTGACCCCCCCACCCGCCCCGATCGCTGGCTTCCTTCCTTTCCCCACCAATCCCAACTGCAAAGTGGCAGCAGGATCTCCCACCACCACTGATTGCCCCCAGGCCCTGCCCCCTCATAGACCCTGCCCCATGCCCAGTGGGCCATGCCAAGGTGCCCCTTGGTATTGGCACTTTACCCGTGGGGCAGTGTCAGGGGCCCAGCCTGCACTGCCAGAGTGCCAACACTCAGGGGGCATCACCCCCCCCCCCCCCCCCACCACCCGACCTTCTGAGGGGCCCCGATTTCTTCCTTCACCCCAGTGGGGTCGGGCCGCTAGCTCCCCGAAGGTGGGGAGTTAATATAATCCCAACAGGAGTGAAACACTCTGACAGGGTAGGATAAGCTAGCGGGCCCAGAGACTTCAGTCCTGGGCCCACTAATGAGATTCAAATTATATTAAAATGACCATTAAAATGGCATGTGCGTCTCCCCACCGATTTCCAGCGCACAGCAGACGCCACCGGAAATCCGGCGCTGGGAGACACCAGCAGGGCGCGAATGTTTGCACAAACCCCGTGGATTGGCCGCCGTGAGATTCCCCTGGCCTGCTGAGCTAAAAGATGAGTGCAGCGGGATGGGAGAATCATGTTCACCATATGTTCACCTAAGACAAGCTGGTAACAATGTGGAACAGAACATAAAAGGCTTTTGAATATGTGGTTAAATGTTCAAAGGAGGAAACAAGGTGTGAACTTTGCATTTACATTCTAAAAGATAGACTCACAAAATGAAGGTTGTGAAGTTTGACTTCTGAAGAGGTCAGTTCAGATAAGAGAGAAACCGTCTATCAAAAGATCATTAAACCCATGCAAGGAAGCTGCTTCAGGCCTCAGCTGCAGCAGGACTCGCTGCTTAACATCCAGCAAGCCGTGTATGTGAAGAAAGCTCATCCTAAAAAGCCAGTTGTTTGTTTTACCTCAGAAGCAAACCCCAAAGAGAAAAGACAAAATTCTGTTTAAGAACAACATGTTATAGCCTGTCGAATTCTAGCAAAGGTTCTTTTCAACAAACTGATAAGGCACACGGCAGAATGTGTACTGTCAGAAAGTCAAAGTGGGTCCTGGAAAGGTAGCGGCACATATGACATGATATTTAGCCTCCAACAAATATAAGAGAAATGCCGTTAACCTTATTGTGCCTTTGTTGGCCTAATAAAACCTTTGACATGTTAAATAGAGAGGCCTTGTGAAAAATCTTAGCTAAACTTGGAGGCCAGAGCTTCAGATCTAATACAGCTATTTCAAGGTGGACTAACAGCCAGAGTCACTGGATGGGATTTTCCTCACAATGCAGAGATGCACAGGTTCCTCACAAGTCCAAAGATGTGCAGGTTAGGTGGATTGGACATGCTAAATTGCCCCTTAGTGTCCAAGATGTGCACATTAGATGGATTGGCCACGATCGTGTGCAGGGTTATGAGGTTAGGGTGGAGGATTAGGTGTAGGTAGAGTGCTTTTTTGAAGAGTCGGTGCAGACTCGATGAGATGAATAGCCTCTTTTGCACTGTAGGGATTCTATGAACGCACCGCACATTCCACCATGGCAGAAGTGGCCCGCCATTGGCTGGCTGCAGACTCTGTTCATTCCACCCTGGTCAATGGTATTTCCCATTAAATGCACCCTGCGCCACCAGGAAACCCGCGGCGGAGTGAGTTAGCGGCAGGACCAGGAGATCCCGCCGGTGTGAACGGCCAGAAAATTCTGACCACTAACTGTGGTGAATGCACAGATCTCTTTGATGTAATAAATAGTGTGAAGCAATGGGATGGCCATGGCTCATGTGGTCTTCAGTATGTTCCTTGTTACCATGCATTCCGCTGTCAGAAAAAATAGTGATGGCATGAAAATATCCGGGAAATCCAGTAAATTGGAATGTTTTCTACTAGTTATATATTTCTTGAAATAATTGGAAAATGTGAGCTGTGTCGGCAGGGACAGTTTGGTAATGTTAACGGAACCAGTGCTTTTGATATGGTGATGAGCCGAGCAACATTGCAAACAGGGGAATTCTCCCAAAATAATTCTAAGTGTCGAATTCACATGAAAACTGGAGTAATTCACAGTGGGTTTTTTCAGTGGGAGTTCAGAGAAGAATCTCCCACACTCTGTGCACTGCAGAGGCCACCAGCGTAAATATCATTAAATTTTAGGGGGCGGGGCCTATCCTCGCTGGAGAGGCTGATATCAGCGCACTGAGCGAGTTTCTGCACATGCGCCGATCTGTCAGTGCCGACAGTGGCCCCACACTGACAGCCACCCGATTGCTGGCCAGCTCAATTGGTGGCGACCTCCACTGC
The DNA here is from genome assembly GCF_964213995.1 of Mustelus asterias. NCBI lineage: Eukaryota > Metazoa > Chordata > Chondrichthyes > Carcharhiniformes > Triakidae > Mustelus > Mustelus asterias. Next base: position 39,213,535 of record NC_135820.1, read on the forward strand.
TGCATTTGGTAACTATCACAGAATCTTTTTTTATAGTCTTACAAAATCTACACAAAGTTGTGGGACTTCTGTGGAAAATTAGCTCTTAAGGTAATGCAATAAAGGTTATTTGGAAATGGATAAAGATAGTGATAATGTGTATAGCCCTTGTCTTAGTTAAGGGTATTTCTAGTACTTTATTGTTATTTATATTATTGCTTAATAAACACATACTTTATTAAAATGATCACAAAATGTCTGATACATTATTCTGGATTTCAAACCTTTCTTCACATTATATCAAATTGCAAAACACATTTGAGGTCTGCTGTTTCAAGTTTCCCTTCTAGGATTTGAAATAGCCCAATGTTTACCATTAGCCGTGGCTCTTAATACTGGGGCATTTTAATAGTAAGAAGTTTAACAACACCAGGTTAAAGTCCAACAGGTTTATTTGGTAGCAAAAGCCACTTTTGTGTGGCTTTTGCTACCAAATAAACCTATTGGACTTTAACCTGGTGTTGTTAAACTTCTTACTGTGTTTACTCCAGTCCAACGCCGGCATCTCCACATCATGACTACCATCGACACTGCATTTTAATAGAACATAGAACATAGAACAGTACAGCACAGAACAGGCCCTTCGGCCCACGATGTTGTGCCGAGCTTTATCTGAAACCAAGATCAAGCTATCCCACTCCCTATCATCCTGGCGTGCTCCATGTGCCTATCCAATAACCGCTTAAATGTTCCTAAAGTGTCTCACTCCACTGTCACAGCAGGCAGTCCATTCCACACCCTCACCACTCTCTGAGTAAAGAACCTACCTCGGACATCCTTCCTATATCTCCCACTATGAAGCCTATAGTTATGCCCCCTTGTAATAGCTCCATCCACCTGAGGAAATAGTCTTTGAACGTTCACTCTAACTATCCCCTTCATCGTTTTATAAACCTCTATTAAGTCTCCCCTCAACCTCCTCCGTTCCAGAGAGAACAGCCCTAGCTCCCTTAACCTTTCCTCATAAGACCTACCCTCCAAACCAGACAGCAAGCTGGTAAATCTCCTTTGCACTATTTCCAGCGCTTCCACATCCTTCTTATAGTGAGGTGACCAGAACTGCACACAATATTCCAAATGTGGTCCCACCAAGGTCCTGTACAGTTGCAGCATAACTCCACGGCTCTTAAACTCCAGCCCCCTGTTAATAAAAGCTAACACACTATAGGCCTTCTTCACAGCTCTATCCACTTGAGTGGCAACCTTTAGAGATCTGTGGATATGGACACCAAGATCTCTCTGTTCCTCCACAGTCTTCAGAACCCTACCTTTGACCCTGTAATCCACATTTAAATTTGTCCTACCAAAATGAATCACCTCACATTTATCAGGGTTAAACTCCATCTGCCATTTTTCAGCCCAGCCTTGCATCCTATCTATGTCTCCTTGCAGTCTACAACAGCCCTCCACCTCATCCACTACTCCACCAATCTTGGTGTCATCAGCAAATTTACTGATCCACCCTTCAGCCTCCTCCTCTACGTCATTAATAAAAATCACAAATAGCAGAGAACCAAGCACTGATCCCTGTGGCACTCTGCTAGCAACTTGCCTCCAGTCCGCAAATTTTCCATCCACCACCACCCTCTGTCTTCAATCAGATATGATGTGGAGATGCCGGCGTTGGACTGGGGTAAGCACAGTAAGAAGTCTCACAACACCAGGTTAAAGTCCAACAGGTTTATTTGGTAGCAAATACCATAAGCTTTCAGAGCACAGCTCCTTCGTCAGATGGAGTGGATCATATCCACTCCATCTGATGAAGGAGCTGTGCTCCGAAAGCTTATGGTCTTTGCTACCAAATAAACCTGTTGGACTTTAACCTGGTATTGTGAGACTTCTTACTGTCCAATCAGATAGCCAGTTACTGATCCAATCGGCCAACTTTCCCTCTATCCCACACCTCCTTACCTTCATCATGAGCCGACCATGGGGGACCTTATCAAACGCCTTACTAAAATCCATGTATATGACATCAGCTGCCCTACCTTCATCAACACACTTAGTTACCTCCTCAAAAAATTCTATCAAATTTGTGAGGCACGGCTTGTCCTTCACAAATCCATGCTGACTATCCCGGATTAATCCGCATCTTTCTAAATGGTCGTAAATCCCATCCCTAAGGACCTTTTCCATCAACTTACCAACCACCGAAGTAAGACTCACCGGCCTATAATTACCAAGGTCATTTCTATTCCCTTTCTTAAACAGAGGAACAACATTCTCCACTCTCCAGTCCTCTGGCACCATCCCCGTGGACAGTGAGGACCCAAAGATCAAAGCCAAAGACTCTGCAATCTCATCCCTTGCCTCCCAAAGAATCCTAGGATATATTTCATCAGGCCCAGGGGACTTATCGACCTTCAGTTTATTCAAAACTGCTAGTACATCCTCCCCCCGAACATCTACTTCCTCCAGCCTATTAGCCTGTAACCCCTTCTCTTCCTCAAAATCATGGCCCCTCTTCTTGGTGAACACTGAAGAAAAGTATTCATTCATCACCTCTCCTATCTCTACTGACTCCATACACAAGTTCCCACTACTGTCCTTGGCCGGCCCTAACCTCACCCTGGTCATTCCTTTATTCCTCACATAAGAGTAAAAGGCCTTGGGGTTTTCCTTGATCCGACCCGCCAAGGACTTCTCATGCCCCCTCCTGGCTCTCCTAAGCCCCTTTTTCAGCTCATTCCTTGCTAACTTGTAACCCTCAATCGAGCCATCTGTACCTTGTTTCCTCATCCCTACATAAGCTTCCCTCTTCCTTTTTACAAGACATTCCACCTCTTTTGTGAACCATGGTTCCCTCACTCGGCCATTTCCTCCCTGCCTGACAGGGACATACCTATCAAGGATACACAGTATTTGTTCCTTGAAAAAGTTCCACTTTTCATTAGTGCCTTTCCCTGACAGTTGATTCAATGAAAATGTTGATGCAATATATATATATGTATAACTCAGAGCAGATGGTGATCTCTCCAAATTGAGATGACTGAAATCCTCAACTAAAATATAAGGTATGATAATATAGGAATTGCTGTCTTCTGAGCATGGCCTTCAAAGGATCATGGCCTGTTTTTCAAAAATGACAATCAACTATGGCCTAATCATCAGCTCAAGGAAGACAGAGATACTCTACCCGCCATTACCAAATTCTGACTATACCCCACCTACTATAACTATGAATGACACAACCCTGAAGGCTGTAGTTAGCTTCACCTACCTCGGAGGAACAACTTCCAGAAATGTCTGTCGTGACAATGAGGTGGCAAACAGAATTGCCAGAGCAAGCTCAGCATTTGTCTACTTATGCAAATAACTGTGGAGTAAATTAAGTCTCAAACTTATAATAAAAATTGCTGTGCACAAAACTGTGGTAATGCCTACCCTCCTAAATGATTGTGAGACAGGGACTACCTACTCTAGTTGGACAGGTTCCATATGAGATACATTTGAACCATCATGCACGTCAAATAAGAGGACAAAGTTCTCAAAACTGATGTACTTCAAAGGGTAGAAATGTCTGGAATCCAAGCACCCATTATTAGAGGTCACTTTAGACAGAGTGGACATGTAATCATGTATTCACAACTCAAACTTGGATACCACCTGCAAGTTCACGTACTTCTCAGAGATGAACCCTGGCAGTGTGGCACTACAGACTGGGAGAAAAATGCACAGGAAAGAATTGCCATGGGAGCAAACTGAAGTGGTGGTGTCATTTCCTGTGCGCAGCAATGAATACAGGTGGCTGAGGACTAAAGGCAAATTAGAAAGACCAGACAGTTCCAAAATCAGACAATTCATCCTTGCCCACACTGTGCAAAGCCATGCACATCTGTGAGCAGGCTCCATAGACATGTCAGATTGCATAACAGATGACACTACGCACACAAGCAATGGGCCTTCAATGATAACAAAGGAGAATGAGTGAATATGGAGGGACATGGATGTGAGATTAAATGTTGTTATCCTGAGAAAGGACAGTAGGTTCATGCTCCATGGAGACACTGCCATTCCTCCAGGGCAGTGTCTCAACAACACTCATTCTTGGTTGGAGGGCAGGTTGCTGGACTGTTGTGATGTCCACTTTCAACAGTGGTTTCCAGAGACATAATGGCAAAGATCTGAGGGTTAGGTCTGACAATAGTAAGTATTCATGGAATCATAGAATCCCCACAGTGCAGAAGAGGCCATTCAGCCCATCTAGTCTGCACCAACTCTCTGACAGAGCATTGTACCCAGGCCCTATCCTCCGACCTACCCCTGTAACCCCACTCATTTCCCGTGGCTAACTCATTTAACCTATAGATGTTGGGATACTAAGGGACAATTTAGCATGACCAATCCACCAAACCTGCACAACTTTATACCTGAAAGAAACCCACGTAGATACGGGGAGAACATACAAACTCCACACAGTTGCCCTAGGCCGGAATTGAACCCCGGTCCCTGGCACTGTTAGACAGCAGTGCTAAACACTGTGCCACCGTTTGGCCATCAGCATTCCTCCTAACAGAGTTATTGACTCCTGGTATAAACTGCTGAGCTATGTGCTGAATGGACAATTGTCACAGTTTCTTTGAGATAGAACTTGACAAATTCCTTTGAAAAATGGGTGAGTTGCTAATTAGTTGCGATTACATGATGCAGCCAATTGGGATCTCATAAAGTTTACCTGCTGCTTTAGAAAACAAGAGTACGATTTCAGGGATTCCTTCCGAAACTGCTCACAGCTTTTGGTTGCTGTTTTTCTATTTCCATCAAGAGATAAATGGCTAGAATTTTCCGGCTATAATGTGAATATTTCTAGGACTAATCACAGAAATCCAATTGTCAACAAGACAAGTAGATCCTTATTTAATAAACTTCTGAAAGAAATGTCAGAGGTAATAGCGGATGCGTTAGTGGTTATTTATCAAAATTCGTTGGATTCTGGGGTAGTGCCGGCGGATTGGAAAACGGCTAATGTTACGCCGCTGTTTAAAAAAGGAAATAGACAAAAGGTGGGTAACTACAGGCCGGTTAGCTTAACGTTTGTAGTTGGGAAAATGCTGGAATCCATCATCAAAGAAGAAATAGCAGGCCATCTGGATAAGAATGGTTCGATTAAGCAGACGCAGCATGGATTCATGAGGGGAAAGTCGTGCTTGACGAACTTGTTGGATTTTTATGAAGATGTGACTAGTGCGGTTGACGGAGGGGAACCGGTGGATGCGGTGTTTTTGGATTTCCAAAAGGCATTTGATAAGGTGCCTCACAAAAGGTTGCTGAAAAAGATTGGGTCACATGGAGTTGGGGGTAGGGTGTTAGCGTGGATTGGGGATTGGCTATCCGACAGGAAGCAGAGAGTCGGAATAAATGGGTGCTTTTCTGGTTGGCAGATGGTAACTAGTGGCGTGCCGCAGGGATCGGTACTGGGGCCTCAACTATTTACCATTTATATAGACGACCTGGAGGAGGGGACTGAGTGTAGGGTGACAAAGTTTGCAGACGACACAAAGATAAGTGGAAAAGTGAATCGTGTGGAGGGCGTAGAAGGTCTGCAGAGAGATTTGGACAGGCTGAGTGAATGGGCGAGGATCTGGCAGATGGAGTATAACGTTAACAAATGCGAGGTTATTCACTTTGGAAGAAATGATAGCAAATTGGATTATTATCTAAATGGAAAGAAATTACAACATGCTGCAGTGCAGAGGGACCTGGGGGTCCTTGTGCATGAGACGCAAAAACCCAGTCTGCAGGTGCAACAGGTGATCAAGAAGGCAAATGGGATGTTGGCCTATATCGCAAGGGGGATAGAATATAAAAGCAGAGATGTTTTGCTGCATCTGTACAGGGCATTGGTGAGGCAGCAGCTGGAATACTGTGTGCAACATTGGTCCCCTTATTTGCGGAAGGCTATATTGGCCTTGGAGGGAGTGCAGAGAAGATTCACCAGGTTGATACCAGAGATGAGGGGTGTTGATTATGGGGAGAGACTGAGCAGATTGGGTTTGTATTCATTGGAATTTAGAAGGCTGAGGGGGGATCTTATAGAGCCCTATAAGATAATGAAGGGGCTGGATAGGGTAGAGATGGAGAGATTCTTTCCACTTAGAAAGGAAACTAGAACTAGAGGGCACAACCTCAAAATAAAGGGGGGTCGGTTTAGGACGGAGTTGAGGAGGAACTTCTTCTCTCAGAGGGTAGTGAATCTCTGGAATTCTCTGCCCACTGAAGTGGTGGAGGCTACCTCGTTGAATATGTTTAAATCACGGATAGATGGATTCCTGATTGGTAAGGGAATTAGAGGTTATAGGGATCAGGCGGGTAAGTGGTACTGATCCACTTCAGATCAGCCATGATCTTTTTGAATGGCGGGGCAGGCTCGAGGGGCTAGATGGCCTACTCCTGCTCCTATTTCTTATGTTCTTATGTTCTCATCCCTCCATAATAACATTTCTCATCAAGTAAATGATTTTACAAGTACCACAAATCAAGGTTAGTCATGGCACAAACCTATTTCTGCTTCCCAGACTGCCTGAATCCACTACAGTTCGCCTATTGCAGCAACAGGTCCACAGTCAACGCCATCTCCCTGGCCCTACACTCAACCTTGGAACAGCTAGATAACAAAGACACCTATGTCAGACTTCTGTTCATAGACAACAGCTCAGCCTTTAACACCATTATTCCTATGAGACTCATCTCCAAACTTTGTGGCCTCGGGTTCGGCTCCTCCCTCTGCAACTGAATCCTAGACTTCTTAACCCACAAACCGTAGTCAGTGAAGATAGAAACCAGCAACTTCACCAACACTGGTGCTCTGCAAGGCTGTGTCCTCAGCTCCTTACTATGCTCCTCAAACACAATTGACTGTATGGCCAAATTCCTCTCCAACCTGATTTTCAAATTTGCTGATGACACCACCATTGTGGGTCAGATCTCAATGAAGAGAGACAGTATTGGAAAGAGGTCGAGAATCCGGCGAACTGGTGTGATGGCAATAAGCTCTCCCTCAATGTCAGCAAAACAAAGGAGAGAGTCATTGACTTCAGGAAGCATAGTGGAGGGCATGCCCCTGCCCACATCAATGGAACGAAGTAGAAATGGTCGAGAGCTTCAAGTGTTTAGGTGTCCAGATTACCAACAACCTGTCCTGGTCCCTCTATGTGGACGTTATCATTAAGAAAGCCCACAAATACCTTTGCTTTCTCAGAAGATTAAGGAAACTTAGCATGTCCACCACAACTCTCACCAACTTTTACAGAGGCGTCATAGAAAGCGTTCTTTCCAGTTGTATCACAGCTTGGTATGGCTCCTGCTCTGTCCAAGACTACACTAAACTATAAAGGGTCGTGAACGAAGCCCAGTCCGTCACTCAAACCAACCTCCCATCCATTGACACGGTCTGCACTTCCTGCTGCCTCGGAAAAGCAGCCAGCATAATTAAGGACCTCACGCACTCTGGACAGACTCTCATCCAACTTTTTCCATCGGGAAAAAGATACAAAAAACTGAGAACACAAACCAACCGACTCAAGATCAGGTTCTTCCCTGCTGCCATCAGACTTTTGAATGGACTTACCTCACATTAAGTTGATCTTTCTCTGCACTCTAGCTATGACTGAACATTACATTCTGCACTCTCTCCTTTCCTTCCCTATGTACGGTATGCTTTGTCTGCATAATGCGCAAGAAACAATACTTTTCACTGTATACTAATACATGTGACAATAATAAATCAAAATCAAAGAATAAATTGCATAGAATTTAGTGCATACCAAACCGTGATTTGAAAATTATATAAAAATGAGATTTAAAAACTGATAACAGAAAAGGAAATGAGATAAGAGCAACAGTAGCCTGTTTAAAAAGAAAACTACTATAGCTTGTCATTTTGTATCGAGTGAGATTAGATTACCTCTTAGAGTTCGCCATGTGAATTCCCAGAGCACCCAGAGGTAACAAAATAGCTTAAATACAAGTCGAGTACACAGTTAAAATGTCTTTCATATATCTTAACTAGTCATTAATGTTGAATTCATTTGGAATGCATTAACCTTCAGGGTATATAAAATAAATCATGAAAATGACTTAGTGCTATATCTTTTATTGTTCTCAATCAATGCCTGTGTCAAGACTGCAGTATTGAATAATGCAAGTGAATACAGAGAGATTTCACACCTCATCAGAATGCAATGTAATTCTCACTGTGAGACTTGTGATCCTGAACAGTTTTTGTGGCTGTTGTTATTTTTCATTGTGTCCCTGTATATATGTGTGTGTGTGTGTTTGTGCATGCTCACATGAGAAACATTTTGGCAAATATCATTAGGAAAAATAAGATCGGGAGGTTTATACACCATTGTGTTGGTGTCAAGCTTTCCGTAATAAATTTTCAGAGCAGAACCCTGCACATACTTGTCTAAGTCATGATCTATGGATCTGGTTTATTGCATGGTATTCATTACATGATATTGTATTGGCTGAATCCATGTTCATTCTTCACGTGAGATATTAATGAAAGCTAAGTCAGATATTAAAAACTAAAGCCAAAACGTATTTCAATGAAAACAGAAGAGAATGAATGGTTAGGAAACTAGTGGGAAAGTACTAGAAGAATTTCCCATCACCCAATCCAGTTAGTTTCTTCAACAGGTAAATATACTACAGTCAGGATTTTTCAGGTAAGACCATAAAACTATAAGATATAGGAGCAGAATTAGGCCATTCAGCCAACCGAGTCAGCCCCACCATTTAATCATGGCTGATAAGTTTCTCTGATGTTGCCTTCAAACAACCACGCAACCTCAAACAGACCATTGTCCGCAGCAAACTACCCAGCCTTCAGGAGAACAGTGACCACGACACCACACAACCCTGCCACAGCAACCTCTGCAAGACGTGCCGGATCATCGACACAGATGCCATCATCTCACGTGAGAACACCATCTACCAGGTACACGGTACCTACTCTTGCAACTCGACCAACATTGTCTACCTGATACGCTGCAGGAAAGGATGTCCCGAGGCATGGTACATTGGGGAAACCATGCAGACGCTACGACAACAGATGAATGAACACCGCTCGACAATCACCAGGCAAGACTGTTCTCTTCCTGTGGGGGAGCACTTCAGCAGTCACGGGCATTCAGCCTTGGATCTTCAGGTAAGCGTTCTCCAAGGCGGCCTTCACGACACATGACAGCGCGGAGTCGCTGAACAGAAACTGATAGCCAAGTTCCGCACACATGAGGATGGCCTAAACCGGGATGTTGGATTTATGTCACATTATCAGTAACCCCCACAGCTTGCCTCCTGGGCTTGCAAAATCTCACTAGCTGTTCTGTCTGGAGACAATACACATCTCTTTAACCTGTGTTTAATGTTCCCTCCACCCACATTGTCTGTACCTTTAAGACCTGGCTGGCTGTAGGATTCGCATTCTAATCTGTATTCTGTAACTTGATTTTGTCTGTTTGCACTGTTTGAGAGCACATTTCCACTCCATCTGACGAAGGAGCAGTGCTCCGAAAGCTTATGATATTTGCTACCAAATAAACCTGTTGGACTTTAACCTGGTGTTGTGAGACTTCTTACTGTGATAAATTTCTCAACATGTGGAGATGCCGGCGTTGAACTGGGGTAAACACAGTAAGAAGTCTCACACCAGGTTAAAGTCCAACTTTGTGTTGTGAGACTTCTTACCAAATTTCTCAACCTCATTCTCCTACCTTTTCCCCATAACCTTTGATCCCCTTACCAATTAAGAATATCTATCTCCATCTTAAATACACTCAGTGACCTGGCCTCCACAGCCTTCTGTGGCAGTGAATTCCATGGATTCATTACCCTCTGGCTGAAAAATGCCTTATCATCTCAGTTCTAAACAGTCGTCCCTTTATTCTGAGGTTGTGCCTTTTTATTCTAGTCTCCCCCACTAATGGAAACACCTTCCAGGGATTTCCATCCTGACACCTGAAGAGTCCAATACTGGCTACCAAGGACCATTAATTGTTGGAGGTGGGACTTCTGCCCCGCAATCAGGAGGAAATCCATATCAGATTGGCTGGCAGCTCTGTAGTGCCAGAAGTGGTAGTGGTCACTAGCTTCATAGTCCAGGATCAGCTAAGTCCAGTTCATCTTAGAGAGGAGAAGAATGATGAAGCCCATGGGGTTGGCAGAGAGGAGTGGGGGGCAGGGGAGCGGTGGAATAGGGAGATGGAAGAGGGAGCAACTTCAAGAGGAAGACCTTGGTGGATGGGGTTGTTCCAATGTTAAAAGGAAGCTGTTGATCATTCCCACTTTAAGGACATGCCAGGTGGCTTTCCGGGCTTTTCCCCTGCTTCAGAACTGCACCTGAAAATTGAGGTTGGGTGGGAAATGGCCCTTTAGTGGCCAATAACTGGCTGCTCAAGGGTTTCAGCTGGAGGAAGGGTGGACAGGCCAGCCTAGGCTTTGTCGGTCTCACTGTAAAATTGTGCAGAGATTGGGCGGAGGTGGGACATCAGAGGAAAGGCAAACTGAGGAATTTTCAGCCCCCTGCCAGTCGGGTACAAAATTCGGCCTCACACCTATTCTACTGGTGAAGCAAATAGCCCAAGTGCCATCAGACAGTGTCCCAGGAATTAACAAAAGTTAATTATTACTACAAAATTATTACTACAAAAGTCAACTATTAAATATAATTTGAAGGTTAAATATTTATATACTTTCATTTAATTAAATGTACTTTTATAACTGCAAGTAGACATTTTAGAGCAGCTTTTGTTTGACATATTAGATCAGTGTTATTCCAATCTATACGCAGGACCACAATCATCCCAGAGGGTCACTTGCACAAGTTTACCCTCCTCTACCCCTCGGCATTTCATGTGAGAAAATTCTCCATTTTTAACTGTTTTATTTTCTTCTCTTTTCACAAATACCTTCATTCCATTATGATCCAGAAACCATGCAATACACTATAACCTGCAGAAACAGCTGAAAAGTAATCAGCTATGTGCACCTGTAATAATCATCCAGCTATTCTAGTCAAGTAAGTAATGGACCATGCAACACATACAAATGATGAGGCAAAATCATTATCGTGAAATATTTACAGCTTCATCAATTAGGACCATGTAGTAGAATTCAGGTGTGGTGGCCTGCTTTACTGGAATCCACAGCATCCCTACAGTGCAGATGGACGCCATTCAGCTCATTGAGTCTGCATTGACTCTCTGAAAAAGCATCTTACGTAGGCCTACCCTATCCCCGTAACTCCGTACATGGTCAATCCCCTAACCTGTATATCTTTGGACTGAACGATTTCTATTATAGTAAACTGCCTTATCTGTTCTCTTACAGAGACCAGAGAAAGAAGTGACACACACATGCACGCAGACGCACACACGAACACATGCACATGTGCACACACACACATCAGGCTCAAATAAGGCAAAGAATAGAGATTAATGCATCCCTATCCAACAGGAGAGATTTAATGCATCTTAGATTTTGAGTAGATGCTTAACTGTTTCCATGGTCAATGGTGGTAATTGGTATTGCGTTGTTGGAGGGCGGCATGGTAGCATAGTGGTTAGCACTGTTGCCTCACAGTTCGATTCCCGGCATAACCAATCAACCTAAACCACACATCTTTGGACTGTGGGAGGAAACTGGAGCACCCGAAGGAAACCCACGCAGACACAGGGAGAATGTGCAAATTCCATACAGACAGTGACCCGAGGCCGGAATTGAACCCGGGTCCCTGGTGCTGTGAGGCAGCAGTGTTTTATGCCCAGCAACAGCGATATGGAAGAAATCATAGCTTGGCCTCGCCAAGCCCTGGTCAAACCATCAGCCTATTGGCCCATTTGATTTCTGTACTTATTTTTAAATTGGAGCGTTGCTCCGGAACTCCAATGACACCTGCTGATCATACGACAGACAGCATCTACGTGGAACCCCTGGAGGCCTTTCACAGGACCCTGGTGTTCTACGGAACCCAATTTTGGAATCCCTGATTTAATGTCTTAATTCAAATTAATTAGCGTTCACTTTGTTAAAATCATCAATTTTTTAATTCGTTTATGGGCATCACTCGCTGGCTAGCATTTGTTGCACATCCATAATTTCCCTTGAGAAGGTGGTGGTGAACTACCTTCTGCTGCAGTCCATGGGCTGTAGATACATCTGTTAGGGAGGGAGTTCCAGGATTTTAATAAAAGCAAATTACTGCGGATGCTGGAGTCTGAAACTAAAAGAGAAAATGCTGGAAAATCTCAGCAGGACTGGCAGCATCTGTAAGGAAAGGAAAGAGCTGACGTTTCGAGTCCAGATGACCCTTTGTCAAAGCTGCTGAAATGAAACTGGGGACAGGGTCAGCTTTGAGAGAGAGTAAGATGATGCTGCTGGAGAGAGATGTCGAGTGTCTTCATGTGGCGGCGCATGGCACTGAGTATGGCTTTCAGAGGCGAGAACAGCAGTTCGAAGAATGTTGTATATCCTGAGGGTACCCGTAATCTTGGAGATCACATGCGGGGTGGAATTTGAATTGTAATCCACATGGGGCAAGTCGGAGACGAAGACAGTCACTGAGGAAGGAAGTGTGGCTATGGAAGCGAGTCATGGTAAATACCTTGTCCAACACTAAGAGAGAAATGGAAAGCATTGAAGGTGGATAGGGGGAAAGACATACGGAAATCCTGTCAGAGATAAGAGCAGTACCCCTTCGGGGTAGGTATTCCTGGAAAAGAAGTGGCAGTGAGTTAAACACTGGATAAAAGCAAATTACTGCGGATGCTGGAATCTGAAAACAAAAGAGAAAATGCTGGAAAATCTCAGCAGGTCTGGCAGCATCTGTAAGGAGAGAAAAGAGCTGATATTCTGAGTCCAGATGACTCTTTGTCAAAGCAGAGCAAAAAAAAGCTTTGGATTGGGGGAGAGCAAATTTGAGTAAAGTAAGGCAGGATCTGGCCAAGGTAGACTGGGAACAGCTTCTAATGGGAAAATCTACAGAAGAGCTCTGGGAGAGCATTCAAAAAGGAAATGGGGATGGTGCAGGCCCAGCATGTTCCCTCTACAGTGTTATGTAGGAATAATAAGGCCAGAGAATCATGGATGACCAGAGATATTCAGGATACAATGAAAAGGAAAAGAAAGACTTTTAAAAAGTACGGGGGTTGGCAGTGGTTGGGGATTGGGGCCAGCGATCAAAGGGACAGGGGGAGTGGCCGGGGCCGGCGATTGGGGGTGGGGTCTGTGGAGTCCAGCGATCGGGAGGCCACCGTGGAGTGGGGGTCATGTCAACTGATCTCCCAGTATACTGGGAGATCGGTGCATGCAAAATGGCCCCCTGAGCACTCTGCTGTTGGCCTCTCCAGCAGGATTAGGACCCCCCCTCTACTGGTGTGAATCTCCTGACAGAATACCATAAATTATCAAAAGATACCTTGCCAAAAAAACAAGCAATGAAACCTCCCGTTTTCCCACTCATTGGGTACCTAGATTTAGTTTGAGAAAGTTGCGCCCAGTATATTTGGGAATTTGGATAGAATCATACAGCGCAGAAGAGGTCCTTCAGCCCATGGAGTCCATACCAACGCATCAGTAACAACTGGTCTGCCGTTCTGGATACAGACTGTGCTAAGTCCATGCTGGGAGGCATCTGCTAATATAAGTACAGATGCTTGAATATTAAGTGTTGTTACACCAGAGGGGCTCAGAGTGCCTTTCAGTCTGTTGAACACAGCAGTATGGTGCTCCTGGCAACAACATTTGTCATCTTGATGAAGAGCTGATGAAGGGGTTCGATGAGATCATTCCACCAGATAATTAACTTGGAAAGATAATTCGCCATACCAAGGAAACAGTGCAAAGCATTCTTGTCTGCAGGAATGGCCATCTGTTGTATAGCCATTGTCTTGAATGGATCTGGCTTCACACCATCAGCTGTGAGTCAGTGATCCTTGTAGGAAACCTGGTTGACCTTGAATCTGCATTTAGCAGCATTGAGTTTTAACTGTATGGTCCTGATTCTGTTAAGGACTAAACAAAGACATGCATCATGTTCTTGCATAATACAACCCCAAACCAGGATTTAATTAACAATGATTTTGCAGGGTTGGCCTGCAAAGAGTTGCTACATACACCATTGGAAGACCTCACCGCCAGTGGAGATCTCATAGGGCATTCAGAGAAAGCAGTTATTTGCCTACCGGAGACATGAATGTAGTGAGTTATGCTAATTCTTCATCCAGCGGGATTTGCCAGAACCCACATTTCACATCCAATATGCTGAAAGCCTGGGCATTGGGCATGTCAGGATATCACTTATTCAACCATCTTCAGAGGGGGATGAGGTCTGTGCCGCACCTTGTTTAAATGGACTGGGTCGATGCAAACCCTGACTGTGCCATCATTCTTTACAGTAGCCACCATTGCTGAAACCCACTTTGTGGCCTTCTCTATGGGAGCTGTGACACGCAGTGTTGTTATCCAATGCAACTCACCAACTATCTTCAATTTCATAGCTAAAGGTACTCTTCTCGGAGCACAGACTGTGGGTGGTAGCAAATCATCTGGCCTCATGTGGTATCATAGAATCATACAGTGCAGAAGAGACCCTATGGCCGATCAAGTCTGCACCGATACAACAGAAACACCTGAACTCCCACATAATCCCATCTTCCAGCATTTAACCCATAGCCCTGAATGTTATGATGTGCCAAGTGCTCATCCAGATACTTTTTCAAAGGATGTGAGGCAACCCACCTCGATCACCCTCCAGGCAGCACATTACAGACCATCACCACCCTCTGGTAAAAATGTTTTTCCTCACATCCCTCCTAAACCTACTGCCCCTCACCTTAAACCTATGTCCCCTCGTGACTGACCCTTTAACTAAGGGAAACCCTTAGCTACTTATCCACTCTATCCATGTGTTTCATAATCTTGTACACCTCGATCAGGTTGCCCCTCAGTCTTCTCTGCTGCATTGAAAACACCCAAGCCTACACAACTTCTCTT
The DNA here is from genome assembly GCF_964213995.1 of Mustelus asterias. Taxonomy (NCBI): domain Eukaryota; kingdom Metazoa; phylum Chordata; class Chondrichthyes; order Carcharhiniformes; family Triakidae; genus Mustelus; species Mustelus asterias. The sequence continues at coordinate 39,228,568 of NC_135820.1, forward strand.
CATAAGTTAAATGTTCTAACCCAGGCAGCTTCCTGGTGAATCTCCTCTGTTTCCCCTCCAGAGCAAACACATCCTTCCAATAATGTGGCGACCAGAACTGCACGCAGTACTCCAGCTGTGGCCTCACCCAAGTTCTATACAACTCCAACATGAGTTCCCTGCTTTTGTAATCTATGCCTTGATTGATAAAGGCAAGTGTCCCTTATGCCTTTTTCACCACCCTACTAACATGCCTTTCCACTTTCAGAGTTCTTGGACAAACACGCTAAGGTCCCTTTGTTCCACAGAACTTCCTCATGTCTTACCATTCATTGAATATTTTCTTCTCAAATTACTCCTTCCAAAGTGTATTACATTTTTCAGCATTAAATCCCATCTGTCGCTTATCTGCCCATTTGATCATTCCGTCTATATCTTGTAGCCCAAGACATTCCCAAGGCACATCAACGTGCAGAGGGGAAAGAGATGCTCTTTTGATTGTTGCTCTTACATTTTCTATGCCTAAGTATTTTAGAATGAGACCAGTTTCATACACCTTTTGCAAAAAGTAGATTTGGCACCCCTGGAAAACCTTGGCAAAATAGCTGGATAGAATTTGCTGAGTGGCCCACGTCTGTCATTCCTGTCATTAAGCCGGATAAGGTTTTGTGGGGTATCTACACTTGATAGATGCCCCATGTCATGAATTGAAGACCTGTACGACAGGTTAACATGCGGCCAAGCATTCTCTATGTTTGATATGAACCATGCGTATCTCCAACTTGAATTAGACAAGCCTTCCTGAAAGTATGTGACAGTTGGTACGCAGGTGCAGCAGGTAATTAAGAAGGCAAATGGAAGTTTGTCCTTCATTGCTCGAGGGATGGAGTTTAAAAACAGTGATGTTATGTTGCAGCTGTATAAGGTGCCAGTGAGGCCTCACCTGGAGTACTGTGTACAGTTTTAGTCTCCTTACTTGAGAAAGGATATACTGGCACTGGAGGGGGTACAGAGGAGATTCACTAGGTTGATTCCGGAGTTGAGAGGGTTGGCTTATGAGGACAGACTGAGTAGACTGGAGCTATACTCTTTGGAATTCAGAAGAATGAGAGGAGACCTTATAGAAATGTCTAAGATTATGAAGGGAATAGATAAGATAGAAGCAGGTAAGTTATTTCCACTGGCTGATGAAACCAGAACTAAGGGGCATGGCCTCAAAATAAGGGGGGCAGATTTAGGACTGAGTTGAGGAGGAGCTTCTTCACCCAAAGGGTTGTGGATCTGTGGAATTCCCTGCCCAGTGAAGCAGTTGAGGCTACCTCATTTAATGTTTTTAAGGCAAAGATGGATAGATTTTTGAACAGTAAAGGAATTAAGGGTTATGGTGAGCGGGCGGGTAAGTGGAGCTGAGTCCACGAAAAGATCAGCCATGATCTTATTGAATGGCAGAGCAGGCTCGAGGGACCAGATGGCCTACTCCTGCTCCTAGTTCTTATGTTGTTATATTCCAGTTTGTATTGCCAGATGTGATTGAATGTATTCCAGGAAGTTTCATCACATGACTATCGTCCATTCTCCAACTCGTAGTCAAACAACATACCCATCGGTGTGATGCACCAACCGCCTACCTCAGTTCATAAAATCATAGAATCCCTACAGTGCAGAAAGAGGCCATTTGGCCCATCAATTCTGCACCAACGCTCCCACAGAGCACCTTACCCAGGCACCCCCCGCCCGATCCCCGCAACCCTGCTAATCTACACATCCTGGAATATTAAGGGGCAATTTAGCATGGTCAATCAACGTAACCTGCATATGTTCGGACTGTGGGAGGAAACCCACGCAGACATGAGGAGAATGTGCAAACTCCACACGGACAGACACCCAAGGCCAGAATCAATCCTGTGTCTCTGGCGCTGTGAGGCAGCAGTGCTAACCATTGTGCCACCCTGCCGCTCTTTGGAATTGGAAAACAAAAAGACTCATCACCCAATTGGATGATGCTTGACAGTTAGAAAATGATCATAATGAATGGCGGAGCAGGCTCAAAGGGCCAAATGGTCTACTCCTGCTCCTCTTTTTTGTATTTTTGTGTCAGCCAAACAGTCTCTTCTCCTCACAACCTGACAAAGAGAAATATTCAAAGGAAATGTCCTGATGATGTTTTTCTAGGTTTGCACATGGCACTGTCCTAGAGATTGATCTTCAAGTCCTGTGAACACCTGGCCAAAACTGGAATGTTGGCAACCCTAATTCCGGTCTAGTCAAGTAATGCAAAGAAAAGAAGGGAGTGTAGACTCAAGTCCCATTCCAGGGATTTGAGCACAAACTCTCGGATGATATGCCTGTTAGTACTGAAGAAGCATAGAGTGAGCCTAGTGTAGGAGTTTTCAGATTAGATGTTAAACCAAAGTCCCACCTGCCCTCTCAGGTGGATGTAAAAGATTCCATGGCATTATTTTTAAGAACATAGGAATTCTCCCCACTGTATTGGCCAATGTATATTCCTCAACCAACATGACTGAAGTAGATTACTTGGTCAATATCGTTGCTGTTCCTGGGAATTTGCTGTGCAGCAATTGGCTGTCACGTTTGCACTTCAAGAGGACTTCAGTGACTGTAAAGTGATTTGGGACATTCTTAGATTGTGTCAGGCACTGTACAAATCTTAATCTATTTTTTTTTAAATCAGGAAGTACATTTGTAACAATCCTAACTAGATACGTTTACCTATTTGTTGCTTCATGGAATGAAAAGATGACATTTTTATACAATGTATGCAATGCACCCCTGGCTACGGCCAACGTAAGTCTGCAAGTGATATGTCTGTAATCTCATTGTTACAGTGGAGTAATCGAACTGAAAAAGAATGCAAGTTGGAGTTATGGCTGTGAGATTCATCAGCACCGTTTAACAATGATGAGAATTACAATGCCCTGCTGAATGGAGCGTCGGCCAAGAATCAGAATTCCTGCCGGGCATGAAGGCAATCGGGATTAATGGTTTACTAGTCAGCCTCCATTCAGCTGTGTTTACTTATCTTTCCCTTCATGCTTGAATGCATCGCAAGTACCCCATTTTTCCTAACTGCAATGTTTACAAGGATTCTAAGCCTGATCGATAATGGGGGCACTTGAAGTGCATTCAAGCATCTTGAATGCCACATCAGCCCTGATTGTGTTCCTGCTCATTATTCAAAATCTCTGTTTTAAATCTCATTAGCAGGCTTGAAGCCTGATTCATTGCCCTCCTGCCGTTTGCCCGCCTCCCCAGTAGGAACTGCACTAGCTTTGATGTTGGTGATGACGAGCATGGAACTGGTGAGCTGGACCCCAATGGGGGAACAAGAAGGTAGGTCAAATGGCCAATTGTCCCTCTGTTGTTGCCAGTCTGCAGAGGGAGGATCCCACTAAGGGTCCTGGGGTTGGGTGGGCTCAGGCTGGGGGCAGGAGGTTGATTTTGGCACCGTTCCCTGGGATGGGATTCCCATGGCTGGACTGCTCCTTTCTAGCCCTGACAGACCTGAGGTGCACCCCTGGCATGGTGATTTCAGGCAGCTCTGTGATCAACATCTTCATTCCTGCCTGCCAGCTGCTTTGAAACTTTGAAGTGACCTGGTCACTTTAATCTCTATGCCTCCTGCTCATCTGGCAGGCTTTTAAATCACATTCTGCATCAGGGATTTATTTAACATTCCCTTTATGCTTGAATGCATCTCATGCACCCTCATTATCAATCAGGCTTAGAATCTTTGTAAACATTGCAGACCAGAATAATAGGGGGGCATTGAGATGTATTCAAATGTGAAGGAAAAGGTAAGTAAACACAGCCGACTGGAGGCTGAATAGTAAAATATTAAGCTGATGAAGCCTATTTCAAAGCATTGCAACATGAAGTTAAAACAGATGAACGGTTTTCAATGGAATATAAAGAGTTACAAAGCATTTGAGCTTTCCGGGAAGGCTCAGAGACTTCAAATCTGTGTGAATAGGCTGAGGCTGAGTGAACAGCTGTGGAGAAGGGAATTCTACATCTCCCCCAACCCATCTCTCCACCCACCCCCTCCCCCTCACCCACCCAGTGAAATTGACTTCTCCTCTCTGTCAGAGGACATCAAAAGGGTCTGCTCACACCTGCAGCTTCAAACAGAGAGAAAGGGAAATCTCCCAATGCCAATGGGGAACATTCCCGTTATCACACCAATGGGAAAAAGTAGAGTGAAAGTGGAAGAATTTCACCCTATAGCTCTGTTTCCCTGACTCCTGTCTACTGCAGGCAACAATCACTGAATACCCCTAGATTATTAATTTTCCCCTTCTTTGCTATCAAAGGTGAGGCATATTTCTATTCTAAATTGATGCACATTATATTTGGTAATCAATTTGACTTGGATTCATTAGATGTTGATATGGATAATGTACAAATGAGGGTCATGCTAATCTTGTTTTAATGCAAAATGATCCCAATTATGTGTGAAGATAATTAGGAACTAACCAGAGTAAGAAAAGCATAGAACTTTGTAACTTCTTTGCAACTGTCCAGTCTGATTGTAAAAATCCTTCAAAATTGTGAGAGCACTGATTTTGGTATCAGAACTCTGACTTGTGCAAATTTGTCATTCTTGACAGTTGTAATCATTCTGAGAATGTATTACTGCTAATGCTTGTTCATCCCTCCTTTAAAATAAACAGCATATTACAGTCATGTTGTCCCATACATTGACAACCTGAACTAAAATAAAAGAAAAACACTGTGGGTGCTGGAAATCTGAAATAAAAACAGGAAATGCTGGATGAACACAGCAGGTCTGGCAGCATCTGTCGAGAGGGAAAAACAGTTAATGTTTCAAGTCCGCATGATTCTTCTTCAGACTCTGTAGATGGGTCATATGGACTCAAAACATTAATTGTCTTTCTCCACAAATACTGCCGGACCTACTGAGTTCATTAAGCTTTTCCTGTTTTTATGATTATCTGCAACAGAGCATTTTCTTGTCATTTACAGTATAGGGGCAAGAACTTTAGTAATTCTACCTTTGCATTTTATGTTTCTGTTTCATGAATAAATAATGATTCTATGACTCAATTTTCTGTTTCACAGACTTTCTAATATTTCAGAATTCAATTTTCCATAGCAAGATTCTGTTCCTTGGGAGTTTATGTCTAAATGCAGGACTTAGGGGATTGAGGAATATGCAAGGGATGAATTAAACATGTCAACATCAGTTTATTCACTTATTAGAATGATTTAAATGTAATATTTAAGTAAAGGCAATGTTCACTAAAGTATGGGTCAATCTTGCCTTTACGGAGAGACAGTAAGAAGTTTAACAACACCAGGTTAAAGTCCAACAGGTTTATTTGGTAGCAAAAGCCACACCTGTTGGACTTTAACCTGGTGTTGTTAAACTTCTTACTGTGTTTACCCCAGTCCAACGCCGGCATCTCCACATCATGTTTACGGAGAGAGACAGGCTTTGAACTCTTTCTTCTGTGAGCTTCTTGCCAAGAGGACATAGTTCACCACAATAGAACAGCAAAGCAGGATCACAATAGTTTATTTAATCCTATGGTGTTTTTAACATTATCAGAATTCTTTATTTATGCTGAGTAATTGTGAGCTTTTAAACTACCAGTTACGGTGCCTGTAACAGAGCAAGGACAGTGTGGTAATTTCATACCCAGTGTCGGAGAGAATGGGACAATTTGCACTTCAAGCGGATCGGAGAGGCCGGTGAGTTAATCTTCCATTGGAAATTGGCATTGGTCCAATGCCATTTTCATGGCTGAGCCTAACTTAAATTAAATTGATCTGCTGCCAGTACAAAATACGCTCCCTATGAGCAGTGTGCCAATTTGGAAATGCCCCAGGATGCCACTATTTAAAAGGTTCCTGCAGCATCTTCGGGAAAGTGCTATTTACATTCAGGTGATGAGAAGCAAGTAGCAGGAAGGAGATCCTAATTCCCTTCCATTAGCTACTAAGAAAATTAGTCAATAGGCTGGAGAGCAAGTGGAGAATATGTTAATGGCATCAGCATTTTCCCCAGAACTGAGGGGAAAAAAAGCATCTCTCACCTCCCACACCATAGCCTGACTTTCGCCCAGTGCTCAAAATCTTTTACCTTCCATGGATCCATTTTATTCAGAAGGGAACATATCACGATGTATTTTTTCTGCTTGTACCCACACCCTCAAAATTGCTAATTATCGAATGACTTCTCCCCCCCACCCCAACCACGTCTGGTTTTTAATAAAGGTTCCCACTGAAGGAGACAAATATATTTCTAGACTTAAAAAGAAACACATTATAAATAAAAACATTGAACAAACTTTTTCCAAGAAAGAAAAATGTATTTTACAGTTAAGCTGCGACACAGTTAAAGAGAGGGGGAGGTATTCAACCGAGTTCTTCCAGATCAGAAAGTCTCTGTGTCTTCATCAAATGGATGCCAGAACCCTGATTCCAAAGTCCTGTCCCCAAACCCACCATTTTTGCAGGGCCAATGAGGGTGAGTTGTATTTTACACGTGATGTGGAGTTGCCGGTGTTGGACTGGAGTAGGCATAGTAAATAGTCTCACAACACCAAGTTAAAACCCAACAGGTTTATTTGGTAGCACGAGCTTTCGGAGCGCTGCTCCTTCATCAGATGAGTCACCTGATGAAGGAGCGGCGCTCCAAAAGCTTGTGCTACCAAATAAACCTGTTGGACTTTAATCTGGTGTTCTGAGACTACTTATTGTACTTTACACAGCCATGGTTAATGGAGGCATCTGCACATGTAAAAGTGTCCAATTTTCATCAGTGGGATGCATGAAACATGATTCATGGGTTTTAGACATTTGGACAAAAGGATAAAGCTGCCAGAGTTATTTGGAAAGGTAAAGTGTCCTTTTAGACAGTTACAGATGCCCCTTTGGGAAATGTCCCAGATGAGGCAAGAAGGAACCGGGCTTTTCTATAAAATTATTAGTTTTATTTTTTAAATGGTCAAAGCTTTACCTTGACTAGCCAGGAATTGTATCAGAGGAATTTCTAACCTTCATACAAGCCATCAGAGATTTGCTATCTCAGATGACGGCACTAATGCCCCTTCCTGGAATTATACAGAGCCTCTTTACATTTCTAAAGAAGAATTCTGGCCACCAGAAACACAGGGCAGATTTTTTCCATCCCACCTGCCAGGGAAATCGGAGCAGGCGGGATATGAACCATGCAAAGGTACTTAGCACTGCTGCCTCACAGTGCAGTGTCAACATTTTCTATAGCATAGATTCCATGGCAAGGTTGGACATGAACTTGGGAAATTCCAGACGAAGACTCAGTCATGGGTCCTTGTCAATAATAAGACAATGGTGCTACTGAAGCTCTCGCTGTGCACACAAAGGTGACCTAACTCGCAGGCTCACATCCATGACAGAGAGTGATAGATCACTGCATCCTAAAGAACAATCTCACGCTGGGGCCTCAGTATGTGGATGAGGCCAGAACATTATTCTTGCATGAGAGATGGCCTGCAGTGAGATGCTCAGTCCAGATTCAGGTCCTCAGATGTTCACACAAGTACGAGTGATTGATGATTGTCCTCCTTAAGGTGCCTTGCAGCACTGCAAGCATACTGTCATGAGAACACTGATGTTTGCAGTACTGTTCCTGTCTCTAGAAGGCTACCATGGGTAGTGAAATGTTGGTGTGATGCTTTAAAAAGACTACACTATGTCTAATGTATTTACAGTCAGTTCTTATTCCGTAACAGAATGACCACATGCTCCAGAGGCTACCTAGCCTTTCAAGTTTGTGACTATTCATTCTGAGATTGACGGCATGATGGCACAGTGGTTAGCATTGCTGCCTCACAGCACCAGGGACCCAGGTCCGATTCCTGGCTTAGATCACTGTCTGTGTGGAGTTTGCACATTCTCCCTGTGTCTGCATGGGTTTCCTCCGGGTGCTCCGGTTTCCTCCCACAGTCCAAAGATGTGCCGGTCGGGTTGATTGGCCATGCTAAATTGCCACTTAGTGCCAGGAGAACTAACAGGGTAAATTTGTGGGGCTATGGGTGGGTGCAGACTTGATGGGCCAAATGGCCTCCTTCTGCACTGTAGAGATTCAATCCTTCAATAAGTTGCTGGGGATAGCAACAAAGGTCTTCATGCTTGGGTCTTCATGGGGCCCTCTGTGGCCCACGTTCCTCAGGGCAAAGCTCTTCCCTTTGCCCTGTGGCGACAAACCCACCTTACCTTCCTCAGTTGCATGAAAGTCATGAAAAAGACAGCATTGCCTGGTGCCTCCATTCTGCACTCCTCATCTTTATGGGAAAACTGAACAGAGGCGTGATTGAGCATTACCCTGCAATGATCACCTTCCATCACCAAGCTAGGGAGTCAATGTTAAACCTAGCGAGCTGCCCTCATTCCAGGCATTCCATCCCCAGATCCACCCTTGCAGTGTTGCACAGCCTTGAGGATCACTGGAAACTGATCTCTCCAAATGCCCCAGACAAGACAGCACTTTCGCAAAGGGGTTTGAATCTGGATGAATATAGCCAGGCACTATAAGCCTCATTCAGGACGGTGAGAGGGTGTGAATGGTGAGGGCTAGAATGCTATGTTTGGCTTGCTTGTTATTTTTGGACAGTTGGGACAAGGTCCCAGAGCATTGAGGTGGGCCTTTTAACAAGCCCGAATCAGCACCTGGCAAGCCCTACAGCTGGCTCCAAACGCTTTCCAGAGTCGGCGGGATAGATTCCCGTTAACACCTGCCCACCCCTCTCCACCTCAAGTCCCCCTCCCCCTGCCCCCCATCCCCCAGAATGAAAATGTGAAGATGCAGAGCTCTTTCTCCCGTGTCAGTTTTGGGAGTTGGGAATTTTTCCAATTCTGTGCTCCCGACTGAAGAGCGAAAATTTGTCCTTTAAGCAGAGATTGCTCTGTTATGATCAGTCATCCTCCCATCAGAAATTTGACTAGATTACTCAGTGGAATTCATATATTTCATACAGTTCTCACATATTAAACAATACTTTCTTCTTCATCTTCACTACAGAGAGAGCGCTTTTGACATTTCCTATTGCAATTCACTTGCATCTCCAAACACTTTGCCCTTGGGAACTGGGTAGTTACTCTACAAGCTGGATATTATTCTTTGTGATTATTCTTTTACAAGGTGGTCGTTAAAATTCCTGCATTTAAATTCAAAAATAGAAAACTTGGTTACCTGGTTACATTTTTTCTAGGTGTTTGTTACTTTCTCGAACTTTCCCTTCAATTTTCTCCCCTCCCTCTCTTGAGGATACTGACTTCTTGCTGGAATACACCTCTTCAGGAGCTGGCTGCCCTCCAGTACCTCACGTAAGCAGCCATTCTCCGTGAATGAGTGCAGGCGATAACTGTCATCAGACTATCTGATTGCACCAGGGAATATGTCAGGAGATAGATATTGCCACTGAATTAAATCTTTCCTTAACTCAACATTTTCAGCACTCATGATCAGTCATGGAAACACATCTCCTCCCTGACCCTTCGGAGCTGGGAGGCTCACTGAAGCACCCCTCATGTGTGGCTGGCAGGAATCAGACAACACAGGAGAGATCAAGGGCTTTCCTTATTTTGTATGGTTCAGCTATGACTGACTTAACTTTTCAATCCATCAAGGGGGATAAGTTTTTTCTCGATTCTAGATATCCAATTATTTAATTGACAATTAAAACCAGAAATTGTGCTCACATCAGAATGTTTTTTTTACTTTGATGTTGAGAAGCGGGCAGTGCTGGAAGGTCAAACAGGGTACCCATATCTAACGACTTTGGAAAGGTGGTGGTGAGCCTTTACTCTGAAATTTTGCAGTCCTTATGGTGGCATTGCTCCATGGATGATGAAATTAGACAAGGAACCTCAAAATATTAACTTTAAAAAAAGTTATTCCTTTCTCAGAGTTATGAAGACAATGCACAGAGTGGATGGGGTCAGCCCCTAATCCATTTCCATGCTTGCTCCAAAAACCAAATCAAATTCAAATTGAATCCAATTCATGGTTCTGACAAGAGAGAGACATACCAGATCCAAGCAGACAAGAATAGGCATTATATCTGATCACTTGATGGCAATGGAAAAATGGCCAATTCATGATTAGGTATGTTAAGACAACCAGGGGAAGTTCATTGCTACATTAAGTACTTAGAAAGACTGTGGGACACCAGATTGGAGGGTAAGGAGTAGATATAAGTAATGCTGCATTTTGCGAATAAATCTATTATCAAGAAAAGCTTTGGTGTCTATATTCAAACTATTTATTTATTTGCTTCACAAGAAGGCTTTCATTAACATTGCAATGAAGTTACTGTGAAAATTCCATGGTTGTTCTGGCGCCTGTTCGGGTACACTGAGGGAGAATTTAACATGGTCAATGCACCTAACCAGCACATCCTTTGGAGTGTGGGAGGAAATCAGAGCACCCAGAGGAAACCCACGCAGACACAAGGATAACGCGCAGACTCTGCATAGACGGTGGCCCAAGCCGGGAATCGATCCTGGGTGCCTGGCACCGTGAGGCAGCAGTGCTAACCTCTGTGCCACCATGCCACTCCCACTTCACCAACTGGCTTGCAATTAGAGTAACAAAGATTTTGTGAGAGTTTTCAGGGAGTTGCAAATGATAGTGGGCGATTCTCCCAGTCCACTGCGCTGCTTTTGTAGTCATGATGCTTTTGTAGCACAGCAGGCTGGGAGAAACAAGCGGAGGCTGTTTCGCAGGCACCTCGGCCTCCACGTGTCTCCGACAGCCAGATTTCTGGTGCCGTCAGCTCTGCACCAGAGATCGGCGGGGAGCTACATAAATTATTTAAATTCTCATTTAAATATATTTTAAATATCATTAGCGGGCCCAGGACTGAAATCTCCGGGCTCACTTGTTTCTCACCCCCACCAGGAGTGGTTCACTCCAGTGGGGTTTACTATAGCTTCCTACTTGTGGGGAGTTGGTATAGTGAAGGTGGGCCATCGAAGTTGCCCAGAGGATCGGGCGCCGGTGGCAGTGCCCCCTGGGCATTGATACCTTAGCAGTGCCAGCCTGGGACCCCTGGCACTGCCAAGGGACAAAGTAAAAATGCCTAGGGGCACCTTGGCACTGCCCACCGGCCATTGCAAAGTGACAAGGGGGCGGTGACTAATGGAGGAAGGGCCTGATGGGGCGGGGCCTGATTGGGCAGAGATCGAGGGGGTGGGGGGTCCCACTCTGCAGAGGGATCACTGACAGAGGGAGGGAGGCCAGTGATCGGTGCTGGCTATCCGGGTGGGGGTTTGGTCAGCCTGCCGGGGGGCAGGGGGGGAATGAGGCTGGTCCGGATATGTTCGGGGGGCCTCCGATTGGACTGTGGAGGAGTCGGAGGGCCAGCAATGAGGGGTCGCAGGGCTGGCCAGTGATCAAGCTGGCCAGCGATCAGGAGGCCGGCAGTGCAGGGCCATTGCACATGCACCGATCTCGGGGCTCACAGGTCAGCGCATGCGCAGTGGCCTGCTCAGCACTATGCAGCCGGCTCCTCCAGTGGAAATAGGCCCCACCCACTGAATTTCAGTGTGATTCACACTAGTGCAGTCTGCAGTGCACAGATTGTGGTAGATTCATTTTGAAACTCCCGCTGAATAAACCAGCGTGATTTACTCCGGTGTTCACGCGAGTCCGACACTTAGAATTTTTGGGGGGAGAATCGCCCCCATAGTTTTCATATTTGTAGTACTTGCTGCAGGATCAAAGAAAAAATGTGATAGCAGATGGGTTTTGGGCACAATATCAGAAAGGATTTATTAGGTAGCTATTTACTCCACAGTGACTGGATCTAGACTGAATAAAGCCCATGAAGTTGCCAATGATTTCACAGACTGACCACATAATCAAACCCTTAAGGGACAATGTAACACACAATAACTCTAATATGTAACAATAGCGTTCCCACACCCTTGTAGCTCTTACCCATCCAAGTGGAACAGGTTCCGGCAGTGCAAAGTAGCCTTGACATCTTATAAATTGTACATGGTTCTGCCATAATGTGGTTAGAGAGGGTGGATATCAAGTTAAGCAATGGTCGTACTCATCCAACTAATTATATTGTCCTGAATAGTGTTGAGATTCTTGTAATGTTTTGACTGCATCCATGAAAGTAGGTGGTGAACATTGCGTTAAACTCCTGACTTAAACCTTGAGTTTGATAGAATGGCTTTAAAAGGTTAGAAGGTGAGTGGAACCAGCTTCTGCCCTGCTCTCGCAGCCAGCATGTTGATATGGCTGGGAAAGTTAAACTCCTGATCAATATTAACCCCGAAGGTGTTGACAGTGGTGAACTTTGCGATGGTGGTGCCACTGCAGGCGAAGGCAAGATGGCTGTGCTTTCTCTTTGCATGGGATGGTCACAACCTGAGAGTAATGTGGCCATTAGTTTACCAAGCATTATCCTCTTAATGCATTAAGTTGCTCAGGAAGAAGCTAATATTATCATTAACAAGACACGATAGTTTAAAATATCTGGCAATATAGTACCTGCTTTAGAACTGTTCAGAAAGGATTGATTTACAAAAGCAGATAATCACAAAATTTATATTATGTAAATTTTTAAACTTATTTTCTGAAGATTAGAGCTGAGCTATTTTTCAATTTGTTGCCATTTCTTAAAGAAAAAGAAAAAAGAAAATGAAGAAAGAATTGCTTTAATACAGCACCTTTCAGAGGTATAGGGCATCTTAAAGTGCTTTGCAGTCAATTTTGAAGTGCAGTCACGATTGTAGGAATCACAATAACTAGTGTCGACACAGCAAGCTTCCAGAAACTGCAATGTGATAATGGCCACATTTTTTGTTCCTTTTTTTAGTGATATGCTACCATTGAGCGGAGGTCTTGTGATGCACTGGTTAGTGTCCTGACTTGGAACCTGAAACTGCAGGTTTGAGTCCCACCCCCGGGACTTGGACCAAGGAAGATGCGTTCATAATGTAGTCAAATAGATGGAGGAGTGTCAACCTGGAAATCTTTCCAAAACATGCCAACGGCAGGTAGTAAGAGCTGGAGAGATTTCTGCTCAGTCAAGTCACATAAAGAAAGTTGGAGCCTCTACCCTCATTATCCATAGCTCCAGATTACACAATGCATGTTGCCATAGCATCACTGAATCCATGAGTGAGCTGTACCACACCATCACAACTACAAACCTGACACTTAAACTGGAGAATGAGGTACAAGGGCTAAATTACTTCAAATCTCTGAATTTACAAGATTAATAGGGAAGCAGTATTGGAAGTGTTAACTAATCATGTCACCAAATATATCAGATTGTTAATATATAGTAGAGATGATGCTGTTTAGTGCTATCTATATTGGAATTAATTTAAAAAGTGATCTTCATTTGCCCTATGTTTCACCTTGTCAACTGTTATATCTATCAGATTAACTCCCCTGCAAAATCATTAATAATGAGCTGTAGCAACAGAATTGAGAGCTTGATGCTTCCAGGAACTGTGAGCAATTTGGACATACTAGTCTTACTGAAGAGTGACAAACTGATAATGCCTCATTAAATTGAGGCAATCTCATTTACATGCTAAAATTCAGACTATTTGGATCCATGTGAGAATCCATTTAATTCCCAGCATGGACATTTACTTAGTTAGGATGCATTCTGTCCTGCATCTCTGTTCATTCATCTAATGTACATAACACATTTTAAAAGTGGTGAAGTGTACTTCAATGCTTTTTAAAATTTATTTTTGTTTCTGCAACAATAACAAAATTCTACAATTGCATGGCTGCTGCACGGGTGCACATTACATGGCACGGGGTTGCATTGGGGATCATGATGGACCAGCTGGTGTTTTCCTGTCGGTCATTTTGAAATGTTTGCACATAAGCCAAAATGAAAAGTTGGATCCAGTGTTCGTGTGTGTAATTTAGTTTGTAACGTTGAACCCAAATAGCACACTGGGCAGGATTTTAATTCCCTCAAAACCCATCCACTTGCACAGAGTTAAAATTGAGCCTGTTGGCTTCTCGCATAACACCTTGCAAATCTGACAGTTTCAGAAAGATTGAAGCCAGTCATATATTTACTGCCAATTTTGTAGAAAGAGAAGTGTGGGAAGGTTGGGGGAGGTGTTAGGAAATGCATAACGAATCATCAATTAAATATTTACAATTGCATTGTTCAAACAAGAATTATATTTACTGAAACTTGGCAATTTCTCTGAATCCACATAAAGAATAAATTTATGATTCTATGTCTCAACTTCTTGACCTGAATTCTCCCCCATTACTTGGAATTCCTTCCTGGGGCACTGTTCCACATCAAGTGTCGCTGACCAGGAGTCTCTCCTGCTCTTACTGCCTGCCATTGGCATGTTTGGAAAGATTTCCAGGTTGACACTCAATCTGTTCGGCCGTGTTATGAACACACCTTCCTTGGCCATCAAGTCCTGGGGTGGGACTTGAGACTGGGACTTCTGGCTCAGAGACTGGGAACTACACACTGTGCCACAAGATTTCATGCATCCAGTATATCATCTAATTAGCATGTGGCCGAACAGGTTGAGGATCAGCTTACAAATCCTTCCAAGATTAACCAATGCAGAAAGTAAGGATTGGAGAGATTCCTGGTTGACCATGTGATGCAAAGAAATGAGAAACTCTGCCATCACTATACATAGCTTCAGGTTATAATATGCATGTAAAAGTGCATGTTGCCAGAGCAACTTAGATTCCTTGGGTGGTTAGTGGCTTAGTTGATTGGATAGTCGATGTGAATCAGATTGATGCCAACAACACAGGCAGAAGAGGAGCCATGAATTCTTGATGGGACCTTGTTTTTAAATGACTGCTTTAAAAACTCATTTTAACTGAAATGCTGTGGAACATGGTGGCTGAACATCTGATGTGCATTTTTTGAGTTGCCACGTTGATTGCTGTAAATTGGAAAAAAGTTTATTTAATTTGGTTAATATTTGGTAACATTCTGGTTGGGGTGCATTCAGCACAAAACTCTTCTTTGTCTTATTCATGGAACTGTGGTTTGTAACTGCTTTTGCATGAATAGAGGTTAACAAAGATATACTCTTGACATATAGGAAATGGAGTAAGGGGGAAGCGAAGCTTTGGCAGAAATTCTCCACAGTTTGTTAGGAACTTGATAGATGCTAAATAAGAGAAGATGGTAATCAGAATCAATCAAGTTAAGGAATAATAAATAATGGGTGACTTAAGTAATGTTTACTTAAGAGACTGGATATATATGGCTGCAATTTAAACAAAAATGATAAATCAGAGTAACTTTGTTGTCAGTAGTACAAAGTTGGGAAATCTGGCACAGCATCAGAAATCATTTAACTAGATTTCGAGTAAATTATTACTTGGAGTGATCAACATTGTTTCATATTAGGAACACATTTTTATTGACTTTATACAGATAAAAACACATTAATGGATTTAAAGTTAAACAGTTAAAAGAAACCAAAGTAAATGTTGCACTCATTGCAACGTTGTGGTTTATTTGTTAGTAACACAAAATCACCACAGGACTGAGATGATTTGAAATGAGATTCTGGTAAAGAATGAAAATCTGCTCAGCCGAGACTCAAGACTCAAGTTGTTCACACTCTGTGGTATAGATGAAACTGCTTGTATAACTATCCGAGTGGGGCAGATGGTGCTCTGACTTTAAATGATATTTGGACGATTTTTCCCAAGTGTGACAAAGCTAGCTCTGAATTACTAATATAAGAATTGAGGCAATTTTGATAAAGTAATTCTGTTTTCCTTGGAGCTGATACAAGGCGTGCTCCTCACATATTCACAGAAACATAGAATTCCCACAGTGCAGAAGGAAGCCATTCAGCCCATCAAAACTGCACTGACAACAATCCCACCAAGCCCCATCCCCATCCCCATAACCAACTCATTTACCCTACTAATCCCCCTGATATTAAGGAATAGTTTACCATGGCCAATCAACCTAATGCTTTGGAGTGGGGTGGGAAACCGAAGCACCCAGAGGAAACCCACACAGACACGGGGAAAATATGCAAACTCCACACAGACAGTGACCTAAGTCAGGAATCGAATCCAGGTCCCTGGCGCTGTGAGGCAGCAGTGCTAACCACTGTGCCGCAGTGCCACCCTAAATCTACCTACCACAAAGCTGTTTTCAAAGCTTTTCTTTGCAGTCAACATGTTACATTTTTAACACTCTACGATGCTGTGACTTCATTACAGTCAGACCGAAACATTGTGGATCTCCTCATGCCATGAAGCACAATCTAAGGCTGTTCACCAAGTTCACCATATTTGTACTTAATCTTGTGTCACCTGTCTTAGCACTGCTGATCCCCATGCTGTGTATTTATATTGATATAACACCTTGGTCATGTTTACTTTAAAGACACAAGATACCAATCACTCATAAAGGATTTGGGAAACATGTTGTGGGCTCATTTATTAAGACTTGTGTCTTTGTGACTGTGTTTCATGTTGGCATCAAATGTGATGTGAGAAAAAACTTTTTCACACAACCCGTGGTTCAGGTCTGGAATGCACTGCCTGTAAGTGTGATGGAGGCACCTTCAATCGAGGCGTTTAAGAGGGCATGAGACGATTACTTCAATAGAAACAATGTGCAAGGGTATCGGGAAAAGGCAAGGGAATGGCACTACCATATTGTTCGTTCGAAGAGCTGGTGCAGACATGAAGGGTCAAATGGCCTCTCAAGTGTCATAACAATTCTGTAATTCTGTAATGTTGGAGTTAGTGGAAATGGTGGAGGATGGTACTTTGAATGTGGAGGCTGGTTGGGTGAAAAGTGAGAACAAGGGAGACCCTGTCGTGATTGTGGGAGGGAGGGCAAGGGATGAGGGCAGCGGTGTGGGAAATGGGTCAAACCCGTTGAGTGCCTGTCAACCACAGGGGCCCAGGGTGAAACCTCCTAAGGAAAAAGGTAGGCATGTCATAGGTGCTATTTTCGAAGGTGGCATCATTGGAACAGATGCAACAGAGGTAGAAAACTTGCTAGAATGGGGTGGAGTCCTTACTATGGGCTTGTAAGGAATATTGGTGGTCAGTCTATCAATGGAAATGGAGACAGAAAGATCAAGGAAGGGAAGGGACATGTTGGAGATGGACCATTTGAAGGTCAAAGAGGGGTAGAAATTTGAAGAAAAATCGAGAAATGTTTCCCAGTCCAGACCTGACCATGAAATGGCGCCAATACAGTCATTGTTGTAAGGGAAGAAGAGTTGCAGGAGTGAGCCTGAGTAGGACTGGAACAAGAGATGTTCCACATGACACACAAAAAGATCTTTTATTTATAGGAAGAGAGATAAGTTAAAGGAGAAATTGTTGAAATAGTGGATAGAACTGGAGCCTGCTGAAGATATTGCCACTCAACTAAATAACAGAGACATTGGAAGGTTAATTCTGATCAACAATGTCAAAGGTTACAAGTATCATAGCTTCATACAGTGCAGTAGGAGGCCATTTGGCCCATCGAGTCTGCACCACCACAATCCCACTCAGACCCATCCCCATGTATTTATCCTAGCTAGTCCCCCTGACACTAAGGACAATTTAGTATGGCCAATCAACCTAACTCACATATCTTTGGAGAGTGGGAAGAAACCGGAGCACCCGGAGGAAACCCATGCAGACATGGGGAGAATGTGCACAGACAGTGACCCGAGGCCAGAATTGAACACTGATCCCTGGTGCTGTGAGGTGGCAGTGCACTGTGTTGCCTTTGAGGTAGGTCAGGAAGTATAAGAAGCAATAGTTCACCACAATCACCGTCATATAGGATGTAAATTATGACTTTGATAAGAGCCATTTCATGCTATGGTGGGGGCAGAAACCTGTTGAAGATTTGCAAGAAAGGTGGGCACAGACTTTGGAGGCAACATGTACAGGACACTTGGCAAAGAAAGGAATGTTAGAGTTGGGGTGATAGTTTACAAGAACAGAGAAGCCAAAATGGTGTTTCTTTTTTTGAGTTGCAATGATGGCAGATAGTACTATGAGGAGTGTGTCCCACTAAGGCTATCTGCTAACATGGGGGTTAAAAAGGGCAGTTGGTGTTTGCCCAGAACTTCCTGGAGACTTCCTCACACCATTGGAATGATAATCCTATAGCACGAGGTCCCAGTTCCAGAACAAAAGTCTCAAGAAAATATGAGATCATGTGAGTTATTCCATCATTCATGTGGCATCATAATTTCCTCAAACTTTTCCACCGAGCCACTAACATCCTTGCTAAAACTGTGAAAATTTTATCACAGCTCTTCCCTCCACCCTTTAGATTCATGCATTGTACCAATTAAAATAAAAATGTCACAATCTGACTGTTGCTTTGCTTTCCTGCATTCCAGTCTCAATCACTCAAGACATTAATATTTGATAGAACCCTTCATGCTTTTCAAAAAGATGGAATACATATACGTAATTATGTAATTAACGTTGGTTAACCACAGTCTAGCATAGCTTTTCATTAAGTGACAAATTTAATATTCATTTCCTTTGCACCAGTCCTTGACGTCAACTCACTTAAAACTTTATTTGTAAAATTTTAATTAGAATTGATTATTATAGTGTGGGACATATGATTCCTTCAACTTAATATGGGTGGCACAGTGGTTAGCACTGCTGCCTCACAGCGCCAGGGACCTGGTTCGATTCCTGGCTTGGGTCACTATCTGTGTGGAGTTTGCATGTTCTCCCCATGTCTGCGTGGGTTTCCTCCAGGTGCTCTGGTTTCCTCCCATAGTCTGAAAGACATGCTGGTTAGGTGCGTTGACCCGAACAGGTGCCAAAGTGTGGCGACTAGGGGAATTTTGCAGTAACTTCATTTCAGTGTTAATGTGAGCCTTACTTGTAACTAATAAATAAACTTTACTTTACTTTAATCCCTGCAAAACTCACAATAATTATCACAACAATAATTTGCTTCTGTTTTTTCAATCAACCCTTAATTTTAACTTTTTAATTTTCATGACCACATTTCAATGAATTTTGCAAAACATCTGATCATCTTCTCTCAATGTTTTAGGACATCACCGCAGAACCCAATTGATAAACTAATATATATATAATAGCTTTCTCAGTGAATTGTGTTTATTCTCCTTAATGAAATAATATTGGCTCCGTATTTCCATTGAGTGCTTAATGCTTACTTTGTCCTAAATCTACTTGGACAGCCTAAATAAACTCAATCTTATTTCCAAATTTCCCTCATGGCTATTGCATTCAATAAAATTCACCATTTCAATAAGATATATCAAGTCGTTGTCAATACACCCACCAATTGGAACATTAGTTCTAATTAGATTTTTTTTTACCTTTCCAGCAAGCAGAATAACAATCAAAATATTTTATTGACTTCCTTAACACTGTTTTTGAAGGGTGATTTGTTGTGGCTATGAACATTAAAAGGTTCTGGAATTAATAATAGAAATTAGATAGTTCTTGACTACTCAAGTCAGCTAGGATTGTTTTTTCTATGATTGTTCACAAATATTGAATAGAATCATGTGGTTTAATGTCTCTAACCTTCAGTCCACATGAAGGAGCTTCCACTAAAAATAGCTTTCCTTATTTCTTGCGAGAGGTAAAAGCATCAGGGTACACAACCTGAGCCCATCAGGTACCAGTCAATTGACAGCATGGTTGCACAGGATTTCACTGCTGTTCATTTTCTCTTAGTTTTTTGGGTTGGCTCTGACAGCTCACTCTGATTAATCTAGCCCAGCTTTACACTAGCAACGTCTATCACTCTAGAGATGAGAAGTGGCATTTTAAAAATTCTGTTTATATAGCCAATGTCTCCAAAGAGTTTGGCATAATCTTATATAGGTTGGCTGTCTTCAAAACGAAGAAGTCCCAAGTCTGTTTTCTAAAATCATTTATAATTTGTGAACAGCAACACTTTTTTCATAAAGTCGCATAGTCCCAAGGGACCATAGACTGCTCTCCTCTTTGAGGGGAGAGAGCTGACTAGTGGTGATCTAACGTGAGGATCATCAACACATCAGGTGAGGGGCAAGGTTGAGAAGGCAGGGCCTTCATGGAAAACCTCAGCCAGTACAGGAAGTGAACCTGCACTGTTGGCATCGCTCTGCATCTACTAATCAACAGTCCAGCCAACTGAGCTAAACCGATCCTGACCCATATTGGCTGAGGTTATTCATGAAAGCCTGCCTTCCCAACCTTGACTCTTGCCTGAGTTGTGGTGATCCTCAGGTTAAATCACCACCAGTCAGAATGGCCAAAGGAGAGAGCAGCCTATGGTTATCTGGGACTATGATATTGTTTTCCTAGTGGCATTATGGGTGACTTCTTAAATCTGCTAGATCTGCTTGGCTCTCTCTTAAACTTATTGCTGATCAAAGGTAGATAACAATAAAAACAAGATTCCAAGCGTGAAGATGGGTTGACTGGAAGCACTATCTAAGGATAACCATTATGGAACTGCAATTTAATTTATTACTAAAATAAAGAGAATAATGAGGCTTTTAGGAGCAAGGATTTTCCTGGCATTTGTTTCTTTGACTTTCAGCTGGTGATTTTAATTTCAGATTTTACTGAACGGAATATTTTTAAAAGATGATTAAGCTTATGTTCCATGTGATCACTTTGCTCTGCATATTTTACAAGCAGATCTCCTTTGCTCTTGCTTATAGGGACTGGAATAAAATGCTGTTTAAATATATATTATCCTAATGTTTAACTATAATGGAATAAATCAAATTCCACTTTTATTGCATTGTTTTTTTTCAGAATATTAACATTTTCAGGCTCAAATGCAATGGGCAGAATTTCTTCAGGCTGTTGGAGGAGGGTTCAGGGTGACAGGGATGGGAAATTTCCAGGAATGGATTTGGGTTGGAATCCTGATGTGATCTTCGGGACTTTCCCAGGGCAGCTTATGAGTCCAATGGAGAACTGGAATCTTTTTCAGTATGGAATCTGCTTTTTTACCAGCAGATTACATGCCATGTCTGCAGCTTGCTAGGTTGGCAAGGGTGAACACACAGCGAGAACTCACCATAGAGAGAAATTGATCTGATGTGAGTGATAAAAAGGCTGGAACCAGCAGGCACGAGGTCAGCCGTAGTGAAAGGCTTGTGCTTTCATGTGCACCTCTTTCAACTTAAACTTAAGCTGATGCTTTTAACTTGCAACTTATTGAAAGTGCCTTGGGCACCACTGAGGGTCACCATACCTTGTTGGCGGTGAGACTTACCTGCGATATCCGAGGGGTGGGGGTGGGGGACTTATTCTGAAGGTGGTATTGGGTCTCTGAGGAGGAAGTGCGTCTTTCTCCAGCTGAGCTGCCTCAGAGACAGGGGAAGCAAATCCAGAAGCTGCTCTTGGGAGTTCCCGCCAGCCACTTGGAGCTGCATAGAACCGAGGTGATGGACAAAGGGGAAGATACCATCAGAGGGTCTATATTCTATGGCTCAACTTCCTCAATCTCAACAGTGCCTCTCAAGGCTCAGACTCTTATGCCAGGCGATCACTGCCTCTGCAGCTTCTTGGAAGAAGAGCTTCCTCCATGAGGAGCAGGTGGCCACCATTGCCCAAGGCGAACAATATTTTTTGCATCCCGATTCCCTCACAGGGCAGCTGCTGACATCTGTAGGAATTCACAATCTGCCGCCCACAACTGCACCCGGTAGGTCACCAATGATTTGTTTGCGATGCTTTCCAACTGTATCAACTTGAAGGTGGATCAGGGCAGTTAAATGCATTTGCTGTCAGATTTCCTGCGGCCACAGGATTTCAACAGCTACCATCAGAACAGCCAGGATTTTGTTGTCAATCAGAAGGGATTCAATTCCCTTAATGGTAATGACCACGGTAAGAGGATGAGGTAATCTGGGCCAGGTACCCGGGGCGCTGCCATGACTTCAGCTGTCACAAGTTCTAAAGCTCTATCCTCCATCATACAGCTTCAAGTAGTTGATTTCTGGGAATAAGGAATACCATTAGCTTGTTCAAAATGCAGATCCACACAATCTGAGGGCACACATCATTATGCCCCAGTCAGGCTGTCCCAGAAAGTAGGGGTGCACTGAGCCCTGCTCAACGTGGCACAGCAAAAAGGACTGAGGCTGGTACCAGAGGAAAGTGGAGACTACCTGGCAGCCATGGAAGAGAATCCTGAAGTGTCATTGGCGCCTTCAGCCATAGATCAATCTGCCGGAGAAGTCTGCAACGCCCTCACCCAAGCACATTATATTGCAGCATTGAAATTTTGCTATCACCATCCCTGTAAAAATTTCCCCTTCACTGCAACCCATCCCTCTTCCAAACAAACACACTTCCTCCCTACAGATCGATGTCCGCCCATCACAATCACAGCCTTACCTCCTCAGTAAGGTGACTCATTCAGCAGCTGACCAGGCTCTGTAATGGATCCTAAGTAAATGGCATGACAAAAAACTAATCCATTTATTCAAAATAAGAACATCAATGGAATACAATGGAGCAGAATGGTAGCACAGTAGTTAGCATTGCCACCTCTCAGTGCCAGGGACCAGGGTTCGATCCAGACTTGAGTGCTTGTCTGTGTGGAGTTTGCACATTCTCCCCACATGTCTGCATGGGTTTCCTCTGGGCGCTCTGGTTTCCTCCCACAGTCCAAAGTTGCGCAGGTTAGGGGGAATGGCCATGGTAAATGTGTGGGGTTACAGGGATAGTGTGGAGGGATGGATCTGGGAACGATGCTCTGTTGAAGAGCTGTTGCAGCCTCGATGGGCAAAACAACCTCCTTCTGCACTGTAGGGATTATATAGCTACCAACAATGTAACAAGCAGCTAAGTGATTCCCTTGTGCAACTAAAAACATTTCCTCACATACTTTTTGTGAACTACTTACAGAGATATGTACATGCGCAATGGCGCTCTCTGGTGTAAGCAGCTGGCATTCTGGTGAGCTTAGGCCCTGCCTTTCCTCCTGCTGGCAGGAAATATATTTAGCAATATTGTTTGCACAGAGTGGCGTAAGATTGGATTTTAAACTCACCCATAAAACAAATCTGAAACTCTACTGTTTTCACGCTTGTTTGGCACTTAGACATTTTTTGATAGGATCGTTCCCAGCATTTCCCGTTCACACCCATAGAACCATAGAATCCCTGCAGTGCAGAAGGCCATTCGGTCCATTGAGTCTTCATCAACTCTCTGAAAGAGCATCTTAACCAGGCCCAACTTATCCCAGTAACCCTATACATTTCCCATGGCTAATCCACCTAACCTATGCACCTCAGGCCTGTGGAAGGAAACCCACACAAACATGAGGAGAATGTGAAAACTCCACAGACAGTCACCTGGGTCCCTGGCAATATGAGGCAGCAGTGTTAACCACTGTGCCACCATACCATGCCACCCCTCAGACCATGCCAGCCCATCAGAAATACAATGAAGCTCATGGCACAAGAGTAGGCAACAGGAAAATTAAAATATGATGGTTGCCAAGTGATTAGCTTCCTTTTCTTTGAGTCACCTAAGGATTGGAACATGAGTATACATTAATCTAGATATAATTTTCTTAAGATTTTATCTGCCTTCAAAACATTTTTTAGTTTGGGATATTTCATAGCAAGGGAATTGGATTGTTATCTGAAAAGGAATAATGTGCAATGTTACAGGGATAAGGCAGAGGAGTGGGGTTAGGTAGAATACTCTTTCAGAGAGTCAGTGCAGACTTATTGGGTGGAATTTTCCTGTCCTGCCCACCCCGGGAATCGTAGTAGGTAGGGGTGGACCATGCAAAGGTCCATTGACATCAGGCGAGTGTGGCCGGAAAATTCCACCCAATGGGTCAAATAGCCTCCTTCTGCGCTATAAAGATTCTGTGTAATTAACTCCAAACATTAACATCAAAGCTAGCATCTCATCCCGTTGGAATTCACAACCGGTTCAACTGACCAATCAAGCTTCACAATTGCTTTCTCTTCATTACATATTACATCTTCTTCCTGCAATGACCTCGCCTGATAAAACGGGTTGGGAGTAGCATTCTCCAAATAGAATTGTTGATTTGAGGTTATACTAGAGCTACTTTGCCTGAACTCTGACCCAATGTATTTAAAAGACATTCTAAATTCTACTCTAACCTTATCAGAATACATTTCTCCAATTGCACAGTCAAACCCCTGAAGAAAACCATCAACATGCATCATAACAATGCCTCGGAGTTTCCCTTTATGACACCAATAAAACATTCCAGAATCTGCTTTTTTGAAGACAACCTATTTTGAGAAAAAATGACCTCGTGAAAAATTCCATATGCTGGAAGCAACATTCAGGTCATAGACGTGTTTGTTTATTAGCATAGTTTTCCTTCTACATCTGCTGCCTCTTAAAAGATTTTCGAAAAACTTCTTTCTGGGAAACTTTGCAGTGCAGAAATGAGACTTTTATGTTAATTGGCCTATATTCTAAAGAGTATGTTGCTAAAAAAGCTAAAAAGATTTTCAAGATTATTTTTTTCCAGCTTGAGGTGAATCTACTCTAACATCTGCAACACATATTTTCTCTTCAAAATACTTAGCTACCGGCCTCACTTTAGCCCTGTAAGTCCCAACTGCAAAATCTTTTCCAGTACAAAATGGGCCTCTGTGACAAAGGTGATTAACCGTAAGCTGGTACCTCAGAATAAACTCCAAACTCTCTCCAACCATTAAACTCATTTAATTTTGCCTCTCTTGTTAGTTTATCTTCAGATTTATTGGCAACAACAAAAATTCATGATCATGAGGACTTTTGCTTCTACTTTTGTTACTTTACTGTTGAGTGGCCTTTATTTTGTTCCAACTAGAGCATTAATGGTGTTATGAACAACGTAGAATTTTAAGTTAAATTTATACATATATTTATATGTTAAGAAAGGTAAAAGTTACTTCAGTTTCATTTAGGTTTTGTCCATGAACTTTGGTGCCTGGAAGCCTGGATAGACTTGTGGCTAAAAGGTTTCAGGTCTTTTGGGTTGTTTGTGTATCTATATATACAATTTTAATTAGGTCTTATAACTCCTGAAGTTAAATAGATGGTGTTGAAAGCCCAGTGATTCTGGAAGGATTTACTTTTTCCTAGTGACATAGTCCATTGATACAGACACAGAAAAAGCAGGAGTTGGGAAAGGGGGGGTGCTCTGTGTGAGTTAGAGAAGACAGCAACATGATGGTACAGTGGTTAGCACTACTGCCTCATAGCACCAGGGATACGAGTTTGATTCTGGCCTTGGGTGACTGTGTGAAGTTTGTATGTTCTCCCCGTGTTTGTGTGGGTTTCCTTTGGGTGCTCTGGTTTCTTCCCACAGTCCAAAGACGTGCAGGTTTGGTGGTTTGGCCAAGCTAAATTGCCCCTTCATGTCCAAAAATGTGCGGTTAGGGGGATTAGCCATGGTAAATGTGTGAAGTTACGGATGGCCTCCTTCTGCACTGTAAAAATCCTATGAAGACAGGCCTGGGTGGGATTGTGATCGGTGCAGATACAATGGGCCAAATAACCTCTTTCCGCACGGTAGGGATTCTATGATTTTAAGCTCTCTGGGAAGAAAACAAGCTAAACACAAGCTACAAGGTTACAGGACAATAGTTACCTGAGTAATAAGTTATGAGACTCAGTAAAGTGATCAATTTAGTTGAGGTGCTACTGGAAGACTGAGTTTAGGGCATTAATTTGTTTGTTCTACAGTTGAAGAAACAATGAGTTTAGAGTGCAGTTTTTGGGTGACTCAGGGAAAGATATGAGTTGGGTAAGAAGCATCAAGTAAATGTTCAGGAATTCACTGGAAGAAAACCATTTGCAAGTGTGCTAGTCCCAATCAAGAAGTTTTCGTGTCGAACTATTGGTAAATCTTCACTGGTTTATGTGGTTGTAAAGATATTGCTGAGGAAAGGAATATTGCGAATCTGAATCATCTTCTTGTGTTTGTATCAAGGTATTTCCAACTGTTTTGTCTGGTGTGTATGAGTTCACTTTTCTTGTTTTGATAAATAGTTTATTCTTTGTGTTAAAAGTTCATCAGCACTCTGCTATGAACCTGTTCGACAACTTTTCTCCACATTTTTTTGAAAAAGTTAGGATCTAACAAGCCAGATTTCACTCTGGGATCTGACTTGTTCAGTACCAAAATCCCCTTTTATGCCAGTCGGGATTATTACCCTGAGATCTTCCTCTTTCACTATTGGAGGTTCTTTCTCCAGTTTGTGATCATTTTCTGATGCAAGAGTCAAGACTCCCTAACAGCACTTCTGTTGTGCTTTCCTCTTACTATGCACTCTTTCCTCACATTTTGTTAGTCCGTGGACCTTGTTTTTGAATCAAAATAACATTTTAACCAATTTGTCCCACATAGTGAAGGATGAGCATTCTCCAATACCACACAATTAAACCAAGCAATGATTAACACATTCATCATCATAAAACATAAAATATGATTAGTATCCAGTCTTCTCGTGTTTGTGTGTCCTCACAGCTCTGGAAGGACCCCCACCTCCCCTGCCCCAACACTCTGTCCTGACAACAACTCCCTTTGCCTTAACAGAAGTTCCCCACTCTCACAGTCTTGGCAGCACCATCCCCCATCACTCTCCCAGGTCTAGCAGCACTCTCCCATTCCCCTCCCAAATGACAACCTTCATGGCAGACTGTCCGTTAATTTCCTCCATGAGAATTACTCGCCCTGATTCCATTCAAAAACTCTATTACAAAGTCCAAACCTTCATCATTATCCAACTGAAGGATAGCTATCTCACAAAATACTTTTTTTTCCTGATTTTACTTCTTGTAGGAAACAACAATGCATGGATCAGACTTTCCACATGCCACATGGTTCTGCTCCCAAGGACATCGAAGGTCATCAAACCGGAACAATTTCAATTCGTTTCCTGCCATTTCCACAATGACCATTGGGATTTTGGTTTTGCGTCTGAAAAAAAGTTGTGTCTTCCAATCTTCACCTTTAAGCAACAATTCTCTATCGCCATGTTATGTTCCAGAAAGCTGGAATGAAGAATAGGACTGGAATATAATGTTTGCAGACTTTTAGGACTTTTTACTCAAAGGCCACAAAGAACTACAGCTGCAAATTTTGAGGTGCAGAGGGATCTAGGTGTTCTAGTGAATGAATCACAAAGAGGTAGTATGCAAGTACAGCAAGTAATTAATAAGGCTGATGAATTTCTAGCCTTTAATATAAGTGGAATTGAATTTAAAAGTAAGAATGTTATGCTTCGGTTGCACAGGGCATTGGTAAGACCACAAGCGAAATTCTCCCAAAAAAATTCGAAGGCCGGAATTTTACCGGCACGCCCGCCCCGATTTCTAGGTGGGTGAGGCTCAGAGAATGGCATTCTCCATTGGTCTCGGGCGGAATCGTACGAACCTCGGGGGCACATGCCGGTAAAATTCCACCCTCAGTGTAGAATTTGTGGGAAAACTGAAGTAATTCATGCTATTTTTTTCAATTGGAGTCCAGACTTGAATCTCCCACACTCTGTGCACTGCAGAGGCCACCAGCATGAATATCATTATATTTCAGGGGGTGGGGCCTACTCCCGTACAGGAGGCAGAAACCAATGGGTCTCTGCGCATGCACAGTGGCCCCAAACTTTCAGCCTCCCATTTGCTGGCCAACTCGATCGCTGGCCAGCCTGCAACTACCGCAGTGCTGCCCCCCCCAACATCCCCAGGGCCCGATCATGGCCCCCCCCGACCATTCTTGGCCCCCCCATTCTGGACTGTCCCGATCTCCAGACCTTCTCCCAGTCAGTGCCGACCCCTCCCAGCAGGCAGACTACCCCCCCCTCAAGCTGCCCAAGCTCGCCCCGATCTCCAGCACCCCCATATTCCCCCCCCCCCACAGTGGCGATCCCCCCTGGCAGTGCAGACCCCCTGGGAGGCAGGCTCCACCACCCCCCCCCTCGCCCCCCCCCCCCCCCCCCCCCGCCCCGGCTCCCCCCCGCACAGCCCACCCCAATCACTGATCACTGGCCTCCCTCTTGCCTCAATCAATCCCAATGGCAGAATGGCAGCGGGACCCCCCCTACCTATTGCCCCCTAGGCCCTGCCACCCCAAAGGCCCCGTCCCTTGGCACTGTCCTATGCCCGGTGGGCAGTGCCAAGGTGGCCTTTGGGCATGCGCACATTGCCCCTTGGGCAGTGCCGGGGTCACAGGCTGGCACTGCCAGGGTGTCCATGCCCAAGGTACCACCCCACCCTGCAGCCCAACCCCCTGGAGGGCCCTGATTGTCCCCCATTTACTCCAGCGGAATTGGCCAAATAGTTCCTGAAAGTGAGGACCTACTGTAAATGTTGCTGGAGTGAAATATTCCTGGTGGGGAGTGGAAAGGCTAGCGGGCGCGGAGAATTCAGTCCTCGGCCCGCGAATTACATTAAAAACAGATTTAAAATATATTAACATGGCTTACATGGTCTTCCCACCGGTTTCCAGCACAGATCTGACGGCGCCAGAAATCCAGCGCTGAGACATGCGCTCAAGGCGGGAATGCATGCGCAAATCCCACGCATGCCCAGCCGCGAGATTCTCACATCCCGCTGCACTAGAAAATTAATGCGGCGGGGTGGAAGAATCACCCCCCACATCTTTAATATTGTTTGCAGTTTTGGTCCCTGTACTTAAGGAAGGATGTAAATGCTTGGCGGTGGTTCAGTGGAGGTTTATTGGATTGATACATGAAATGAACAGGTCGTCTTATGATAAAAGGTTAGATTTGAGTTTGTTTTCACTGGAGTTTAGAGGCGGAACTTTCCCATCCTGCCTGCCACGGGGATCATTGTGGGCAGGACACAGATCATGCAAAAGTCTGTTGATCTCGGGTGGGATTTTCCAGTCTTGGGGCAAGCATGGCCGGAAAATCCCACCCTTGAAGTGTGAGGGGGTGACTTGATTGAAGTACATAAGATCCTGAATGGTACTTACAAGATAGATGTGGAAAGGATGTTCCCTCTTGTGGGTGAATCCAGAATACGTTTTAAAATTAGGGGTAACCCTTATTGGACAAAGATGAGAAGAAAGCTTTTTCTCTCAGACGATTGTGCAAATTTGGAACTCAGTAGGCAGTGGAGGTGGGGTTCATTGAATATTTTTAAGGCTGAGATAGAAAGATTCTTGTTGGACAAGAGAACCAGTGGTTGTTGGAGTAGATGAAATATATAGAATTCAAAACACAAGAAGATCAGCCATGATCTTATTGAATGGCAGAGCAGGCTCGAACGGCTGAATGTCCTACTTCTTCGTATAATCATATGTTAATTCTCACTGGATTTGCAACTTTAATACCTGTTGAGAGGTTAGGTGGAGTTACTAACTGCACTGACAGTGTGTGGATAGAAGGATGTCTAATTTTGCAGGCACACATTGACTTTCTTGTAGGATGTTAAAATGAGAATATTTTAATTCTAGAATGTCAAATTGAGCGACAACGAAGTGTGAGATGTAAACAACATTTTCAGATAAGTGCAGAAAGTAAGATTTCTTTAAAGTGTGGCTCTTTTAATTATGTTCCCAAAACAGAAATCCCACCACTGCCGGTCCCATAGGTTAATTACCCTAACTCCCTCAGGGTACTGAGGGGCTAAAACCCTACAACATTAATAATAACAATTAATTTGTCAGGTTAGAGAGGCAGCAGTCTCTTTTAATACCCCTGAAAAGCTTGTTTTTCAATACTATAAGAAAACTGCTTAAAAGCCAACGCTGCAAAAATAGCTCCACTGTCCCCATACAAAGTACCAGGGGAGCTTTTCAGAACTATCTTAGCTTATATTATAATATAGCCATAGCCCAATTTCTCTGAAGCCTAGACCTTGGAACTTCTGTACAAAAGAAAGCTGCATGATAGATTGTCTTTGCCTGGGAAGGAAGAAAAACCAGAATGAATTAAAGAATCTCCTTTAATTACTGTGTCTATTTTTGTTATCATTTTGGATTAATTTCAGGATATTCTTGCAGAAATTGCAAAATGTTAAGTTCAGTTACTAAAGTTAATTTATTAGTCACAAGTAGGCTTGCATTAACACTGCAATGAAGTTGCTGTGAAAATCCCCTAGTCACCACACTCCGGCGCTTATTCAGTGACACTAAGGGAGAATTTAGCATGGCTAATGCACCTAAGCACCACGTCTTTTTTGGACTGTGGGAGGAAACTGGAGCACCCGGAAGAAACCCATGCAGACACGGGAAGAACATGCGAACTCCACACAGTCAGTGACCCAAACCGGGAGTCAAATCTGGGTCCCTGGCACTGTGAGGCAGCAGTGCTAACCACTGTGCTACCGTGCTGCCCTTACTCAGCAGTCCACAAGATATTAATTACAATCCGCTATGAACATGCTCTCTATCTTGAAATTTCCATGGTGTTTTATTAATGGAATTTTTAGTTACGTTTTCTTTTGTCAGGGACAGTCTATGATGTCAGAAAATGCTTTTTAATCAGTGTTATGGCCTCAGGAATTGTGACTGAGTGATATCATACTGTAATTTCACTAGCTAACTAAACACATAGAGAAATGTTTAAAAAAGGATCTTTCTAAATACAAGAAAATACATTGACCAAAGATGGCTGCCAAAATTGCCTGGGGCGGCATGGTGGCACAGTGGTTAGCATTGCTGCCTCACAGCGCCCAGGACCTGGGTTCAATTCCAGGCTCGGGTGACTGACTGTGTGTAGTCTGCATGTTCTCCCTGTGTCTGTGTGGGTTTCCTCTGGGTGCTCCAGTTTCCTCTCACAGTCACTTACACGGGGAGGCGAGCCCCGAGGGGCTCTCGCTTCTGGTCGGAAGCGCCCAGGCAGCCGGGCGCGACCCGCTCTGCGGACAGTGGCAGGTGGGGAGTTTGACTGGGGCGGTACACCTGTCATACCGTAATGCAGGTGTCCTAAGGCGAGCTCAGGGAGGACAGAAACCTCCCGTGGAGCAGAAAAATTTCTATCAATGATCGACATAATTTGACTGTTTTAATAAGAAAACTCCTATTTTTTTACAAACAAAATGAAGATTTGGATAGAATTGGGTCACAGAGATGTGTGGGTTAAGTTGATTGGTCATGCTAAATTGTCACTTAGTGATAGGGGATTAGCAGGATAAATATGTGGGGTTATGGGGATAGGGCCTGGGTGGAAGTGTTGTCAGTGCAAGCTTGATGGGCCGAATAACATCCTTCTGCACTGTAGGAATTCAATGATTCAATGAACTCACCTGATGTCTGGTAAATTGACAATTTTTCTGGGCTATATGGATTGCACTGCAGACATGCCCTGATGTGTTGTTCACATGGAATTTCACACCTGAGGGTGTCAGGTCCCTACAAAAAGGAATATTGAAAGGAACAGGGCATACCATTTGCATCTTTATAAGGCTATCTCTCCAATGGAGACAAAGGTCTATTAGGAAAATAGTTACCTGGAAGAGGTGATCAAAATGGATAATGATTCCTTCAGCAGCTAGTGACTGGGACATTATAAGCCATAGAACAAAGGTCAGACTCAAACATAGAGTCATAGAGTCATACAGCATAGAAACAGGCCCTTCAGCCCACCACATCTATGCTCACCATCCAAAACTAGTCCATACTAATGCCACTTACCAGCACTTGGTCTATAGCCTACTATGCCTTGGCAGTTTAAATACCCGTCCAGATGCTTCTTAAATGTTGCAAGAGTACCTGTCTCCACCACCCTCGCAGACAATGCATTTCATATTTCCACCACCATCAGAGGCAGAATATTTTGGTGCTTCCTGCCAGTGGGATCTTTGATGCGCTATCAATAAGGCGAAAGACTACCGATATGCCAATATAAGTGTAGGCTTTTATTCACAACAGAATCAGGAGCAGATCCCAACAAATAACCGACCTGGACTGAACAAGGGGGAGGAGACAGCCACCTTTATACTAGGTGCTGAGGGGAGGAACCAAACTGGAAGGGGATGTGTCCAGGTATGACAAACACACACAACGGTGGTCCATATAGGACAAAGGCACAACTGAGGTCCACCACATTCACCCCTTCCTTTTAAAAAAACAACACGGGGGTGAAACGGAAACAATATCACAAGTCCAGACGAACCGGTGGCTTGATCCGTCGTCGCGATCGTTGTAGTGCAGGTCGCAGAGTCGTCCAAGCAGGGAGCGATGTCGGCCCAGGCTCCGTACAGTGAGCGTCGAGAGAAGGCGCTGGGTGGTGTGAAGCGGACCGATCCGTCGTCCCGTCCAGTCGTCGGGTACTGCGTGGCGAGGGCTCCGGCGACTCAAGCGAGCTGTACATAGGGGCGAGAGGAATGAGCAGTGGCCCTGGTGGCGTATGGGAAACAGTGGAAACAGGAGCTGGGGGGTGGGGGGCTGCAACAGGCTCTGGGCACACTACATTGGGGACAGGGACTGAGGGAGGAAGAGGCGTAGCAGTCTCCGAATGGACGACACCAGGGACCGTGGGGCGGAAGGACGTGGTGGCCTCCAGGGCACCCGCGGGTGCCAAGTCACGGACAGAAACCGTGTCCTCCCGCCCATCAGGGTACGCTACATAAGCATATTGGGGATTAGCATGGAGCAGTTGGACCTCCTCGACCAAGGGATCTGCCTTATGGGTCCGGACATGCTTCCGAAGCAGGACGGGTCCCGGGGACATCAGCCAATCCGGGAGCGAAGTACCCGAGGAGGACTTCCTGGGAAATGAAAACATCCGCTCGTGAGGGGTCGTATTGGTCGCTGTGCACAAGAGTGACCTAATGGAATGTAAGGCGTCCGGAAGGACGTCTTGCCAACGGCTGACTGGAAGGCCCCTAGACCGTAACGCTAATAGAACGGCCTTCCAGACGGTTGCGTTCTCCCGCTCTACTTGACCATTGCCCCTGGGGTTATAGCTAGTGGTGCGGCTGGAGGCAACGCCTTTGGCGAGCAGGTACTGCCTCAGCTCGTCACTCATGAAAGAGGACCCACGGTCGCTATGAATATAGGCTGGGAAGCCGAACAGGGTGAAGAGCTTGTTCAGGGTCCGAATCACTGTAGCCGTGGTCATGTCCGAGCAGGGGAAGGCAAAAGGGAAACGTGAGTATTCGTCAATGATATTCAGGAAATAAACATTGCGGTTAGAGGAGGGGAGGGGGCCTTTAAAATCAACGCTAAGGCGCTCGAACGCGCGAGTGGCCTTTACAAGGTGCGCCCTACCTGGCCGGTAGAACTGCGGTTTGCACTCAGCGCAGACCCTGCATTGCCTGGTAATCGTCCGGACTTCCTCAAGGGAGAAGGGCAGGTTACGGGACTTGACAAAATGGAAAATTCTGGTGACACCCGGGTGACAGAGGTCGTTATGGAGGGACTGTAGCTGGTCTAGTTGGGCACTGGCACATGATCCACGGGACAGGGCGTCTGGGGGCTCATTGAGCTTCCCGGGCCGGTACATGATGTCATATCTGTAGGTGGAGAGCTCAATCCTCCACCGCAAGATCTTGTCATTCTTAATCTTGCCCTTTTGCCTGGTGTTAAACAGGAAGGCAACTGACCGCTGGTCCGTAATTAAGGTGAATCGTTGGCCCGCGAGATAATGGCGCCAGTGCCGGACGGCTTCCACGATGGCCTGGGCCTCCTTCTCGACCGAGGAGTGTCGAATCTCAGGGCCTTGTAAGGTCCGGGAAAAGAAGGCCACCGGACGGCCCCTCTGGTTAAGGGTGGCAGCTAGGGCAAAGTCAGACGCATCACTTTCCACTTGGAATGGGATGGATTCGTCCACAGCGTGCATCGCGGCCTTCGCGATGTCCGCTTTGATGTCATCGAAGGCCCGACAGGCCTCCTCCGCCAGGGGAAAAGAGGTCGATTTTAGGAGCGGACGGGCTTTATCTGCGTAACGGGGAACCCACTGGGCATAATAGGAGAAGAAGCCCAGGCATCTCCTCAGTGCTTTGAGGGTAGTAGGGAGGGGAAGCTGCATAAGGGGACGCATACGGGCTGGGTCGGGGCCAAGGACACCATTTTCTATCACGTACCCAAGGATGGCGAGGCGGCGTGTCCGGAAAACACACTTCGCCTCATTGTATGTGAGGTTCAGGAGAGTGGCCGTACGAAGGAATTTTTGTAGGTTGGCATCATGGTCCTGCAGGTCATGGCCGCAGATGGTGACGTTATCCAGATACGGGAAAGTGGCCCGTAGTCCGTGCTGGTCCACCATTTGATCCATGGCCAGTTGGAAGACTGAGACCCCATTGGTGACACCAAAGGGGACTCGGAGGAACTGGTAGAGGCGGCCATCCGCCTCAAAGGCAGTGTATGGGCGATCCTCCGAGCGGATAGGGAGCTGGTGGTAAGCCGATTTCAAATCGATCGTTGAAAAAACCCTATAGTGCGCGATGCGGTTGACTATGTCCGCGATACGGGGAAGAGGATATGCATCTAGTTGGGTATACCTGTTTATGGTCTGGCTGTAGTCAATCACCATGCGGTGTTTCTCCCCCGATTTAACTATGACCACTTGTGCCCTCCAGGGGCTGGTGCTGGCCTGGATAATCCCTTCCTGGAGCAAACGTTGTACCTCGGACCGAATGAAGGCCCGGTCATCCGCACTATAGCGCCTACTCTTGGTGGCTATAGGCCTACAATCCGGGGTGAGGTTATCAAATAACGGGGGGGGGGGTGATCTTGAGGGTCGAGAGACTGCAGGTGGTGCGCGAGGGGCGCTGCCGTGACGGCGCCTTGCAGACGGAGAGCGGGGGATAAGGGCCATCGTACTGCAGGATGACGCTTCTATGATGGCTGAGGAAATCTAACCCCAGCAGTACAGCTGCGCAGAGTCGCGGCAGCACGAGGAGCCGAAAACGCTCGTGGACTGTGCCCTGTACCGTCAGCGTCACCAAGCAGCACCCGAGGACCTCCACTGAGTGAGAATTCGAGGCCATGGAGATGGTCTGGCTCCAGGGTCGCACGGGAAGGGCATATTGACGCACTGTGCGAGGGTGTATAAAACTTTCCGTGCTCCCACAGTCAAACAGGCAGTTTTCTGCATAACCATTTACCTTGATCTCCATTATGGACTTGGAGAGTTGATGTGGCTGCGACTGGTCCAGGCAAATCGATGCCACTGTTGAATTAAAGAAGAATCCATCTTCGTCGCCGTCTGATGACGTCACGGATGAAGCTTCCTGCTCAGCTTGCCTTGATGCCAGTCTCAAAGATGGCGACTCCCGCACTTCCGGTGACCGCATCAAAGATGGTGATTCCCCCACTTCCGGTGACCGCATCAAAGATGGCGATTCGCGCGCAGCCGCCGCCTGCATCAAAGATGGCCACGTCCTCGGAGCACACATGGCTCCACGAGTCTTCAGAAGCGGCTTTGCTCGGCAGACTTTAACAAAGTGGCCTAGCTTACCGCATCCGGAGCAAATCGCGTCCTTTGCCGGGCAGTGACGCCGAGGGTGCTTAGGGAGGCCACAAAAGTAACATTTGGGCCCTGCTGGAGCAGCCGTCGCAGTGGAGCCGTCGGTGGAACGGGATCCAAGGTAAGACCCGAGATTATGGGAGGCTGCTTCTAACGTTTCAGCCAACGTGGCCGTTTTCCGGAGGTCTAGGTCATCTTGTTCCAGCAGACGCTGCTGGATGTATGTAGACTCAATGCCCGCAACGTAGGCGTCGCGGATCAGATCCTCCGTGTTCTGAGCTGCTGAAACAGCCTTACAGTCGCATGCTCGGGCGAGGACTCGCAGGGCGCGCAGAAATTGGGCGCACGATTCTCCTGGCTGCTGTTTGCGGGTAGTTAGGAGGTGTCTGGCGTAAACCACGTTAGGGCTCTTTCGGAACTGCCCTTTTAGGAGTTCGATAGCGTCCGCGTAAGTAGCAGCGTCCCGGAAGATTCCATAGACAGTTTCGCTTACCCGGGCGCGGAGCACGTGGAGTTTAGCAGCGTCGGTGTCGATGGCCGTAGCGGTGTTGACGAATGCTTCGAAGCAGTCCAACCAATGATCAAATTTATCAGAGGCTCCAACCTCTTGAGGGTCTAATGCTAACTTGTCGGGTTTTAGAAACTGCTCCATACTAGTAACTGTTGTGAATAAAATTGATGCGCTATCAATAAGGCGAAAGACTACCGATATGCCAATATAAGTGTAGGCTTTTATTCACAACAGAATCAGGAGCAGATCCCAACAAATAACCGACCTGGACTGAACAAGGGGGAGGAGACAGCCACCTTTATACTAGGTGCTGAGGGGAGGAACCAAACTGGAAGGGGATGTGTCCAGGTATGACAAACACACACAACGGTGGTCCATATAGGACAAAGGCACAACTGAGGTCCACCACAATCTTCTAGTCCCACCGAAGTCAATGGACCTTTGAACAGCTCGCCACATTTTCTAGCCTGCTTCTTCCGCAATGAGGCTGTAAAATTCCGGGTTAAACAAACCCTTTCTGAAATTATTGTGGGGAGAGAAGGTCTTGTCACAAGAAGCCATTTTAAAATCTCTTTATATAGCTACTAAATTCAGAAGCCAAAGATAGCCTGGAAAATCTTCCAATGAACTAGTAAAGAAGTCCCTTTTCTCTCTCTCTCTCTCTCCTAAGTTAAAGCCTTATTTCTACACTCTAAAAGTCCAGCACAAAAATAATCAAGTTCCATTAAAATGAACATTTGGAGAAAACTCATCATTTTCTGAAAAGGGCAGATTATGGCTTAAAAAGGAACATTGTCTCCAGCAAGTGCAGTTACACGGAACTCAACCCAACCCCAGGAATTGAAAGTAAACTGGAAAAACCCAGCAAAAAATTCATAAACCATAAAGTCTCTTTTTACCTTTCAAAATTGAACTTTTAATTTGGCTAGGAATATAACTACTTCCAGTATAAGTTGCAAAACTTTGCTTTCTTGCGTGTGTGAATGTGGGTCATGAAAGTTTGAGAAGCAAGGGTTTACATTTTTGAGTATCTTGCTATCTTTTGAACTCAAAAACGGACTCCTTTTGTTTTAAAAAAACAAGAAAGCCTGGCAGACCTATTTCTTTACAATCAGTACAGTAATTTTTAAATACAAACAATTCCTTCATGCTCCTAGATTCACAAACAAACCGATTTATGGTCAAAACTGGAGCGGTAAATTCTGGGATTCAATTTTTACCCATCCACATGTGGTCATAACAACAGGAAAGTATTGTTTTGCTACATTTGCTACTGACTTCCATTATATGCAATACACTTATACACCAACACTGTTAATGACATTTAGTTTTCGCATTTACTCTTCACAAGTAAGAGGGAAGAGTTTCCCCTCACTTTAATATGGTAGTCTCCTTGATGTAACAGGACAGTGTAATATGTGGTACAAGGTATGTGAGATCTCATTAAAATTACAACCTTATTGTTGATACAAAACAGTTTTAAGGCTCCAGATGTAGTGTAAATTGAAAGTCGGGCTAGATATTAGAGTGAAGTAGAGTAAGCTTACCTCATCTAGGGAGATTTGCATTCTGAAATCTGGCCTGTGGCTCTAAATGTACAGAACTTTAGTGTTGTAAAATACCAAATGCAATTTATTGGGAGACAGAAAAAGAGAACGGTGCAAGATAATTATTTGTAGAGTTCAATTAGATGAACAAAAGAGACATATTTCAAAATCCAGTAATGAGTTTGCAGGTATGAAGAGAAAGGAAACAACAGTATAAGGCTCACGGGAACCAAAAACAACCTAACCTGGGTGAAGAAAAGAAAAATATTCTTTCTCGAGTGTTGTTAGTTTTGTGATTAGCAAAATAAAGGTAAAAATCAAGCTAATGAAACTAATATTTACATTTATCGCAGCAGATGCCCAGCAAAGTGTAATATTGTTTGCGGAAAGCAATAATATCCTTATTCAAATTGAAAACCTTCTCTTCAACTCAAGAACTGTTTGCTATCCTTAGCTGAAAACAGTTCCCCAAGAAAAAGGTAATATATTTGATTGAGCCTAATGCAAATATTGAATATTATTACTGTCTCAAAAGAAACATTGAAATACAAGTAATATTTGATGTCCAACAGAAGGAAAATATTATACCAGTGAAAAATGTCGATGATGGAAAATTATTTTAGTCTGCAACTCCTGATAGTACTGAACTACCACTCATTTGCTCATTAAGACTAAGTACTTCATGAGTGGACTTCAATTAGTCTTTTAAACACAGTTCGATAGTCATATTTTCTCAGAAAAAATGGTTCTTTTGCGAATGAGAACATCAATAAAGTAATTATCGTGGAGTAAGAGGTTTGTCCTCTGAAGAGGGAATTAGTAGAATGGGCCTACATTTGCTGGAATTTTGGAGAATAAGAGATGATTGAATTGAAACACATAAAACACGTGACATGGTCGATGCTGAGAGGCTGACCAGGATTCTTACGAGCCATTTGGAGATGTGCTGGGTAATGGGAATGTAAGGGATGAAATGGTGGCAAAAGTCAACATGAAAATTGATGTGTTTATGCCATCAGGGAATGGGGATGGCAGCAGATCAGCCACCTGCTGACCAGAGGCAGGCAGTCAATTTATATAATTAGTAGGTTCATTGATAGCCATAATCCAGCGCTACCAGGAAGCATCCCAGCGGTTACCCAGGAACAGCCTCTCACATTGGCTCAGGACTTGGATTGTTTCCTAAAATTGGGACAGACCACACGGTGGTATAATCTTGGTCACTGTTTCCCCAGGCTAGAAATTCTGGAACTAGGAATCACAATCACTGGATAATGGGGTCAGTCATTTGGGACTGAGAAGAGAAATTCCTTCATGTGTAGAGTTGTGAATCTTTGAAATTCTCAATCCCAAAAAGTTGTGGATACTTGATCATTGAACATATTCAAAACAGTAATCAATAGATTTTTGGATGTCAAGGAAATCAAGGGATATGGGGATGGATGAGGAAAGTAAAGTTGAGGTAGAATATCCACAATGATCTTGTTGAATATCCGAGATTAAGGTTCTAAATAGTCTACTTCTGCTCTTATTTTCTTAATGATTTTATTAAAAATGATCTGAGGTTTGACTTAGAAAAAATGATAAAAGATCATTATAAACACAGGTTTCTTTGGGTAAAGGCATAGCTTTACATTTGAAAGATTAGGCAAGCGCTGATTAACTTCATTGACTTTAAATGTAGCTCATATTCACATCATAGGGCAGAATTAATCTGGGTAACAGGAGTTTTGCCCAACAGCAAAAGCGACATGTTGCCTTCATTGGGGAAGGCCTGACATAGTAAATGCTTACTGTATTTATGTATTCAATGTCAAGCCTTCTCCAGGATTGAAGATACCAGGGGTGGAAATCCCACCTTTTGAGAGCTACAGGCCAGTCAGAGCCTAGTTGATCTCCACTGGGAGTGAAAATGCACCCATCAGAAGCCCAGGATTGATGAGGAACCTGCGGCAGAAGGTGAGGGAGGGCATTATAGGGGGTCACAGGGTGGGGATTGGGGGATTCAGTGAGGGATAGGGTGGGACTGGGCTTCAGTGGCACCTCCCTTCCCAGTTCCTTTTGGATTAGCACTGAGTGCTTCTGAATGACATATTCCCCTTCCCCCACCAGCCAAGAGCCCAAAAGCAAACTCAACAAGGGTTACTCCCGTGCCACCACTTATTGCCTACATAGGGGCATCAATTAGCACCAGTCCAGAAGGCTGTCCAGGAGCATTCATGCCCCAAACTTCATTGGGGTGAACTGGGTAGGTGGCAGACAGCATCCCCCCACCAGATGAAAAGTCCCTCCCACCTCCAAACTCATCACTGGGTGGGCATTAAATTCCACCCATCATATGCACAAAATCCAAACCGTTTTCAAACTTTGCACAAAAGAAATTCCAGGAATATATAACTCCAAAACTATTTAGTCTCCACTGAGAGCTGCCGCAGCCTCAATGACTTTAACAAATTATCTTGGCTTTTGTGAATGCTGAATTCATTGGAGAGAAATGCAATTACCGAGTTTATTTCCACACTTGTAAGGAATCATATTTCAAAATGTTAATAATCAAATACAAGGATCTGATAAAATGTCAAAAAACAATTACTGGTGACATTTGAGCTCAGTAAAGCAGACTTAAAGAGCTTGGTTTCCAGTAGGATATCATTAAATTAATCCAAATGATATATTTTTAAATTGTATCTCCATGGCAAGGTACATAATCAACTTAAAATGTGCAGGACCCAGCAAGATCTAATTTCAAATATAAAAAAGAATCAATAGCTACTAAATTCTATTTAGTTTGTAATCTAATTACTGCATTATAACAAACTAAGGAGGCTAACTTGGAGATATCCTGAAAATGGATGCAGGCATACAATGTGCAATTATAATGCACTGTGTGATTATCCTGAGCTCAGTCATTCCAATTTTGTTTTGCGTGCTGATTTGAATGGTTTCAGCATCCAGCCAGTGCTAATTGCACTGTTGACTGGCTGGACACATAAGCAGGGGCCCAAGTGTGTATGAAGCTGGCCCCACTTGAAGATAGCATTCTTTGGTTAATACTGGTCTCCACCTCTTAAAAGGGATGTGCATTGTGGCTGAAGCAGGTGCTCGTCATCATGCAGGAAGTGAATCTGTCCTGGGAAACAGTGCAGAATGGCACAATCTGGCAGCGAAAGAGCTCCTCGATTGTCAGAAGATGCACTGAGATCTTAATGGCAGAGTCTAGAAAGGAGGTTCTCGAGATGCAAATTTGGGAGACAGTGGGAATGGATAGCTGTGGCAGTCTACCCTAGGAATCATTCCCTAAGGATCTTCATGCAGAAGTTCAATCATCTCACATGAGTCGTAAAGGTAAAAAGTTTCCCGAACACAACTGTATCACTAGCCTCAGACATTGCTCAAAATGACTCACTATCAAACGATCACTATCAATCAGGACTCATACCTCACGTTCAGATGCTCCAACTTGCGCTCACACACTTCGTACTGCAAAAGGCTTCACGCCCACAAATTACAGCTTATACACACTGCCAGCTATTTAACTATGGCAACCACATCACCAGATTACAGGACTCACTTCCCTCTCCAATGAAGGACAAGAGCAGCAGAACAAGAGGCAGCAGGAACTAACCAGAAAGTACAGGCAGGGTAACCCTCATGGAGGGGATAATTATTGAGTTACCCATTGCTGAAGCCATGGCCAGCAGTGGGTCTGAAACCATCAAAGATGATGGTATCCTAATTCATAATCTGTCTTGTGACATTTCACCTCACCATCATCACACAGTCGCCTCTATGAGCCGCTGTGGGCAGTTCTGATCACCATATTTAAGAAAGGTATGTTGGCCTTTCAGTGAGGGCAGCATAGATTCACCAGACTTTTACCTAGATTTCAAGGTTAAATTACAACAAAAGATGGCATTGATTAGGGTTGCATTCCCTGGAATTAAGAAAGGTAAATAGGTGATTTAATCAAAGTGTTCAAGATACCGAAGAGAACAAATAGGATAGTTAGAGGGAAACTCTTTCTGCTGATTGGAGAGTGTAGGACTAGGAGACATTGACTAAAAATTGGAGTTGGACCCTTTTGAAGAATGACATTTGGAAACATTTCTACACATAGAGTGGTAGAAGTTTGGAAATATCGCAATGATTTTAGGTCAATTGTGAAATTTAAATTTGAGATTTTTATTAACCAAAATATGTCAAGGGATATGCTGCACTAGTAGATGATGGAATTAAGCTACAAATCAGCCATGATCTCATTGAATGGCAGAAAAGGCTCCAGGGGCTGAATGTCCTCCTCTTGTTCTTTTGTTTGCCCAATGTATCATTCTCCCTTCACTCCTCTCCCAACAATCTCTAACAATCAGGAGTTATACTTAACATTCAGATGCCTCACTGCACCCTCATACACTTAGCACTGCTGGAAGATTCAGGTTCCCACGTTACACAAACTAGCAGCTATTTAACAATGACAACCACATCGCCCAAACAATAATGCATGACACTCACAGACCCACTTCACACACTACAGATTCTGTAAGCATACACCTCTTATCGTCCCTCACTCCTTACACCACAGCATTTCTTAGTGCCAATCTCCTTTCAAATACCCAAAATGAGCAACCTAACCAGGCAGTGGAGGAACAGCATGGATGCAGTGATGATAAAGGTACTACAACTAGACCTTCACCAGTTGAGGCCTCTTAACTTGTGTGGGGGATGGGGCAATGGAAAGTGGTGCTGTCTAATCATTGCAGTTACATTCCTGGAGCTCTTGTGTGCCTTGGGCATTTTTAACTCAGCAACATATTTGCTTTAATTCTTTCCACTCGCCCTCCTCCTTTAATCCCTGATAAAGTCAGGGTAATGAGATAGGGCAAGCCAATGGTCAACCTTTCCCTTATTTCCGGGTCCCTTTTGTGTCACAGGTCTTTGCACTTTAGCCAGTTGTATGGTTTTCTCAATATATATTGGGGGTGATTCTCCCAACCCTCTGCATTGCAACTCAAGTCGAGGCGGTTTAGTGGGCTCCCCGCTGAGTGCCTTGGCCTTTGCGAGTCTCCGGCCGCTGGATTTCCAGCGCCGTCAGCTCCAAGCCAGATATCGGTGAGGAGTTGTATAATTTATGCTAATAAGGATTTTATTATCATTAGTGGGCCTGGGACTGAGGCCCTCCACCTCCCCCGCAGGAGGTCATGGATAAGGAGGCGGGGTGCCCCTTGGGCAGTGCCAGCCTGAGCACCTTGGCATTGCTCACCGGGCATCAGCCTGCCGAGGCTGGCCCGGAAATGTCCAGGAGGCCAGTGACCATGGGGTGGAGGGTCGGCAAGGCCAGCGATAGGTGGGTTGCCGTGCTGTCCAGCAATTGAGGATTTTTTTGGGAGAATCCTACTCATTATGTTTCTCTGTGTTTAATCGGTCAATTTGAGTACATAGTTATATATTTCAAGTGGCTAGTGGTTAATGAGAGATCTTCTTTTGGAGACACATATGGGGTAATTCTCCAAGTTAATTCTGGTGGTAGAGAATTCAACCGCCAATGTGTGCATGGAAAATTCCAGGCACACTGCCAGTAAGTATCCAAATGTTAGAGACAGAAAATCAAGCTCACAATTTCCTGATTCAAGTGG
The DNA here is from genome assembly GCF_964213995.1 of Mustelus asterias. NCBI lineage: Eukaryota > Metazoa > Chordata > Chondrichthyes > Carcharhiniformes > Triakidae > Mustelus > Mustelus asterias. The sequence continues at coordinate 39,271,644 of NC_135820.1, forward strand.
CCGGAGAACAGGGCTCCTCATCAGCTGCAATTGTTTCTGTAAAATATATCGAAGTATTCAGAAACACAGTGTACATTTGAGTATGCTGCAGTATAATGCAAAGAATTATTCGCTGTTAATGTGCATTCACAAGATGTATGCGAATTATAGAGACTCCTTATTCATTCAGTGGAAGATTAATGACCCTTGGAAACCTTTTCAGTTTTGTGCAAAGAATTATTGGGCAGAATAAATAATTTATTGCAGCAGATTTTGTGAAATTTATTTAGAACCGTATTTCTATGATAGGCAGAGTGGCATAGTATGAGGTTAATGATTTTCCAACTTCAGAGTTGAAGTTGTTTAATAGAGCATGGTGCCAATAATCATTCTTAAGAGTCACATTTTATTGTGCCAGTGGTAGTCTTTACCTCTTTTGTTTGACTGAAGCATATAAAGGATATAGAGAGCTGTGGGAGTATTCTGATCTCCCAGACATTGATGGTGGCAATAGACAGTCAGTGGTGTTCTCTCAGCCAGACAAGAATTGCCTCCCATAGCAATAGATTGCAGATTGCACTTCATTATGAGAAGACAATTCCAGACACAGCACGCATGATCACTTGTTTTGTGTGATAAGTGTGCTAATGAATAAAGTTTTCTTTCCAAACTATTGCTGGAAAAATCCTTTAGAAATCAGATTCCATTATCATCAAAATGCTGTTGATGACTGTTGCAGGGCAATATCAGGGATCATGTCTTTTATATTTTAATTTATGTGTCCGTTCATATTTTGTTTGATTTCAGAGTAATACATGCAGAGTTACATAAGGCAAGCTCAGAGAGCCAGGCCTCACCAGAGGGAAGAAAAGGGTTAATGCAGACAGCTAGAGGCCTGCTCTGCTGACAGATATTTATTAACATATGCTATCAACTTCTAACAACAGTAATGCGCAGGAGATCTTTCCGAGTTATCACGACAATGGGAGAACTGGCATTAAGGCAGCCAGGCTCCATACAGTCTAGGGAGGTCATAGTCTTCTGGAAAACATGATCACAGTACAGGAGCAGGGATGTGTTATTGCAATTATACAGGGCCTTGGTGTACCTAGAATATTGTGTGCAGTTTTGGTCTCCTTTTCTGAGGAAGGATGTTCTTGTTCTCGAGGGAGTGCAGCAAAGGTTTACCAGGCTGATTCCGGGGATGGCTGGACCTAGGTTAGGATTGTTTTCACTGGAGTTCAGACAAATGAAGGGGGATCTCATAGAGACTTATAAAATTCTAACAGGACTAGACAAGGTAAATGCAGGGAGGATATTACCAATGGTGGGGGAGTCCAGAACCAGGGGTCACAGTCTGAGGATTCAGGGTCGATAATTTAGGACGGAGGCGAGGAGACATTTCTTCACCCAAAGAGTTGCGAGCCTGTGGAATTCATTACCACAGGAAGTAGTTGATTTCAAAATATTGAATGTATTCAAGAGGTGGCTGGATATAGCACTTGGGACGAATGGAATCAAAGGTTATGGGGAAAGAGCAGGATTAGGCTACTGAGTTGGATGATCAACCATGATTGCAATGAATGGTGGAGCAGGCTCAAAGGGCCAAATGGCCTAATCCTGCTCCTATCTTCTATGTTTCTATGTTTCTATCACCTAGCAGAAGGGGGGAACAATTAACACATCATTGTAGATCGGTTGGGCAAACACAATACTTTGACATTATAACTGGGTAAACGGAAATGTCCAGAGAAATAATTAGCAGGGATGTACTGAACAATGTATTTTGCATGATGAGATTAACAGAACCATCTTGCATCCAACTCGGGGAATTAATATGGTAATGTAAAACTTTGCGACTCGAAAAAGTATAATAGCCTGTACCAATCTACGATGATGTGGAGATGCCGGCGTTGGACTGGGGTGAACACAGTAAGAGTTTTAACAACACCAGGTTAAAGTCCAACAGGTTTATTTGGTAGCAAATACCATAAGCTTTCGGAGCGCTGCTCCTTCGTCAGATGGAGTGGAAATGTGCTCTCAAACAGTGCACAGAGACACAAAATCAAGTTACAGAATACTGATTAGAATGCGAATCCCTACAACCAGCCAGGTCTTAAAGATACAGACAACGTGGGTGGAGGGAGCATTAAACACAGGTTAAAGAGATGTGTATTGTCTCCAGACAGGGCAGCCTGCAAGTCCAGGAGGCAAGCTGTGGAGGTTACTGATAATGTGACATAAATCCAACATCCGGGTTTAGGCCGTCCTCATGTGTGCGGAACTTGGCTATCAGTTTCTGCTCAGCGACTCTGCGCTGTCGTGTGTCGTGAAGGCCGCCATGGAGAACGCTTACCTGAAGATCCGAGGCTGAATGCCCGTGACTGCTGAAGTGCTCCCCCACAGGAAGAGAACAGTCTTGCCTGGTGATTGTCGAGCGGTGTCCCTTCATCCATTGTCGTAGCGTCTGCATGGTTTCCCCAATGTACCATTCCCCAATCTACGATGGGCAGAGAAAACTCGCAGGCAACCTGGGATTTCAGGCCTGAGTTCATCTCTCCCTCATGCATGTGGAATAAAAACTTTTCTTGAAGTTCGACATGATCTCCAAGGCTCAACTTGTTTCATTTCCCTCCTACAATGGCAATCATTTCACTCAAATGTTGGTAACAAATGTTCCAGCAATTGACAGTGTGAAGTTTTGTGGATATCCAGTTGAACATTGTTAGGGATTAGATCAGAAACTCCAAAGTATATTATAAAGTTAGCCTAGGCCCTAACACTTTTTCTTTGGGTCTTTGTGTTAGGGTGAGTATAAAGTATTCCATTGGAGGGGCAAAAGGTATGATAAGATTGAACTGGGAAGCTTTTATCAAAATAAACTTCATTTAAGAACACAGTTAGAATATAACAAAAACAATTAGCATCATTTTGACCAATTAACATACTTAAACATGACAGTTATTATTATTAACAGCTGGTAATCTCTATAGTTCCATTTGTAAGCAGCATCTTATAGACATAAATCCCTTCTTCAGAACTAGTAGCACTAACATGCTCATTTGGATGCTAGGTATCCAGCCTTTTAATACCACTGGACAGAGATCCAGACAGCAGTTTCCAGAAAAGAATATATTCTTAAACAGCAGAACTTCAGAGAAATAAACTTAGACCCTGCCAGATTCCAGTCTCCAGACTTCAAAGAGAGAAAGGACTACCTTTCTCTGCAGCTTCCAAACAGCAACTGAGCTGGTTTTCTCCATGTAAGCTTAGTTCCTCCCAGTCACATGACCTTTCTTGCCAATCAACCTAATCAAACCCTACTCTGCAAAACCCCAGGGAAATCACTAAAATCAGGCTCCTGGGGGTTGGATGGTTTTTGGTTGGGGGTAAGGAATTGACCTCACCACTCTTCCTCCAGGATGGGTTCTCATGGATGGACTGTGCCTTCTAGCCCTGGCAGACTGAAGATCACCTCTGGCATGGTGATTTGAGGCAGTCCTGTGATCAATATCTTCATTCCTGCCTGTCAGCTCTGAAAATTTTGAAGTGGTGAGGTCACTTTAATCTCCATGTCCCCTGGTCACTGACAGGATTTTAAATCATTGCAGCACTCCTTTCTGCAGCAGCAATTTCCCTTTCTCCCTGTCAGGTAGGAGCAGACTGCTTTGAAGACCTTTGACAGAGAAGAGTTGTCAATTTCACCTGCGTGGGGTGGGGGTTTCATTCTCCATAGCTGTGCCCTCAGTCCTAATGTAGTCACACGGCTTCGATTTAAAGGCCCTGAGCCTTCCTAGTAAGCTGAAACCTTTGAAACCCTCCCCATTCCTTTGAAAACCTAGGATCTCTGTTGATTTCAAAGTGCAGTGCTTTGAAATAGGCTTCTATTGGTAAGTTAATGGGTTTCTACTCAATCTCCAGTCAGCTGTGTTTATTTTAATTTGCCTTAATGCTTGAATACACCTGAAGTACCTCCACAATATTTCTATTCACAATGTTTATAAACACCCGCAGCCTGATTGACAGCTGTGGCTTCTTCAAAGGGGATAAGTGATTTCACTTCCTCTTTTGTAGACATCTCCATCAGAGGACTTCAAATGGTTTCCCAGGGCTAGGAGGGACAGTCCAGCCATGAAACCCCCATCCCAGGTGAAAGTGACAAGGTTAATACCTTGCCCCCAGCCTGAGCCTTGGGGGACCCTTGTTCTTCAGTGACAGAGGGGCAGATGGTCACTGGATGTACTTTCTTGACCCCCCCCTCAGTGCTCAAGGTGCAAGGCCAGGGTGTCAGTGCCGGGACACCAGAAGGCAGTACATCATTGGCACTGCTAAGGTGCATGGCCTGAAACTGGGCCTGAGTGTGGGTCTGATGGAAGAGATGAGTTGGGGTCTGAGGGGGGGAGGTTGTTCCGGGGGCTGAGGGAGGGGCCTAGGTGGGGGGCTGAGGGGAGTGGGGGGCCTGATGGAGAAGTCAGGTCAGGTCACCCTCCTGTTAGTGTGGTGTACGGGGGGCGTGTGACCCATTATTTGAGTGGTGAGGGGAGAGGATGCCCCTCTTTGCCCCTCTTGTTGCCTTGAGAAAGCTGTTGTTCACTCAGGATGATGAATTCAGGCAGCATTCTGGATTAAGCTATTCATTATTTCCTCCTTCATCATTTATTTAGCCGTATTTTGCTTTTTGAAATATTCATTCCAATTTTTTAACCTGCCACTAATATTTGAGAATTGTGTGCTTTTTCTTTCAATTTGATACTACCTTTAACTTCCTTAGTTAGCCACAGATGGTACCTTCTTCCCTAGAGTCTCCAGTTCTCCCCTAAAGTGACCAGCTTAAGGGATTGGTGCTGGGCTCCCTGTAATTTGTCATTTATATTAATGATTTGAATGAGAATTTAGGAGGCATTGTTAGTAAGTTTGCAGATGACACCAAGATTGGTGGCATAGTGGACAGTGAAGAAGGTTATCTAGGATTGCAACGGGATCTTGATCAATTGGGCCAGTGGGCCGATGAATAGCAGATGGAGTTCAATTTAGATAAATGCGAAGTGATGCATTTTGGTAGATCGAATCAGGGCAGGACTTACTCAGTTAATGGTAGACATTGGGGAGAGTTATAGAACAAAGAGATCGAGGAATACAGGTTCATAGCTCCTTGAAAGTGGAGTCACAGATGGACAGAGTGGTGAAGAAGGCGTTCGGCATGCTTGGTTTCATTGGTCAGTACATTGAATGCAGGAGTTGGGACGTTTATTTATCTAGAAAGTGTGCAGAAAAGATTTACTATGGTGCTACCGGGACTTGATGGTTTGAGTTATGAGGAGAGGCTGGATAGACTGGGACTTCTTTCCCTGGAGCGTAGTAGGTGGATCTAATTTTGTCTTTTAAAAAGCATTTGGACAGTTACATGGGTAAGATAGGTATAGAGGGATATGGGCCAAATGCAGGCAATTGGGACTAGCTTAGTGGTAAAAACTGGACAGCATGGACAAGTTGAGCCGAAGGGCCTATTTCTGTGCTGTAAACCTCTATAAGCCTTTCTTTCTCACTGGAATGTATCTTTGCTGAGTATTACAAAATATTTCCTTAAATGCCTACCACTATATCTGTACTTATCCCTTACCTAAATTTCCCAGTTCACTTTAGTCAGCTCTGTTTTCCTACCTTCATAGTTGCTGTGTTTAAGTTCAAATCACTAGTCTTAGAGCCACCCTCTCTCCCTCCATCTGAATATGAAATTCAATCTTACTTCACTTTCTTTCCTTTAATTTGTTTTCAAAACAAAACTGGGATAGGACCTGGGCGGGATTGTTGTCGGTGCAGGCTCGATGGGCTGAATGGTCTCCTTCTGCACTGTAGGCCTTCTAATATCTAATTCTAATCATGTTATGATCACTACTACCTCAGGGCACCTTTGGTATGAGGTCACTAATTAATCCTATCTTGTTGTGCATTACTAGATCTAGGATAACCTGTTCTCTAATTGGATGTAGCATGTGCTGCTCTAATAAATTGTCCCAAAAACACTCCATGAATTTATCTTCCAGGCTAACTTTGCCAATCTGATTTGCCCAATCTATATGTAGATAAAAATCACCCATGATTATAGTTGCACCTTTCCCACAAACCACCCCCCCCTCCCTCTCCCACCACCACTCCCATTATTTCTACCAGTATACTCTATCCTATAATGTGGTTACTCTGAGGAGGCCGATAAACTGCTCCCACAAGTGACCCCTTACATTTACTATTTCTTATCTCTGTCCAAACTGATTCTAGATCTTGATCTTGAGAACTAAGGTTATCGTTCTCTATTGTGCTAATGTCATCCTTAATTAACAGAGCTACCCTTCCACCTTGTCCTAGCCTCCTGTTTTTCTGAATTGTCATTGATCCTTGATCCTTGATTCCAACCTCTGTCATCTTGAAACCATATCTCTGTAATGGCTATCAGATCATACATATTTATTTCTATTTGAGCTGTCGGTTCAAATGTTTTGTTACAAATACTTCAGGTACAGAGGCTTTAACTCTGTCAATTTTTACAATTCCTGGCCTTTTCTGCTTGTGCACTTTTAAGTTTATCTCTTCCTGCCATTCTCTGATTATCATTCCTCTCTGGCCTTAACTTCTCCCTTTGATTGATCACACCTTCCCACACTTTTGATCCCTTACCCCTCCCCCTCCCCCCACTATTTAATGCAGAGCCCTCTCTGCTACCCTCATTATATGACCCATCAGAAGATGGTTCAGGTGTAAACTGTCCCAGTGTTACAAATTTGACAAAGGGTCATCTGGACTCGAAACGTCAGCTCTTTTCTCTCCTTACAGATGCTGCCAGACCTGCTGAGATTTTCCAGCGTTTTCTCTTTTGGTTTCCGATTCCAGCATCCACAGTAATTTGTTTTTATCCAGTGTTACTGATGCGCGTTATCACACACGAGGCTTGAGATGCTCAGGAAATAAAGGCTTTTATTTGCTGTAACGAAGCTACTAATTATATACACGATCCCAGACTGAGGGGTCCCAGACAGAGCAGAGACCTTTATACCTCTCCCAGGAGGCGGAGCCCGACTGGGATGTACCATAATAACTATAACACAAGGTGTAACAGCCCAACCCTAACCCCAACAGCAACAAGTAGAACAACCCATCCCTAACCCCAACAGCAACATATATACATACTTGTAGTACTGGCCAGACCCTGGCTCAGTACTATCTAGTGGGAACCAACGATGGTTCACCCCATCCACCCCTCCTTTGAAGACAAAGGCCGGCAGGGTACAAAAAAACAGAATAATTTGTCATCAGTCTATAAGTTCAGACGGTCAGGGGGACCGCACAGTCGTTGTGACCTCCTCAATACCGGCGATGACACCGGAGTAGGCACTCGCGGTGGCGTTCTCCCCAAGGCGATGTCCAACTGTTCCTCCACAGTTTCATGGGCCAGTTGACCCTGAGGTGATGGTAATCCATGGAGTTCCGACACGCCCTGAAGTGGCGACCATCCTCTGGACTCAGGCAAGCTGTACACGGGAGTAAAAGGGTTAAGTAATGGTCCCGATGCTGCCCGCGCCGTGTCCGGAGGGGAAACAAGAGTTATGGGGTTTGTAACAGGGGGTATGGGAGCAACAGGGGTTTCCACGTCCCCTGCTGGCGCCAGGTCTCGGATCGTGACCGTGTCCTCTCGCCCGTCAGGGTATGCCACATAGGCATACTGAGGGTTGGCGTGGAGGAGATGGACCTGTTCGACCAACGGGTCGGACTTGCGGGCCCTTACATGTCGCCGCAGGAGGACAGGTCCTGAGTACGTCAACCAAGATGGTAATGAGGTCCCGAGGAAGACTTCCGAGGGAATGAAAACAGCCTCTCATGGCGAGTAGCGTTGGTTGCCGTACACAGGAGTGAGCGAATGGAATGGAGCGCATCAGGGAGCACCTCTTGCCAACGGGAGACTGGAAGGCTTTTTGACTTCAACGCCAGTAAGACAGCCTTCCAGACTGTAGCATTCTCACGTTCCACCTGTCCGTTACCCCTAGGGTTATAGCTCGTGGTTCTACTAGAGGCAATCCCGTATGAGAGCAGGTATTGCCTCAAGTCATCGCTCATGAACGACGAGCCCCTGTCGCTGTGAATGTAGCTGGGGTACCCGAACAGGGTAAAAAGATCACGGAATGCCTTGATAACCGTGGCAGCGGATGTATCAGAGCAGGGAATAACAAAAGGGAATCTCGAGTACTCATCAATGATGTTGAGGAAGTACACATTCCGATCTGTTGAGGGAAGGGGGCCCTTAAAATCGACACTCAGTCTTTCGAAGGGATGAGTGGCCTTGACTAATTGTGCCCGGTCAGGTCGGTAAAAGTGCGATTTGCATTCCGCGCATACCCGACAGCTTCTTGTTATGGACCTGACATCCTCCACCGAGTAGGGCAGATTGCGGGCTTTTATAAAGTGGTAGAGCCGAGTGACCCCAGGATGGCATAGGTCATTATGGAGAGCCTGCAAACGGTCCTCCTGTATACTGGCGCATGTTCCACGCGAGAGGGCATCCGAGGGCTCATTGAGTTTCCCTGGACGATACATGATGTCATAGTTATAGGTGGAGAGTTCAATTCTCCACCGCAAGATCTTGTCGTTCTTGATCTTGCCCCTCAGCGTGTTATTAAACATGAACGCCACGGACCGCTGGTCCGTGATCAGGGTGAACCGTTTTCCCGCCAAGTAATGGTGCCAGTGCCTGACGGCCTCCACAATGGCCTGGGCCTCCTTTTCCACCGCTGAATGCCGAATTTCGGGGCCTTGGAGGGTGCGGGAAAAAAAGGCGATGGGCCTGACCGCCTGGTTAAGTGTGGCGGCCAGGGCGAAATCAGATGCATCGCTCTCCACCTGAAAGGGGATGGACTCATCAACAGCGTGCATCGTAGCTTTCGCGATGTCGGCTTTTAGTTTATCAAAGGCCAATCGGGCCTCTGGTGTTAGGGGAAAAGAAGTGGACTTGATGAGCGGACGGGCTTTGTCCGCGTAATTGGGAACCCACTGTGCATAATAAGAGAAGAAGCCTAAGCATCTTCTCAGTGCTTTTGCGCTAGTGGGCAGGGGAAGTTCACAGAGGGGACGCATACGGTCTGGATCAGGGCCAATGACCCCGTTTTCCACCACGTATCCGAGGATGGCTAAACGGCGCGTACGAAACACACACTTCTCCCTGTTGTAGGTCAGGTTCAGGCGAGATGCAGTGCGTAGGAAATTCAGGAGATTTGTGTCGTGGTCCTGCTGGTCATGGCCGCAGATGGTGACGTTATCCAGGTGCGGGAAGGTAGCCCGCAGCCCGTTCTGGTCCACCATTCGGTCCATAGCATGCTGGAAGACCGAGACCCCATTGGTGACACCAAAGGGAACCCTGAGAAAGTGATACAAGTGACCATCCGCCTCAAAAGCCGTGTATTGTCGGTCCTCTGGGCGAATGGGGAGTTGGTGGTAGGCAGACTTGAGGTCTATGGTGGAGAACACCCGGTACTGCGCAATCTGATTGAACATGTCAGATATGCGCGGGAGGGGATACGCATCCAGCTGCGTGTATCTATTAATGGTCTGACTATAGTCAATGACCATCCGGGGTTTGTTCCCACTCTTGACCACCACAACCTGCGCTCTCCACGGACTAGCGCTAGGTTGTATGATCCTTTCCTTGAGGAGCCGCTGAACTTCAGATCGAATGAAGATCCGATCCTCAGCGCTGTAACGCCTACTCTTAGTCGCAATGGGCTTGCAGCCTGGCACAAGATTCTGGAACAGGGAGGGTGTGGTGATCTTCAGCGTCGAGAGGCTACAGGCCAAATTGCCCAATTGCGTTGGGCAATTTGGAGGCTGCTGTTCTCCCACTGAAAGCGAAGGGAGTGGCCCACCATACTGTAGGGTTACACTCCTCAAGTGGACCATAAAGTTTAGTCCGAGAAGTATTGGCGCGCAAAGGTGCGGCAACACCAGGAGCTTGAAACGCTCGTAAACTGTGCCTTGCACCGTTAAAGTTACCACGCAATTCCCTAGCACGGTGACACACCGGGACTTTGATGCCATAGAAATTGTCTGTTTGACAGGTTGAACCCGGAGTCCACACCGCTTCACAGCGTCTGGGTGGATAAAACTCTCAGTGCTCCCGCTGTCAAACAGACAATAAATCAAGTGGTCGTTTACCTGAATGTCCATCATAGACTTGTCAAGTCTATGAGGCTTGGCCTGGTCCAGGATGATCGACGCCACCGTTGGTTCATGAGCGCCACTGCAGGTGGCTGATATTGACGAGGATGACCCCTGCTGGTCGTTCGCGGTCGGTGCCGACCAACATGGCCGCTCCCATAGGTCGCACGTGGGTGATGACGCCAAACTCAGCGACCCCTGGTGGTCACACCTCTCCGACTCCGTCGAACGTAATGGCGTCATCCTGGCCTCGCACGTGGACGAAACCCTCGACGATGCCGACGACGAAGAACCGGGCTCCGAGGAATCGCAGGCCGCACTGCTGTTCCAAGAAGCAGATTTAGATCGGCACACTTTCGAATAGTGCCCCTTCTTACCGCAGGCGGAGCACAACACAGCTTTAGCGGGACACCGTTGCTGAGTATGCTTCGCTCCCTCACAAATGTAACACCGCGGGCCGCCCGGAGCTGCTGCCGTCGTCTGGCCCGAGTGTGAGCATGCCATCAAGCAGCTTTTCGAACCCGAGGGACGAGGAGGGATCAGCGACTGCTCCTGCCACGTTGTCTCCACGTGGTCTTCAGGATACAATACTAGGCTTTTGGAGGCCGTCTCCAGCATCTCCGCTAGTTCTATTGCCTGGGTGAGGTCAAGATTACCTTTCTCCAGTAGTTTGAGTCGGATGTAAGATGATCCGACTCCCGCCACAAACGCATCTCGAGCGAGGTCGCTCATATTCTGCTCTGCCGACACTGCTTTGCAGTTACAGCCCCTGGCTAGCTGTAGGAGCTCGTTCGCATATTCCTCCGTCGTTTCGCCGGACTGCCGTCGTCGAGTGGCTAAGAGGTAACGAGCGTGCATTTCGTTGGGCGGTTTAATATAACGCTTCTTAAGAAGCTCGAGGGCCTTTGTGTAGTCGGTGGTCGCACGGATCGCGAGGTAGACAGTGTCGCTTACCCTCGCATGAAGGACCCGGAGTCTGTCATCATCTGTGGTGACCACTGCGGAGGCTGCCAGGTAGTCCTCAAAACATTTCAACCAGTGGTCGAAGGTGTTAGAGGCGCCCGCCGCACGTGGATCCAGTGTAAGGAGTTCAGGCTTCAGTATCTGCTCCATACTCTCTATATCGTTTTTTTTTCCGACGAGAGCTTATTTACAGCAAATAAAATTGATGCGCGTTATCACACACGAGGCTTGAGATGCTCAGGAAATAAAGGCTTTTATTTGCTGTTACAACGAAGCTACTAATTATATTCACGATCCCAGACTGAGGGGTCCCAGACAGAGCAGAGACCTTTATACCTCTCCCAGGAGGCGGAGCCCGACTGGGATGTACCACAATAACTATAATACAAGGTGTAACAGCCCAACCCTAACCCCAACAGCAACATATATACATACTTGTAGTACTGGCCAGACCTTGGCTCAGTACTATCTAGTGGGAACCAACAATGGTTCACCACAGTTACATCTCCTGCTTTCCCCAGTACTGATGCCAATGTCCCATGAATCAAAGACCATTTCTCTCACACCAATCTTCGGGCCATCTATTTTCTTTTATTCCTTCACAGGATGTGGGTGATGTTGGCTTGACCAGTGTTTATTGCTCATTCCTAATTGCCCTGGAGAAGGTGATGGTGAGCCGACTTCTTGAACTGCTGCCACGTATGTGGTGTAGATACACAGTGCTGGCTGCCTTCGGGTCCTCTTTTAACCGATTTTCTACATGCTGCTGACATGCTTCTTTCACTCTCCCTTCTGATTCTTAGGAATGAATCGATCGACATGTGTTCATTGTTTAGACTGGTTTCATTCTGAATAAGGTCCTTTAGTTTTACAAGGGGAAAAAGATGTTGCATTCAATTGTTAAATTGTTCAGTGTTTAATTGTGTGTGTCTGTTGACTACTTACACTTGCTGGATTCTGTGAGTCAAGCCTGTGGGTGTGGTTACAGAGAAACAGAAAAAAACAGTAAGCATCAGAAAACGGACATTTTAAAACCTTTGGACATTGAACCTAGCAAATGTCATCTCTGCAAATCTCCAAGGTACAAAACAAAGTACCCACAAATGGCTGACTCCTACCAAGACCACAATGTCCCTCAATATTAAAATAAAACTTGAATATACTCCTAAATATAATCAATTTAGCAACAAAAGGTAACACTTTCTTAGATCAATTTTGAGCATAGTCATCGTGAACTGTAACTTCAAAGTTTATTTTCATAGAATCCATACAGTGAAAAAGAGGCCATTCGGCCCATCAACTCTGCACTTACTCTCTGACAGATTATTTTACCCAGGCCCTCTCCTCCACTCTATCCGTGTCACCCCACACATTTAACATGGCTAATCCATCTAACCTACACATCGTGGGACACTAAGGAACATTTTACCACGGCCAATCCACCTAACCTGCACATCTTTGGATTGTGGCAGGAAACCAGAGCACCCAGAGGAAACCCACACAGGCAAGGGGAGAATGTGCAAACTCCACATAGTCACCCAAGGCTGGAATTGGACCCACGTCCTTGGCGCCATGAGGCAGCTGTGCTAACTTCTGTGCCATCCATCTGTTGGAACAGTCAAGTCACGAGGTAACTAAGACATGGGTGAGGGTTCCAGCAGTAGATGAGCTGAGGCAGGTTTGAAGTCAAGGTGATGTTACGTAGGCCGGAATTGAACGTGGGCCCCTGGAACTGTGAGGGAACAATGCTAACCTCCGTGTGACCGTGCTACTTCATTTGAAATTTTGATTATGAAATTACCAAGCATTTTATATTTTAATTTAATTAAGAATAAAGGTTTTGACAGAACTTTGTAAAAGAGTTAAATAAGCATTATTATTAATACTACAATTCCAACATCGGCAATTTGCCATATTATCTGAAGTCAAGTAATCTCACAACTTGGAAAGGCTGCCATTTTGTAGCTAGTTTGGCTTAATAACTGTAGTTATGCCATTCTGTCCACCTAGTTCAATGCCTTTCCTCAGGCAATGCAGGATACAGTGAAAGGTGCAATAACTTCACAATTTTGTTTGTCACTCCAACTGACTCAAAGTAACAGAGTCAATGGGATCAGGGAATTGGGTGATTTTTTTTTAAACGAACCCCATTTACTATCTTGCTTTAACAACTATCCTTGCACAGAAGGACGGACAGTAAATTTGCCCTTCAAATTATTAAAATAATGCACGTTGTTTCTTTAAAAACAATCAATTGATCTGAAATTGCCAAACTCAATTTCTTATCAAGTAAAGCATGGTAAATATCATTGAATGTTTCTGGATCTTCTCTGCAGTTGTACACGTACCAGGTTGACAGCGCAATCCATCAAAGGCTTTCGCTGAACTCAGTTAATGGAGCACAGCTACTGAGCAATATAATACAGACTATGCTGAAGGGGCTCTTGATAATTCACACTTAGACAGAGGATCAAACTGCATAATTTCTCCATATTTCTGCATCCAGGTTAAGACAAATTATTCTCCTTTAAACTGTACTAATCAATCTCCACTGTAACTTGTCCTGCATCAAGTATGTGAAACGGGTACCTTAGTTTGTGTACTATGATGGTGACTGTTAAAGTGACCTACCATCCATGTTATCACTGGCAGACTGGAATGTTCTTATTGGTGCTACATTTCTGACATTAACAGCATATCAACATTTATGTTCTCCACTCTTTCACATCTGAAAATTAATAAAATATTAAGTGCTGCGAAAATATCTTTGCTGGGGTAGGGTTTATACAGAGCATTGGGGAGAAGTCTGATTGATTTCTGAAAAAAGTGTTACATTCTTGATGCCTGCGCCTTTATCCCCGCTAGGATCCCTGCCTGAAAGCCAATCAGATTTGATTTGGTTTGATTCTCTGAAAGATGGAAATGTTGCAGCAGCAGGCACAGCCCAGGAGCAGCCCAGTGTCTGAGGAAAGATCGCAAGGAGGGGAGGGGAACTGGGTGGTTCATGAGTTGTAGGGTCAAGGGATGATCATTGGGCTTCAGTTGGAGACTGGTGATTATGGTCTAGGGATCAGTGATTATGGGATGGAGAGCATGGGTCACTGATATCATGCAGTGATGACATCTGATAGTGGAGGAGATGGGGACCGATCGGGGGAACATGTAAGTGGACAGTAAGTTAGCATTGCATGGAAAAATACACTTTAAAACATTTCTGTACTTCTACGAAATATAATCAATTTGCTCTCTATCATTTTTCTTTAGTCACCACCTTTTTTTTCATATTCATTCATTTATTTAAGTGCTGCGAAAATATCTTTGCTGGGGTAGGGTTTACACAGAGCATTGGGGAGAAGTCTGATTGATTTCTGAAAAAAGTGTTACATTCTTGATGCCTGCGCCTTTATCCCCGCCAGGGTTCCTGCCTGAAAGCCAATCAGATTTGATTTGGTTTGATTCTCTCAAAGATGGAAATGTTCATTCATGGGACATGGGTGTTGCTGGCTGGCCAGCATTTATTGCCCATACCTAGTTGCCCTTGGAGGGCAATTGAGAGTCAACCATATTGCTGTGGCTCTGGAGTCACACGTAGGCCAGACCAGGACAGCAGATTTCCTTCCCCAAAGGACATTAGTGAACCAGATGGGTTTTTCTGACAATCGACAGTGGATTCACAGTCATCAGTAGATTCTTAATTCCAGATATTTTTTATTGAATTCAAATTCCACCAACTCCCGTGATGAGATTCGAAACCAGGTCCCCAGAACATTAGCTGAGTTTTTGGATTAATAGTCTAGCGATAATAGCACTCGGCCATCGCCTCCCCATGTTTGCACTAATTAGGAAATATTATTTGATTCACATCATTGTGATCACCACCTTAATTGGTAAAAGTGGGTGGCAAAAGCATATTCTGTGATTTTAGAAACAGCGTAAGTAAGGCACAAGTTCCCAAATAGTGACGTCTCAATCTTGAAGGAGGTTTAGAACATAGAACATAGAACATTACAGCA
Organism: Mustelus asterias; assembly: GCF_964213995.1. NCBI lineage: Eukaryota > Metazoa > Chordata > Chondrichthyes > Carcharhiniformes > Triakidae > Mustelus > Mustelus asterias. Next base: position 39,286,796 of record NC_135820.1, read on the forward strand.
CAGTACAAGCCCTTCGGCCCTCGATGTTGCGCTGACCTGTGAAACCAATCTAAAGTCCATCTAACCTACACTATTATAGAACATAATTTGTTCAGTCCTGTTAGCTCACAGGTATCAAGAAACATCAGGATATTTTACCACTTATTAATGCACGAGGTATTATTCTTGTTAAGAATGATGAATATGGCTTCACCAAATGCTTACACAAGGTAGATGAAGAGCAACTAACTGGGGATTATATATATCCTTTTGTGTTCCATAAACATCAAAGGACCTGATTAACATATTAATAAATTTACTTTTAGTTAATCTGTTCACACTCAGAAAACGCGCTCCAGCCTTAATTGCTTTCTCCTCAAAGTACATAGTAATTACAGGAAATCAACTATCATTTTATTCCCTTTTTCCAACCTACGCTCTGCTATTAGAAACACTGTCCTCACCCTTATCAGTATTTAAACAGTTGAGATGACTTACTGTTGAAATATGCCTGTAATCATAGGCCAGTTTGACACTTACTGAAATCTCCATACCATTTATTCTCTTCTATTATTTATTTTCACCATTTCTGCTTTGCTTGTAATTTATTTTTATGTAATTATGTTGCACAGCTCTGCTTACATTATTATTAATCATGCCAATCCTCATCTCGTAGCAAAGACCTCATTGTAACCCAGCTGTTCTCAGCTAAATTAAGATACTTTCGGAAAGAAATTTAACACTATAGTCCCAAATAATTAAAATGAAAACACAGGAATTCACTGAATCTTGTAGCAACGTAATGTAAAATAAAAGGATGCCAAGTTTGAGCAAAATCTGAATGAAATCCCTGTGTCAATTCTTAAAGTAAAGTGTAATCATAAAAGTGGAGATTCTTGACATTTGGTCCCAATTACCATTTTACAAGTTGGCTGCTTGTGGGAATCTATTCCACTCCAACTTTCCTCCTGCACCTAATGGTGCATTAAGGCAGATTTTAGTCTATTTCCATAGTTAGTAATTCCCAGAAGAAGTTACTAGTCTGTTACCAGGGGCTTATAACTTGAGGGGCAACAAATCAAGCATTGCTGACCACAAGTCTTTCCCATTCTTACCACCAGCTATTGGCATGTTTGGAAGGACTTACAAGTTGACACACTCAACTTTGACCGCATTATGAACTTTGGCCATCAAGTCCAGGGGTGGGACTCAGACCCAGAGCTTCTGGCTGAGAGGCAGGGACACGAGACCTCCTTTTGGGAAACTATATGGATAAATATGCATTGATATATTCATATATTATTCCTCAGTTCTTCACTTGTTCATCTGTGGCTTTCATGCATCCTCTGTCCCTTGGCTTTACCTTTGGTGTGCACGTTTTCAGTCACTTAAAGGAGAATTTTAATTGAGAAACCTTGATTTTAGGTGCAGGTGAGGTGTTAAGTTTGGTGAATATGCCTGGAAGTGGGCTCCAATATCTGTATAATTCAGAGGTTTTTGGAACTTAAGGCTGGAGCACGTTTCCTGAATGTCAACATACTAATATGTCAATATGTTAATCAGGTCCTTTGATGCATATAGAACACAATATGATCCCCAGTTAGTTGTTCTTCATTTACCATATGTAAGCATTTGGTGAAGCTATCTTCATCATCCTTCTCATCATTGAAACCCTGGCATTGAAGAACAATTTTTTGAGATCATAAAGAAGTTAGGCATACTTAGCACAGTTGCATTCTTACCTCTCACTGGGAAAGGGTTTGTTGAGAATAAAATCAGAAAACGCTAGAAATATTCAGCAGATCTGTCAACACATGTGGTGAGGGAAAAGTCATCAACCTGAAATATTAATCCTGACCTGCTGTGTCCAGCACTCTCTGTTTTTTCCAGCATTAGAAATATTTTAGAATCATAGAATCCCTACAGTGCAGAAGGAGGCCATTCAGCCCATCGAATCTGTGCCGACCACAATCCCACCCAGGCTGTATTCCCGCAACCCTGCACATTTAGTCTGCTAATCCCCCTGACACTAGGGTCAATTTAGCATGGCCAATCAACCTAACCCACGCATCTTTGGACTGTGGCTGGAAACCCATGCAGACATGGGGGGAAAGTGCAAACTCCACACAGACAGTGACCCGAGGCTGGAATTAAACCTGGGTCCCTGGCGCTGTGAGGCAACAGTGCTAACCACCGTGCCGCCATGCTGTCCCTTTGAATTTGTTGGAATTTCTTGTATTGAGGCGCTAATTTCTAATTGAGACTAGAGATTGGGATGGGTAGCACCATAGCTGTCTGAGATTGAACCATAGACAATGACCTAGTTGACTTTTGGCAACAGTAACCACCCACCATGGAGGTACATTTAAGTGGTCAGCTTTCATCTCTATGCAGGACCTCCTAAAGGGAGGCAGGACTTTATCTTCGCAAGGACTTTGCAATGGTCACACCTACCAGTTCTATCATGGACAGATGTATCTATGACAGGTAGATTGGTGAGGACCAGGTCAAGTAGCATTTTCCTACTTATTGATTCCCTCACCACCTACTGCAGACCTGGGTTGAGATTTTCCAGCTCCCCAATAGCAGGATTTTGCATGGTGGATGTGGTGAGCCATTGGCCACCAGTGGGGTCTTCCAATCCTGCTGACATCAACGAGCTTTTGCATGGCTCACCTGCCCTGCCACTGGGAACCCATCGCAAATGGTCAACTTTGGTAGGGCCGGAAGATGGGGGTGGGAAAATCCTGTCCCTGGACCAGCAGCTATGTCCTTCAGGATTTGGTCAGCTCAGTCAATGTTGGTACTACCAAGCCACAGCTCTTGGTGATAGATATAGAATACATCTATGCCCTTGCTACCCTCAGTGTGTTCAACATGGCGGAGTACAGATTAATCAGTTGGGGTTGGAGGTGGGAGAGGAGTTGGGAGATGATTGGTTGCTGGGGAGGATGTAGGTGGGAATCAGCAGGCAGTTTCTTGCTCATGTTTGACCTGGTACCCTGAGACATCACTAGATCTGGAGTCAATATTGAGGACTCCTGGTTTAACCCTCTCCTGTCTCTATACCATGTGTCAGCACCTTGCTGGTTATGCCCTGCCATAGGACAGGACAGGACACTGAGGGATAATGCTGATGGTGTCTGGGATAATGTCTGTAAGGTATGACTTGGCAAGTAGTCAGGCTGGCACCTGATAGTCTGTGGGACAGTTCTCTCAATTTTGGCACAAGCCCTAAGATGTCAGTAAGGAGGACTTTGCAGGGTTGACAGGGTCGGGTGTGCTGTTGTCATTTCTTGCCCCTGGGTTGATCCCAGGTCGTCCAACCAGTTTTATTCCTCCTTGACTTTTCATGCAGCAGTTTAGTACAACAGAATGTTTTGCCAGGTCATTTAGAGGGAAGTTAAGAATCAATGACATTGCTCTGGGTTTGGAGTCACATGTAGACCAGGCCAAGTAAGGACAGCAAATCTTCCCTTAAGGACAAAAATCAGCCAGGCAGGTATTTATGACAGTCAGTGATAGTTTCATGGCACCATTACTGAGATTAGCTTTCATTTTTTATCAATGAACTGAATTTATTAATTAATTGAGTTTAAATTCCAAAAATTAGCCTGGGTCTCTAGATTCTTAATCCAGTGCATGAGGAGCTGAGTGGCCTCCTTCTCCACTGTAACATTTCTGTGATTCCCTCAATCATTTTACATGACAGTTCCTATCTAATTAGAAGGCCCAATTAGAGGGTGTGCAGCTTTGGAAGGCTGGCAGCTACTCAGGCAATGTGGATAGCATGAGGGTCCCTCAACATGGAGATGCCCCTGGAGGGACATTAGGGCTGTAGCCAGTAGGCCCCTCAGCTGAGCAAAATCCCCACTGGGTGAGGTCACTTGGGCTACAGGCGCGATCTTTCCTCACTGTGGTGCCTGAAGCCTCAGGCTCCTCTGGTCACTCAGCTAGCAGGCCACACTCACTGAGCTTTTACCCCTTATCTCACAAAAGGTTGTGGTTGATTGGAATTTTCAGCATTCAAACAGATTTTTGTTGGATAAGGATATGGGTAAAAGGAGTTGAGCAACAGAAGCTATGATCTGGATGAATGATAAAACAGGCTCAAGTAGCTAAAGGGCCTACTCCTCGCACTGTGTCTTATGTTTCTTTTTTTGTTCCCTCCTCTTAGGATTCCCTCTTAACTAATTTCTCTAAAGTTAAAGATTCACTTCTTGTCTGTATCACAATTGCATCCTTTCCTTCTGAGGTGAAGATCAAAGTGGATACAATGTTCAAAGCGAAGTTTCTCCTGATCAAATGCAGTTTTAGCATGGCAGCTTCCAATGTACATTCTACTATTTTAGCTATCAGTCTTGAATTCTATTATTTTGTTTATTGTGACTCATAGCTGGAGATGTCCACTGCAGATTATTCAAGTCCCTGGATCTCTTCAATTTCATGCTTGTCTATTTTAAAATTACTCACAAAATTCACCTCACCTATGGTTTCCTCCCAATATGTAATATTTTGACACTTATACTTTCAACTGCTAGTAATATGATTGCAATAGAAGCAAATGCAGTTTCCATCCTAGAAGGCACTAACAGCTGTAAAATGTGTTCTTTAAAATGGAGATTTAATTGAGGTCCTCTTGTACGAGACCCTTAGTTGACAGATTGATCTGAATAGCACTAATGTTCAGCTTGAGCTTAAAATATTTGACAACCATATGCTAAGCTATTGTTAAATAGGTTGAAAATTGAAGCAGATGGTTTGACGTAATCAGCAGCAGGGAGTCCATATGGGTCTGTTTGAGTCATGTCATTTCTCTCTCCAGTAGCTTCAGATGCTTTCTGAGATACAAGACACCGTGGATAACAGCTGACAATTGAAATACATCTGCTATTGTCTCAGTGTCAATGCAAACAGATGGACAAAGAATGACGAGATTGTCCATCGAGCTTGTCCTAAACAGCCATGGTGCAAGAAAGCATCATAACACAACGTCCGCTCCCACTAACAAATATGCCATGACCTGGGGACGAAATGGACAATTCCTCTCTTGCCATTCTCTGGAAAGGCAACATCAATTAGCTCAGGAGCTTAGTGGCACAGAATTAGCCAACATCAACCCCATATTAACCCAACATCAACATCAACCCTACATCAACATCAACTCAACAATAAAACCTCATCACCAATCCAACATCAAACCAATATTAACCCAACATCACCCACATCAACCCCACATCAACATCACCCCCACATCAACCCCACATCAATATCACTCCCACATCAACCTCACATCAACATCAAACCAATATTAACCCAACATCAACCCAACATCAATATCACCCCCACATCAACCCCACATCAATATCTCCCCCAGATCAACCCCACATCAACATCAAACCAATATTAACCCAACATCAACATCAACCCCACATCAACATCAATCCCACATCAACATCAACCTAACATCAACCCTATTGTTATCATGTGGTAATATTAGTCACAGCAAGGAACTTCTCCATCTCCTTTTTGAACTGTTGCAGCCAATCCATATTCACCACATGAGCCTGCAACCTGTTTCAAGGGTTGATAGCTTTCTGCATAAAGGAACTCCTCCCTACATCTCACCTAGCTACACAGCTTACATGCAAACTTCAATAGATCATTCACATAGGCAGTCCCACCATCATTTGAAATACTTAAATTGAATCCTTATGGACTCAGCTCTGTAATCCTATTTTGATAACGAAGGGTTTTTAAACTAGAGTCTTCCTTAGAACCTTTTTCAGATCCTCCACATCACTCACCATGTGAGGGAACCAGGTTCCATCTATTGCAAATCAATAATAATACCTGTGTACCATACCAGAGAGGAGATCATTCATCTCCACTATATGTAGCATACATATTTACTCAGATCTGTCCACGTGCTTAGATAATCTGAACATAGTAACAAAGCCACATATTTATTTTCATCTTTGCTATTATCAGCAAGCTGAATACCTTTCTCTGCAGAAAATCATTTCAACAGACGCTTCAGATCAAAAATCTGAGACCATCTCCATATCAATTTTTACACACCTCAGCATGACAAGATGTCTAGCTAGCAAAGCTATTTTGAACAAAAATATAAAATGGCATTAATGATTCATAATCACAATAGGTTTTGATACAATAAAAGCAGAAAATGTTGGAAATACTCAGCAGCTCTGGCAAAATTCGATGGAGAAAGGAGTTTATGGGCGGGATTTTACGGCTTTGCTCAGGCGAGACTGGAAATTCCCGCCTGAGGTCAACGGAGATTCCATTGTCGGACTCTCGCCCGCGCCGATTCCGTGTGGGTAAGGTGGTAGAGTTCCAGCCAATGTTTCAGGTTGGGCTGAATTTAATGGTCGCAGTTGTGACCCTGTCCACTGGGCAGGGAGCCGATTACAACATTGCCAAACCATTTCCAGGAGCTGCAGCAGGGTTAAATCCCAATCAGGCGCTTGGTTGCCTGCTGTCAGGATACTCTGGGCCTTCAGGATGAGGATCCTACCTCTAAGAGCTGACAGCCAATCAAAGGGCCAGCAGCTCTTCAGAGCTAGCAGTGCCACCAGGAGCAGTGGCCACTGCTGGAACTGTAGGAAGCCTGGCATGAGGAGCAACCACAATGGGCCCAGAACCCAGGTACATGTCGAAGCCAGTCAGGTGGATAAAGCGTGGTCCAAAAAGGTCCTCAGCAACTGAGTAGGCGAAGGAAGACTATGCACTTCAATGACTGTAAAGGTGGAAGAAGACTGCAACTGGAAGGTCGTCACAGTCATGGTCAAGGTCACCAACCATGGAGATCAAGTGGACAATAATGGTCTCCATGCCAAATGAAGTCATCTGCAGGCTTCTCCCCGGGTCCAATCCATGATAGAAACTCATGACCCTTAGATATTCTCGAATTGAGGAACAGTCAATTATGATACTGATAGCATACTTCTGTCCCAACTGAAAGGCTGAAGAATTTAAAATTAGTGCTAACATTCCCATTGATTTGATATCAACTTGTTGAAATAAAATATGCTTTATTTCCAAACATACTGGGTGCGATTTTCCAGCCTCACTCGTCCTGAAACCGGAAAATCCTGCCCAAGGTCAACGGACCTTTCCATGGTCCACCTTTTGCCCGTTACGATTCCCTTGGTAGGTGGGACAGTAAAACTTGCCTCATTTTGTTTATCATCATTTTTATGTACTTTTTTTTCCCCTTGGGATAAAATCATAGAATTCTGCAGTGCAGAAGGAGGCCATTCGGCCCATCGATTCTGCACCAGCCACAGTCCCACCCAGGCCCTATTCCTATAACCCCACACATTTACCCTGCTAATCCCCTGACACTAGGTTTAATTTATCATGGCCAATCAACCTAACTCACACATCCTTGGACTGGAGAAGGAAACCGAAACACCCGGAGGAAACACACACAGACACGGGGAGGGTGTGCAAACTCCACACAGACAGTCACCCGATGCCAGAATTGAACCCGGGTTCCTGGCACTGTGAGACAGCAGTGCTAACCACTGTGCACCATGCCGCCCACAATACTGTGCAATAGCAATTTCTTATCATAGAAAATCATAGAAACCCTACAGTGCAGAAAGAGGCCATTCGGCCCATCGAGTCCACACCGACCACAATCCCACCCAGGCCCTACCCCCATATCCCTACACATTTACCCGCTAATCCCTCTAATCTACGCATCGCAGGACACTAAGGGACAATTTTAGCATGGCCAATCAACCTAACCCGCACATCTTTGGACTGTGGGAGGAAACCGGAGCACCCGGAGGAAACCCATGCAGACACGAGGAGAATGTGCAAACTCCACACAGACAGTGACCCAAGCCGGGAATCGAACCCAGGTCCCTGGAGCTGTGAAGCAGCAGTGCTAACCACTGTGCTACCGTGCCGCTCTCACTATGTATTCTACTTTGGTAGTGGAGATCATTCTTCCACTGTCATTAAAAATTGCATTTCCACACTCATTGATTGAACAATTGTTTCCTCTCATTGATAAAGCTTGTTGGAAAGTCAGCATTTAATTAGGGTCAGTAAGGATGTTGCTCCATCAATAATGTCCAAAAATTGGGTCATTATTTCTCATTTAATTAACCCCAAGAGAGAGTTCTTCGAGCAGCAGAAAATGAAAGGTCATTCTATCCAAAACCATGAGGGTATGAATCAGCCAAACCAGATAGAAATGTAACTGAAATAATTGAAGAAACAAGTGATAATGAGGTGGCCTGGCACAGTTCGACTGATTTTTGCAAAAAAACTGACAATGCTAAATTAGAGAAACTTCGGTTAATGAACCCAAGACTTTAAATTGCAAAACAAAAATGAAATGAGATTACAGGCACGTTCAAGTGGATGCACAATTCAGCCCAAATTCTGAGTTCACTTCTTACAGAAACTTATAATCTCCCAAAGCAAGATATTCAAAATTAACTCTTATCAGATTAACCTGGTGATGGAAGAAGAGCATCATTCAGTTGCAAGTTATCACATTTCAATATCACTTACATATTTTTGTGTGTGAGAGGTTTGCAGGTGTACAACTCTATTCTTTGATTTACAGATGTGATAAGGTGCAGGACTGAATTATACAGGCCCTGTGAGGATGGACTGAGGGGTGGGAACATAGAACATAGAACAGTGCAGCACAGTACAGGCCCTTCGGCCCTCGATGTTGTGCCGAGCTTTGTCCAAAACCAAGATCAAGCTATCCCACTCCCTATCATTCTGGTGTGCTCCATGTGGCTATCTAATAACCGCTTGAAAGTTCCTAAAGTGTCCGACTCCACTATCACAGCAGGCAGTCCATTCCACACCCCAACCACTCTCTGAGTAAAGAACCTACCTCGGACATCCCTCCTATATCTCCCACCATGAACCTTATAGTTATGCCCCCTAGTAACATCTACATTCACCCGAGGAAATAGTCTCTGAACGTCCACTCTATCTATCCCCCTCATCATCTTATCAACCTCTATTAAGTTGCCTCTCAACCTCCTCCGCTCTAAAGAGAAAAGCCCTAGCTCCCTCAACCTTTCCTCATAAGACGTACCCTCCAAACCAGGCAGCATCCTGGTTAATCTCCTTTGCACTCTCTCCAATGGTTCCACATTCCTCTTATAGTGAGGTGACCAGAACTGCACACAATATTCCAAATGTGGTCTCACCAAGGTCCTGCACAGTTGCAGCATAACCCCACGGCTCTTAAACTCAACCCCCCTGTTAATAAGCGCTAACACACTACAGGCCTTCTTCACGGCTCTATCCACCTGAGTGGCAACTTTCAGAGATCTGTGGATATGAACCCCAAGATCTCTCTGTTCCTCCACATTCCTCAGAACCCTACCGTTGACCCTGTAATCCGCATTCAAATTTGTCCTACCAAAATGAATCACCTCGCACTTATCAGGGTTAAATTCCATCTGCCATTTTTCGGCCCAGCTCTGCATCCTATCAATGTCTCTTTGCAGCCTACAACAGCCCTCCACCTCCTCCACTACTCCACCAATCTTGGTGTCATCAGCAAATTTACTGATCCACCCTTCAGCCCCCTCCTCCAAGTCATTGATAAAATTCACAAAAAACAGAGGACCCAACACTGATCCCTGTGGTACACCGCTGGTAACTGGTCTCCAGTCTGAAAATTTTCCATCCACCACCACCCTCTGTCTTCTATGAGATAGCCAGTTACTAATCCAATCGGCCAAATTTCCCTCTATCCCACACCTCCTTACTTTCTTCATGAGTCGACCATGTGGCCCTTATCAAACGCCTACTAAAATCCATGTATATGACATCAACTGCTCTACCTTCATCTCCACACTTAGTTACCTCCTCAAAGAATTCAATCAAATTTGTGAGGCAAGACTTACCCTTCACGAATCCGTGTTGACTATCCCGGATTAAGCTACATCTTTCCAAATGGTCATAAATCCTATCCCTCAGGACCTTTTCCATTAACTTACCGACCACCAAAGTAAGACTAACCAGCCTATAATTACCAGGGTCATTCCTATTTCCTTCCTTGAACAGAGGAACAACATTCGCCACTCTCCAGTCCTCTGGCACTATCCCTGTGTGGAGATGCTGGCATTGGACTGGGGTAAACGGTCACGGACATTCGGCCTCTGATATTCGGGTAAGCGTTCTCCAAGGCGGCCTTCACGACACACGACGGCGCAGAGTCGCTGAGCAGAAACTGATAGCCAAGTTCCGCACACATGAGGACGGCCTCAACCGGGATATTGGGTTCATGTCACACTATCTGTAATCCCCACAGCTTGCCTGGACTTGCAGAGTCTCACTGGCTGTCCTGTCTGGAGATAATACACATCTCTTTAGCCTGTCTTGATGCTCTCTCCACTCACATTGTTTGTACCTTAAAGACTTGATTAGCTGTAAGTATTCGCATTCCAACCATTATTCTGTAAATTGAGTTTGTGTCTTTATATGCCCTGTTTGTGAACAGAATTCCCACTCACCTGAAGAAGGGGCTTAAGGCTCCGAAAGCTTGTGTGGCTTTTGCTACCAAATAAACCTGTTGGAATTTAACCTCGTGTTGTTAAACTTCTTACTGTGACTATCCCTGTGGACAGTGAGGACCCAAAGATCAAAGCCAAAGGCTCTGCAATCTCATCCCTTTCCTCCCAAAGAATCCTAGGATATATCTCATCTGGCCCAGGGGACTTATCAACCCTTAGGTTTTTCAAAATTGCTAATACATCTTCCCTCAGAACATCTACCTCCTCCAGCCTATCAGCCTGTATCACACTCTCATCCTCAAAAACATGACCCCTCTCCTTGGTGAACACTGAAGAAAGGTATTCATTCATTGCCTCTCCTATCTCCTCTGACTCCATGCACAAGTTCCCACTACTGTCCTTGACTGGCCCTAATCTCACCCTGGTCATTCTTTTATTTCTCACATAAGTGTAAAAAGCCTTGGGGTTTTCCTGGATCCGACCCGCCAAGGACTTCTCATGCCCCCTCCTAGCTCTCCTAAGCCCTTTTTTTAGTTCATTCCCTGCTAACTTGTAACCCTCAATCGACCCAACTGAACCTTGTTTTCTCATCCTTACATACACTTCCTTTTTCCTCTTGACAAGGCATTCAACCTCTTTTGTGAACCATGGTTCCCTCACTCGGCCATTTCCTCCCTGCTTGACAGGGACATACCTATTAAGAACACGCAGTATTTGTTCCTTGAACAAGCTCCACTTTTCATTTGTGCCTTTCCCTGAGAGTTGCTGTTCCCATCTTATACTCCCTAATTCTTGCCTAATCGCATCATAATTACCCCTCCCCCAATTAGAAACCTTGCCCGGCCGTGTGGCCCTATCCCTCTCCATTGCAATAATGAAAGACACTGAATTGTGGTCACTATCTCCAAAGTGCTCTCCCACAACCAAATCTAACACTTGGCCCGGTACATTACCCAATACCAAATCCAATGTGGCCCCACCTCTTATCGACCTATCCACATATTGTGTCAGGAAACCCTCCTGCACACACTGTACAAAAACTGCCCCATCCAAACTATTCGACCTATAAAGGTTCCAATCAATATTTGGAAAGTTAAAGTCACCCATGACAACTACCCTGTGACCTCCACACCTACCCATAATCTGCTTTGCAATTTCCTCCTCCACATCTCTATTACTATTTGGGGGCCTATATAAAACTCCCAACAACGTGACCGCTCCTTTCCTATTTCTAACTTCAGCCCATATTACCTCAGTAGGCAGATTCCCCTTGAACTGCCTTTGTGCAGCCGTTAAACTATCCTTGATTAACAATGCTACTCCTCCACCTCTTTTACCACCTTCCCTACTCTTACTGAAACATCTCGCCCCCGGAACTTCCAACAACTATTCCTGTCCCTGTTCTAACCATGTCTCCGTAATGGCCACAACAAGGCTGACAAAATGTTGGGGGAAGGCACTAGGAAGGAAGACCAATGTCTTCCCGCCACTCTGCAATATTGGCAGAAGTGGGAATAATTTGGCTGCCCAGCGGGTGGCTAACTCAGAAGGGAAAAACAGTTCAGAGCAGTATTCTTATTTCCCAGTTTTTACTATTTCTTTTCTTCAGGGTATTGAGCCATTAAACCAACTGAAGGCCACTTCCTCCCTCATGGGCATTTTGTGCGCATCATTTCGGAAAAATCATATATTAGCATCTAAACTTCTATAATCTCTTATGTGCTCTTCCAGTTACAGCCATGTGTGTAATAGGAATGGTTGCTGCTGTAGTAAAATAATAGGTTTGGTTCTGGCTGCTGATGTGACAAATGTATTGCAGTGCTGAATGTGTATTCTTCTCCAAAAGTGAAGTGTGATAACTGTGATTTGATAGACAGGAAGTATTATATCAAATCACATAGAATTTTACAGCTTAGAAGCAGACCATTTAGTCCACCAGGCCTATGTCTGGGTTTGTGGGGTTCCACACGAGTGTCCTCCCACCTTATTTGTCTCACCCTATCATTGTATCCTGCAATTCCTTTCTCACTTGTCTCGACTATTATCCCCTTAAATGTAGCCAGTTCTGTATTCTTATTAATCTGAGCAAAGAAACTTCTGCCGAGTATATTATTAGATTTTTAATGTCTATCTTATTTTCATGCCCCTTGCTTTGAACTTCCCAAAATGTGAAAACACCACCCTTATGTCCACCTTATTGAACTCGGTCATACACCATCTATCAGGCTAATACTTTTCTGGAGACAAGAGCCCACAGCCCTTTTCATTGTTTCTCCTTAGTTCAGGTTTATTTTCAGGCTGTATTTTCTGCCACCACCCTCTGCCCCACCCCCATGGCATGTTTTGTGGTGGCAGAAGCAGCCTTCCATTGGCCGGTGATTGGATCTTCCAGTCCTGTCATTGTCAGCAGATTTTCCCATTGTTTGCACCTCCACCGCCAGGGAAGCTGTCAGCAGGAGCAAAAGATCTTGCCAACTGGAACAGCCAGAAAATTTCGGCCATCATCTTTTTGAAGTAAATTTAATGTTTTTTTTTATTGGAATGAGATCATTAAACTTAAAAATACAAGAGATATTTTTGGAACATGTAACTGTCAAACTTGCAGAGTTGCAAACAACTAAAATTGTAATGTAAATTCAACTGGCATCACATTATAACTTCCTAAAATGTTATACGAACTTCAGACAAAAAATACCAAAAAATATGCTAACTTGTAACCCTCAATCGAGGGTTACAAATGACTCAATCACTCTGTACCAAACAATTGTAGGATTTTCTATCATTTTTTTCCGAGGAAGCTTGTCCTATATATTGACCATTTGTTCATTGAAATACTAACTCTTATCATCACTCTAAGTGGGGGTGAAGTGTTATGGTTGGGCCAACAAGCTGTTTCTTTCTTTTAGCCTCTTGTTATCTGAATAAAAGACAACCTGATTTGCAGGCTTACCTCCCTGTCAGTTGATATCATTCTAGATGAGGTTGCAGGCCATGAGCAGATAGTAAGCCTGTTACTGGAATATTGATAGCACAGATGGGTGGCTCCAATCCTGAGGGTTTCAGTCCTGGGATGGGTCGACATTGGGATGAGGTCCAATCCTATGGGTCTGATCAAAGTGTGGCATCTAATCCTGGGACAAGGCAGACATGGGGTGCAAAATCCTAGCTGAGGTCCATCCTGGGCTCGTCTGATCTAGGGAGAGGGGGGCGGAAGAGTTGATGCTGGGGTGCTACAATCTTGGATGATGGGGGGACCCCTATACATTGGGAAGCATTCAATCTTGGGAGTTGACTTTGAGTCTGGAAAGGGAGGAGGAAGGATGGAAATCCTGGGTGAGAGATGTGGGGTGGTGAGCCATTTGTGAGGGGAGGTGGTCAATGATTCCGATGGCCACGGTGAGGGAAGGCAATGATTCTAAGTAGCGGGGGAGACCCGCCATGTTGGAGGAGATGTTGCTGCTCTGAAGGCGAGTCAGAAGCAGGTTGGTTTGTGGATCTGGAGGAAAGCACTCCACCTTCTCCAGGTCCACAAGCACTGCTGGAAAGCTTCTTATCTCTATCACACTGCAGGCCTCGCATCCCTTTAGCTCTCAGTCTTCCCGAGGCCCAAGAAAGACAGTCAGACTGTGTTAAACCTGGAATACAGAGAACACAAGAAGTTTACAGCCTTGCTATATATTTAAATGGCTAACCCATCTCCTGGGAAAGGGTCTGTTACCCTTTCCCATGTCTGACCTCCAATATAGCTGAGCATAATGGTTAGCTACTGGACTAGTAATCCAGAAACCTTGAGGCCTGAGCTCAAATCCCACCACAGCAGCTATGGAATTTAAATTCAGTCAATTAAATAAATCTGGAATAAGAAAAAACTCAAGTAAAGGTAACCACGAAACTACCAGGTTGTTGTAAAAACCCATCTACTTCATTAATATAGGCAAATAAATCCGCCATGGTCTGTCTCATCAAGCCTACATGTGTCATCAGATGCATGCAACATTGGTGACCTTGAATTGCCCTCTAACATGGTCTAACAGGCTAAAGAGTTTTATTCAAGACTAACACCTTCTCAAGGGCAATTAGGAATTGGTATTAAATGCGGCCTTGCCAGTAATGCCCACATCCAAGGAATTAATATAGAAAAGCAGATAGGGCAGAGATGGGTTCGTGCATTTTTAAAAATTCTTACATCCCACCCAAACAAAGCCCACCTGTTGCGTGTGTGTGTAGGGGGAGTTATAACTCCCCTAGTGATTCTATAGATCAGTTTTTAATTTACTCCACTATGAACATAAACTGCGTCCTCTGCTTCTAAAGAACTGTACAAGGTGAAATAAATTTATCATAGTCTACATTATTTACTCCCTTTAGAGTCCTATAAATAGTAACTATCTCACCTCACAATGTTATTTCTTCCAGTGAGTACACATTGAATTTACACAATAGTTCCTAATAATATAATCCCTCCACTTCCCTAGTTGCTCTCTTCAGTCTCCTTTCAGTTGCAGCAAGATCCTTTCTGTGTTGCTGCGACAAGAACTGCACATGGTATTCTGAGCACAGTTACTGCAATGATTTATAAAGAGGCAGGATTACCTCTACATTAACCTTTTGCTCCATCTCAACATCTGATTAGTTTTATTCACGATTACCCAACACTGTTGCCAAAGTTTCAATTTATTATCAATCAGGTCCCCAAGATTTCTTTTATTTTTCATGCACTTTATTTCCTTTCCATTTAAGTAATAGTCTCTTCCTGAATTTTCTTTTGTCCCTGTGTGCATTTCTCTTGGTTGTATTTTGTTTGCCCAATTCCCAAGTATATCCGAATCCTGCAGTTGAGTCAAGTTTAAGTTTATTTATTAGTGTCACAAGTAGGCTTACATTAACACTGCAATGAAGTTGCTGTGAAAATCCCCCACACTCTGGCACCTGTTCGGGTACACTGAGGGAGAATTTAGCATGGCCAATGCACCTAACCAGCACTTCTTTCAGACTGTGGGAGGAAACCGGAGCACCCGAAGGAAACTCACACAGACATAGGGAGAACATATAGACTCCGCAAGGTCACCCAAGCCAGGAATCAAGCACGGGTCCCTGGCACTGTGAGGCAGCAGTGCTAACCACTGCGCCACTGTGCCGCCCAGTTATAAGTTATAAGCAAGCCCAGTTTTCTGTGTCCATTTAGATGCCGTTTTAAGAATCACTTAAAAAAATACATTGAATGAACCAGAATTTCCAAGGAGCGCTCCTTTTTACTCACCATACTTGGGAGCTGCACATTTCACACCTGATTTGCTATAGGACTTGGGCCTGCAATTGTGCAATTGTGCCATGCAGCCAATTCCCAAGGTCTTCAGTGCTGGGCAGCAGCATCAGAGGGAAGGAAGCCATACCTTGTTCGTATAGTGTGAGCTGCCACAAAGCGAGTAAGTTTAAAAGTCCAAGCCAATTTGAGAAGACAGGGAGAGGAATGAAAAGGAGGTGGACAGGATGGGAGCAGGGGTTGAATGGTCAGGTGGGCAGGATGGTTGCAGGGGGAGAATGGTTAGGTGGGTAGGATGGGAGCAGGGGTTGAGTGGGCAGGATGGGAGCAAGGGGAGGATGGTTAGTTGGGGGTGTGTAGGATAGATGGGAGGATAATCAGGGGTAGGAGGACGGTTGAGAGGGTAGTTGGTGGGTTAGGAGAGTAGTCAGAGATTATTCAGCGGTTGGGATAATCAGGGTGTCGATGGGGTAGTCGGAGTGTACTGTGGGGGATCAGGAGGGGGGGGTTCAGTACAATATTTTTTCAAAGTTAGAAGTGCTTTTAATCCTTCTAGCTTTTGCTGCATGATGCGCGATATAACACACGAGAGGCTGGATGTACTCGGGAAATAAGGGCTTTTATTGCCAACAATAACAGAGCTACCATATACAGTATATGATCCCAGACTAAAGGGTCACCAGGCAGAGCAGTGACCTTTATACCTCTCCCAGGAGGCGGAGCCGACTGGGGTGTACCATAACGACTATATTAACAGGTAGAACAGCCCAACCCTAACCCCAACAGTAACATATCTACAGACTCATAGTACTGGCCAGACCATGGCTCAGCACTACCTGGTGGGAACCAATAATGGTTCACCACACTGCATAACCATTTTGTTGTCTAAGAATGTCGGAACCATCCGAAGTTTCCGATTTAGATTGGAGCATCGGATGATTCCAGGAGAAGGGTAATTGCCCATCGGAAGTTTGAACTATGCAGGCAATTCCGTTGCAGTCTTTACTTAGGGACTTCTAGCAATTCTCAGCGCATCTTTTGGGGTAACCCCTGAGTACAACGACACACCCTCACCCCTTGTAACATGCTCCGCTGGGATAGCAGCTGTTGAAGGGCTTAACTCTCCATTGAAGACGTAGCAGAAAATGGACTAGTTATGCACAGTGGAGACATGGCAATTTCTACTTTATGCCAGGGAGCTGGAGCTCCTGCTTGCTGCTGGCAGGTGTACCAAAGCGGGTTCACTTTATTTGGAGCAGAGGCCAAACCTTCAGTAAAAGCAAGGATAAAGTTCATGGAGGGAGGTGTCAACCAAACCAGCATAGTCACTATTGTACTTGGGCCAAAAAGTTTGCTGCTCTCAGGAAGAACTTAAAAGTGCATGTGTTCATCACTTCCTTTATTCAGTTTATCAGTAAGTCACAAACCTAAGTTAGGATTGCCTCTGGCCTTTGGGATGGACTATTTCAATATTATGCACAATTATTGCATTTCTGTGCACAGTTTTCTTGGCACCCTGGCTGGATGATGCTTTTTTACAGATAGAGGTGATGGATGTAAAACAACAAACAGGTGCTCACACCTCCAAACTGAGCTTCTCCTCTGAAATTCCTTGGTGGGCCCTGCAACCATGGAGGCAGAGATTGATCGTGGTGTTAAAAGCTACCCAGCTCCGGCGATCATACCTGCTCAAGTATTCAATACTCCTGAATAATGAAGGCCACTTGGCTGCTTGCCAAACAGCAGGCTTTGATGTGCCTGATGATATTTCTGTGGTCAGGTATCATATGCACATTGATTGAGTAAAAATCCTTTCTGTTAGCGTTGGCCATGAAGTTGACACGAGGAACTCAGCGATTCGTTAAGTTCTTGGGAATGTTGTCAGCTGGGTGAAGGCTCTGTATCTTTCCACAGTGATGAAGATGTTGCCTATTTGCAAATGGAGCATTTGCCACCTTCCTGATACTTGTGTGCATTGCAGACTGTCTGATGTGGCAGCCATCCCTGGAGTGCATTAGTGGGATCTGGTTACGTAAAGCGTTTATGTGATGGTAACCTTGACTTCTATGTTGCTGCAAAGGTTTTCCAAGGGTCATCATGCAGTAGATTAAATTGCCATTTAAAAGGCATTCTTGTGAAACTGATGCCTTCTCTAAAAATGTGGGAAACAGTGTGGTGATGAAAGTGAACAAAATGCCTTGGGTATTATTTCTTCTGCATTTAAAAGCCACAAACTCATCTTGTTCATCTAAATCACGAGTACAAGTACTTGTGATGGCCATTTCAGATGATGATTCAAATGCCAGAGTAACCTAACATAATGGAGGAAAGTATCAGCAGAAAGAGATTCAGTAAATACAAACACAGCAACTGATATTTAAATATTACCTCAAAAATAAGAAAATGTCTCAAGGTTGCTGAGAAGAGGTGTTATAAAGCAAAATTAGTTACGAAATGCAATATTGGGACTGGATGTCAAATACTTGATCAACAAGGTAGGCTTTAAGATGTCTTAAAGGAAGGAACTGACGTCAAGAATTGGATAGGAGTAGGGAGAAATTTCTAGAGTTTAGGGCCAAGGCAGTTGAAGGCATGGCCACCAGTGGTGGAGTAATTAAAATTAGGGATGCTCAGTAGGCCAGAATTAAATGAGTGGCGATAGCATCAATGTTGCTGGCTGAAGGAGATTACACAGATAGCGTGGAGCGAAGCTATGGATGGATTGAAAACAAGGATAAGAATTTTAAAATCAGGGCATTACTTGACTCTTGACTTGTAGCTCAGTAAGTGGTAGGTGAATAGGACTCGGTGTGAGTAAGTAGACGGGCAGTAGCATTCTGGATGACCTCCAGTTTTTGGATTGTACAATTAGGGAAACCAATCAAAGGTGCATTGGAATTGTTAATTCCAGAGGTAAGAAAGACATGAATGAAGATGCTGGCAGCAGGTGAGCTGAGGCAGGGGCTAAATCAAATGATGTTATGGAGGTGGGAACAGGCAGTTTAGTGATGGTGCAACTCTATGGTCAGAATCTCACCTTAAGGCCAGATCTAACAACAGAGCTGTGAACAGTCTGGTTTAGGCTCAAACAATTTCTCAGGAGAGAATTGCAGTCCACAGAACCATGGAATTATAGAATCCCTACAGTGCAGAAGGAGGCCATTTGGCCTATTTAGTTGGCTCCGACTCTCCGAAAGAGCATCTTACCTCAGCCTTCCCTCCCACCCTTTCCCTGTAACCCTGTGCATTTACCATGGCTAATCCACCTAACCTACACATCTTTGGGTGATGGAAGGAATCCGGAGTACCCAAAGGAAACCCACGCAGACACAGGGAGAATGGGCAAATTCCACAAAGATAGTCACCCAAGGCTGGAATAGAACCTGGATCCCTGGCATTGTGAGGCAGCAGTCCTAACCACTGTGCCACCATGCCGCCCACTGTGCCGCTGAGTCGTAGTTTGGAATGGAGTTGGAGTGGATGCTAAAGACAATAGCTTCAATCTTCAGAAACTTACTAGGAGGAAATTTCTGCTCTTCTGGTACTGGATGTTGGATAAATAACCTGATAATAGATTATCAGAGGGTTGAAGATGGTAATGGTGTACATGTGAAAACTAACACTGTGCTAACTCTGGCATCAAGGGGTAGCATGGAGATGAGAAATAGGAGGGGGGGGGGGGCAAAGTAATTGAGCCAAAGTTTGAAGAGATTGGAGTGATACCCTGGCAATGATTAGATAGATAACAATGGAAGAGACAAGTGCAATCCCACCCAGTTGGATGGATCGGTGTTGGAAGAGGATGGCATGGTCAACTGTATGAAAGGCTGCAGAAGAGAACAAGAAGACTTTTATCACCATCACATACAATGTCATTTCTATCTTTGATAAGTGCTGTTTCAGTACTATGGTCAATACAGTAACCTGATTAGAGGGATTTAAACAAGGCATAAAGATCTGGGAAGAGATAACATGTTCAAGGACTTTGGAGTAGAAAGAGATGTTGGAGATAGGACTGTAATTTGCCAGGATAGTGGAATCAGGTACGTTTTGTCAAAGGGGGTGATGATTGCAGATTTAAATGATACTTCACCACTGCTGAGGGCCTGTAAAGAAAGTTTGACCTGGCTTGTAGAACTGATGGGAGGGGCAGGGATTGCTGACAAAGAAATCTATGAGTTCCTCACACTTATTTTTGGAGGTAAGTTTGGAAGACACAAGGAGAGCCAATTAACAAGATGGTCTGCAGCGGAGAAAGGAAGGCACCAGTTAGCTATACATTCCAGGATAATCCTGGAACAGTGAGCAGTTTAATAGATGAGAGCAAGATCTGAGAGTTCTTTACGTATTCAGTCAGATCTGTGTATGAATTGCTAAAGCGGTTGCCTGCCATATTCCCTTGGATGTAAGCGTGTGGAGATAAAGCTTAAATGGGCATGTAGAGTGTGTGTGTGTGAGGGGAGGTGGGTGGTATGGGGTGAGGTAGGGTATCAAAATTGGAGTGAGGATGCTGCTAAACAAATCAATAGCTGCAGAAATGTTGTGGTGATTGATGGGCCAAAAGTTTGTTAGTTGGGCTTTTCAAGGTGCAGTTGCAAGTGAGTTGTAAGTGAGGGTTACTTTATTCTAGGGATGTAAGGTGTGGAGAGCGGAATGGGTGGAGAATGATACAAGGAAGTACTCCGAGTTAGTCTCATTATTTATCGAAATGTAAAATACAAAAAATATTTGGAGTTAAATGCAAAAATATAAGGTTCAACAGCAAACTGCTAATTAGCAAAATACAATTGAAATCACAAATATCACACTTTTATGATCAACGGAAACTACAAATCACTTTATAAGAAGATTAATTGATCCTAATATGTGCTATGCGCCAATTGTATGAGTGAGCTAGCCATTGTGGCTACAGCGTCCCCTGAAATCAGGAGACTTAAGGCATGCTTTAGCACAGTTCGGCAATATCTTAGAAATCTTAGAAACTCTACAGCACAGAAAGAGGCCATTCGGCCCATCGAGTCTGCACCGACCACAATCCCACCCAGGCCCTACCCCACATCCCTACATATTTACCCACAAATCCCTCTAACCAGGACACTAAGGGCAATTTTTTTTTGCATGGCCAATCAACCTAACGTGCACATCTTTGGACTGTGGGAGGAAACCGGAGCACCCGGAGGAAACCCACGCAGACACGAGGAGAATGTGCAAACTCCACACAGACAGTGACCCAAGCCGGGAATCGAACCCAGGTCCCTGGAGCTGTGAAGCAGCAGTGCTAACCACTGTGCTACCGTGCCGCCAAACAAGGCCCTTCCATATCAGCAGTTAGGTCTTTTTTTTAATCATTAGTCAGAAAATTGGTGGGAAAGATAGCAGACACATTTCCTCAGTGCAACCTGTGTGATGCAGAAAATGGGGGGATTATTGTTGCACTGTATTTTAAGATTGATTTTATTGTTTCTTCCTGTTTATTGAATGTTTTTCCCCTTCTCATGCCTTAATTGCTTTGGAAGTTTTGGCCTTCTTATTTTCCTGACTTAGTCTATATGATGTCTTCTCCTGAAACGAGAAAATACAAACGGTCAGTCTGAGAGATTGTTCTCAGGCGCCCCTGAAAAACAACTGGCAGTAAACAGTTTTAATCCTTAATGTGCCGTGGTTATGCTTGGCAAGGTAATGCGGTGGTTTGTCGTTGCCACCTGCAGTTTGCAGTGCTCAACTAACAACAGCTTGAATCCCCTGTTGTTACATAATTTTTCTGCCAGTCATGAAGATCCGCCGACCTGCTTCTGCAATGGTACTACTGTTACCCTGGCATGGGACCCTTCCAGGGACTATTAACCAGGTCAGTTGAACATGGCCTTCACAAAAGGGCATGGTTGACCGCACCCTGGGGTCTCTGCAGTTACCCCTGCTACTCTGAACCCTGGAATGCTACATCACTCCAATTTTGACACATGGAAGTGAGAGTTGGACAATGGGTGAAGCAAGGTAGAAGGAAATTGGGGCTGAAGAGTTGTGACTTTTAAGGTGAATAATGAAGATATCTTGGACAAATTACACCATCAATGAAGAGGTGTTAGTAAAATCTGAGACCAGATGAAGTCTACTAAACGAGATCAGGAAGAAACAGTTGGAATTTCTTCACAACAGAATAAGAAATCTTGATTTAGAAAGTTTAAGTTTATTTATTAGTGTCACAAGTAGGCTTACATTTAAACTGCAATGAAGTTACTATAAAAATCCCCTAGTCCCAACACTCCTGTGCCTGCTCAGGTACACTGAGGAAGAATTTAGCATGGCCAATGCACCTAACCAGCACGTCTTTTGGACTATTGTGGTGAACCATTGTTGGTTCCCACTGGATAGTGCTGAGCCAGGGGCTGGCCAGGACTACAAGGATGTACATATGTTACTGTTGGATTGTGCTATTGTTGCTGTTGGGTTAGGGTGGGGTTGTTACACCTGTGTATGTTACTGTTGTGGCACATCCCAGTCGGGCTCCGCCTCCTGGGAGAGGTATAAGAGTCCCTGCTCTGGCCGGGACCCCTTCAGTCTGGGATAGTGTACATAAGTTCTGATAGCTTCATTAATAGTAAATAAAAGCCTTCATTTACTGAAGCCTCGAGCCTCGTGTCTAAATTGATGTGCATCAACTATGGGAGGAAACCGGAAACCCAGAGCACCCACGCAGACACGGGAAGAATATGCAAACTCCACACAGACTGTGACCCAAACTGGAATTGAACCCGGGTCCCTGGAGCTGTGAGGTAGCAGTGCTAACCACTGTGCTAATGGGAATGATTGCTGGTAAAAGAAATTGAGGGAGGCAAAGAACGATCTTTCTAAACAGCCTCGCAAACTGTATGAGTGTACCACCAACGAAGATGACCCATGGCTCTAGAGCAAGATTAACATAGAACTCCATAGAGACCAATGCCCTCTTAAGGCATGGCATCTGAAGAGTGAGAGAAATGTGCCACGATCAACCAGAAATAATCCAATGAATAATTAATTATTGACAAAATGCGTCATTTTTCTAACACCATCTACTTGGCAACAATGACACAATCTTCTCTGTGAATCAGACTGTGAACCAAAAAAAATCATTAATTGAGAAGTTATTGATTTTTTAAAGCGGAAAACGACCCAGATTTTCATATTTTTCTAATCAAAATGGATGCGTAGCAAAAATTAATGAGAAGTTATTCTAACCATGTAGTGCATTAAAGTAAACTAATACACTCATTAGACCTTTTTGCAAATGATAGAATGATGCTATGCTTTGATTCTTCAGGAATATTAGTTAAGCCATTCAAGATTTTAATTCTACTTACATTTCCTTCAAAACCTGTTGTCATATGACACCTAGTGGAAGAAATAAAATGAAACATTGAAATAAATATCTTTCAATACACATTCCAGCAACACATGCAATTATGTGACCCCCTTTTACTCTTTGCAGTTAATTAATTTGGAAAATGAATATGTCATTTATTATATTTAGTATTCATTAAGGGTAGGAAAAATTTGCATAATCCCAAAATCAACGCTGAATAATCAGCATGTCACACAGATTTAAAAAAAAAAATTTTCATGAGATATGAGCATCACTGCTTCGACCAGCATTTGTTGCTCATCTCATCGCTAATTTCCCTTAAGAATTTGGTTGTGAGTTGCCTTCTAGGACCACTGCAATATGTCTTGTGTACGTACACTCACAGTGCTGTTAGGGAGGGTGTCCCAGGATTTTGATGCAGTGACAGCCAAGCGTAGTGCCAAGTCATGGTGATATGGGGGCTTGGAGGGGAACTTGCAGTGTTGTTTCTATTTGTTTGCTACCTTTGTCTTTCCAAGTGGTAGAGGTCGTGGGTTTGGAAGGTGCTTTTGAAGGGGCCACACAGTACTTTTGCTGTTTTCAAAGTTGGATGTGATTTTTTACCAGATAATTTACATAGTAGGATTCCATTCACTTATGAGTGGATAAAATCTTCAAAGTCACAGTAGGGCTTCACTATGGGAATGCATTTATGCTCCAATAAAGATCTTAAATGCACACACGATGGGGAGGATTTTCAGGCCACTCCCCAGGATCTTCTAGTCCCAGCAATAGTGACCACCCCCTCCCCTGCTGTGTTTTACAGAGGTAGAAGGTGAGAACAACAGGCAACCCCATCGACAGCGTCGAGACAGGAATATCAGGACAATGGCAAATGGGGGGCCAATGGGTGAGATTTTCCAGTCCCACCCGCCGCAAACCAGAAATTACTGTCTGACGCCAACCATATTTACCATCCTATCCGTGACGATTCCCACGGCAGATGGGACTGGAAGATTTAGGACACATTCTTTCACTGCACCAGGTCCACAATGAGGAATTAAACAATTAAAATGACTACCAAGGTAAAATCTAACAAATTATGTTGTCAGACAACACTTTGTTCATGATGAGTAATTAAAATGTAATCAAAGTAAAGAATTCAATAAAATGAACATTATATTACATGTTGTCTACATGGACTTCAGTAAGGCCTTTGACAAGGTCCCTCATGGCAGACTGGTACAGAAGGTAAAGTCAAACGGGATCAGAGGTAAGCTGGCAAGATGGATACAGAACTGGCTTGGCTATAGAAGACAGAGGGTAGCAGTGGAAGGGTGCATTTCTGAATGGAGGGCTGTGACAAGTGGTGTTCCTCAGGGATCAGTGCTGGGACCCTTCTTGTTTGTAATCTATATAAATGGTTTGGAGGTAAATGTAACTGGTTTGATTAGTAAGTTTGCGGACGACACAAAGGTTGGTGGATTTGCTTTGAGGATCGTCAGAGGATACAGCAGGATATAGATCAGTTGGAGACTTGGGCGGAGAGATGGCAGATGGAGTTTAATCAGGACAAATGTGAGGTCATGCATTTTGGAAGGTCTAATAAAGATAGGAAATATACAATAAATGGAAAACCCTTAAGAGTATTGATAGGTAGAGGGATCTGGGTGTACAGATACACAGGTCACTGAAAGTGGCAACGCAGGTGGAGAAGATAGTCAAGAAGGCATATAGCATGCTTGTCTTCATTGGCCAGGGCATTGAGTTTAAGAATTGGCAAGTCATGTGGCGGGACATGACTAAGGGAATGACTAACTAAGGGAACCTTAGTTAGGCCACATTTGGAATATAGTGTTCAACTCTGGTTGCCACACTACCAGGGGGATGTGGAGGCTTTGGAGAGGGTACAGAAAAGATTTACCAGGATGTTGCCCAGTATGGAGGGCATTAGCTATGATGGGAGGTTGGAGAAACTTGGTTTGTTCTCACTGGAACGACGGAGGTTGAGGGACAACCTGATAGAAGTCTACAAGATTATAATGGGCATGGACAGAGTGGATAGTCAGAAGCTTTTACCCAGAGTGGAAGAGTCAATTACTAGGGGGCATAAGTTTAAGGTGCGAGGGGCAAAGTTTAAAGGAGATGTACGAGGCACGTTTTTTACACTGAGGGAGGTGGGTGCCTGGAACTCGTTGCTGGGGGAGGTAATGGAAGCAGATACGATAGTGACTTTTAAGGGGCATCTGGAAAAATACATGAATAGGATCGGAATAGAGGGATATGGTCCCCGGAAGGGTAGGGGGTTTTAGTTCAGTCGGGCCACAGGCTTGGAGGGCCGAAGGGCCTGTTCATGTGCTGTAATTTTCTTTGTTCTTTGTTCCTACTGAATACCAAGGGCTGGAAATTGTTTTCGACCCATTTTCAGACTTGAAAGAAGCTTGGAGCATGTCCCGAAATTTCAAGGTTTATTCCAAATTAGACGTTGGATCATGCCAGCAAATTTCCAGTCAGCTGTGTTGTTAAGGAACTATCTCAGTCTGTGAAATAGTTAAAAATGTAGCGAGAATAAAATACAGCTATGCGCCTTGCTGAGAGATACAAACACTTATACTGACACAGAAGAACAGACGGACTTTGACAGCCATGCATTTCCAGACAGCTAACCAGCCTCAGATTGATCATTCTTGCACCCGCTATGTTATTTTGATTCTCAAGAATTGCTCATACAAAGAACCTTAGAAATATAATAGACAATGGTATTTTACTCTCAAACCAACAGATTTTCTTTACAATTAGCAATTTAGCAAACAATTGGATAGACTGGGACAAGTCCACAAGGAATTAAGAGCTTATGGGGAGACATCCAAAACTAATCTCCCTGTTAAACTGAGATAAAGGCAGTAAAAGTAAGCTACGGCTAGGATTTTCCCCGATATTGGCAAAGCTGATGTTGGGCAGGAAAAGCGGCGTTGAAACTGCCGATGGCAATGGTGGCTTTCTACATCATTTGAGAAAACACTTTGAAAAAAAAGTTCATGTCACGGGTTCCAGGATGTATTGCTGGCTGGGTGGCCACTCATTCACCCGCACCGCCATCAACAGAGACACTCCATGATCTGGGATGTCACTTGTAATGGCTGCCCCAGCACCAGCACGCAGCAAGCCAACCAGTTCACTCAGGTGTACCCCTGACAACCCTTGGCTTTACCTGGACACTACCCTGGCATCAAGTTGGCACTACCCAGCTACACCCCCCACCCCCACCCAAGTACTGCACTCACCTGCGCTCTCCTGGGAGGCCTGTCCACCAGGCGCATGCCTGAGAGACCAGTCGTGTTTCATGCTGTTCTGTCATCATGATGCCTTGGATGGATTTTCTGATGGGGGGAAAAGGTGGGGAGGGCGGCGGGGGGGGGGTGGGGGTGGCTGTGTGGGGGGGGGGGAGGATGATTCCCACATATGGGCCTGATAATGATATGCAAGTTTATTATAATGAACAATGTTGGGAAATGCAGCCCGGCATTGACAGAGCGAGGGGACAATTACATCAAGCTTTTACAGCGACATAAAATGCGATGTTGCATTCCTTGCAATATTTTCCGCTCCTGTTGCCGAACTCACCCAACGCGAATGAGAGCAGAAACACCGGCCCCCCTATGTTTTATACTCAGGGTTGTAAGTACAGGCTGATTTATTGGCTCTGGCAAAGGATCATCTGGACTTGAAATGTTGGCTCTATTCTCCCCCCACAGATGCTGTCAGACCTGCTGAGATTTTCCTGCATTTTCTGTTTTTGTTTCAGATTCCAGCAGCTGCAATATTTTGCTTTTATATTATGCTGATTTATTGTTTGTTTGGATATTTTCATCATTTTTATTCTTAACTGTATTCGAGAAATGAAGTTAGTACTATTAGATGAATTAACACAGGGTGTAGTATCTATCCAAAGCAATATTTTAATGTTATCTAAGATTTATACTTAAAAGTAATTAAATAATGATAGTACTTATTAAACATATTGTATTTCCATTCTATAAGTCTCATGAATCCTATGTCTTAATTTTATAGCCTTTCACGGCATTGAGAAGAGTTTAGGGTGCGATCACAATGGCTATGGTGGAGTCAAGGAAGAATTGGTGCTCTTCCTGATGCCAGCATGGAGGTTTCTTTCTTTAATTGAAAAAAAAATCAACCTAGTGATATTTAGTTGGTGACACTACTGAAAATTCCTGAGGAGAGCACATGTTATGTCCCTTATTTCTATACGTAAATAATCTAATGTTTGTTACTGGTGGTTGTCAGGAACACTTAGAAAATCTCGACATAATTTGGAGTCAGATATTTTTTCTGACTTCCTTGGTCACAAGAAGAGTCTCAAAGAGACCCAATTTCTACCACAAAGTGCCTACAAAGATGTTAGATTTTTGACATTATTGTAGAGATTATTCAGGCGATAATAGAGACGTGAAGTCATTGTACTGCAAGAACACTTTGAGACTCTTCAGAAAATTCAAACAAGTACCACACATCCAAAACATTGAGAGATCACACGATAAGAGTGGCAAATGACATAAAAGCAAGCAAGTACTGAGGAGGAACTAAACATCAATCAAACCAATTCCAATGGATGACAACATTATGACATTCAAGAGATTTTTCAACAAGGGTGGGAGTGATCAGTGAACAGGATTTGGTGCAAGTTAGGATGTGGGCAGGAGAGAGTTGGATGAGCAGAAGATCAAACGCCTTCCAAGAGAGTGCCATCAAACCCATAGAATCCTACAGTGCAGAAAGAGACCATTCAAGTCTCTTTCAAGTCTTCACCAACTCTCCAAAAGAGCATCCCACCTAGGCTCTTCCCTCTGCCCATTTCCCTGTACCATGGGGGATTAACCACTTACCATGGTTAATCCCCCTGAACTATACACCTTTGGACATTAAGGGGCAATTTAGCTAACCAATCCACCTAACATCTTTGGACTTTGGAAGGAAACCAGAGCACCCAAAGGAAACCCACGCAGACAAGAAGAGAACATGCAAACTCCACACAGACAGTAACCCAAGGCCAGAATTGAATCCTGGTCCCTGGCGATGTGAGGCAGCAGTGCCAACCACTGTGCCACTATGCCACCCATCCATTGGAATAGTCAAGTCATGAGGTAACTAAGACATGGATGAGGGCTCCAGCAGTAGATGAGCTGAGGCAGGAGTAAGTCAAGGTGATGTTACATTGGTAGAAGTAGACATTCTCAATGATGGAGCAAATATGCGATCAGAGTTATAATCCTGCGAGCCAACTGGTGAGGAAGAAACCAGCGCCAGTTTTTACCTGAAATAGATTTATACACAGGGTGAAACATTACAAGTACACATCTCCTGGCTCCACTTTACTCTTGAATCAATAAGTATCTCCTTATATCCTTAAGTAGATATCTGTTCAATGCCCTCCACTGGTGTTAACAACCTCAGTTGATAAAATTAGCAATAAGAAGCTCAACTCTGGGCCATATATAATCTCAAGGTTATGAATGGTATGAATTGACCACAAGTCAATGGCAGGGAAAAGTTGGAATTAGCAGTTAGGGAACAGAATTTGTGAGAGGGGCTGAAGACAATGGCTTTGGTCTTCCCAATAGTTGGTTAGAGGAAATTCTGCTCCACCTGTACTGGATGACGTTACAACTAAGAGAGAGCAAAGAGCTCCAGAGAGATGTTGCTGAGGTAAGGCTGAGTGTCAATACAGATGTGGAATTGACATTGTGGTGATCTCTCCCAGGGTAGCATGTGAATCAGAAATAGGAGTGTGGTGCAGTGAAAAGATAGATTTTTGGGGGATTCCAGGGATAATGTGGTTCAGAAAGGGCATCAGATTTTCAGGCTATGACTCAATAGATAAGCATGGAACAAGGGAAGAGCAGTCATACTCAGCTACCTGACAGAGGAGAGATGTAGGAGAAGGATGGTATGATCAGCCATGTCAAAGAACGGTCGAGAAGGATGAGAATTGATAATTTAACTTCTTCACAGTCGCGTAGAATGCTTTTTGTGTCTTTGATAAGTGCCATTTTGGAGCTGTGGAAGGGGTGGAAATCTTATTAGAAAGATTCAAATATGGAGTTGTGGGAAAGATGGGCACAGATCTGGATGGGGTGACAACACATGCAAAGACTTTGGAGGGGAAAAGGAATTTGGAAATGGGTAGCTTTCTTTTGAGGAGAGGAATGAGGAGGGAAGATTTGAAATGGGGGAAACAGTATCTAAGGCAATGAAACTTTAACAGCACCAGTAAACATGCGAGCTACAAAGGAAAACTAGGGGCCAGAAGTTTGACGGAAATTGGGTTGAGGGAACAGGAGGTGGTTCTGGCCGACAATATGATATAAGAACATAAGAACTAGGAGCAGGAGTAGGCCATCTGGCCCCTCGAGCCTGCTCCGTCATTCAATAAGATCATGGCTGATCTTTTTGTGGACTCAGCTCCACTTACTTGCCCGCTCACCGTAGCTCTTAATTCCTTTACTGTTCAAAAATGTATCTATCCTTGCCTTAAAAACATTCAGTGAGGTATCCTTAACTGCTTCACAGGGCAGAGAATTCCACAGATTCACAACCCTTTGTGTGAAGAAGTTCTTCCTCAACTTAGTCCTAAATCTGCTCCCCCTTATTTTGAGGCCATGCCCCCCAGTTCTACTTTCACCTGCCAGTGGAAACAACTTCCCTGCTTCTATCTTATCCATTCCCTTCATAATCTTGTATGTTTCTATAAGATCTCCCCTCATTTTTCTGAATTCCAATAAGTATAGCCTGTCTACTCAGTCCCTCCTCATAACCCAACTCTCTCAACTCGGGAATCAACCTAGTGAACCTCCTCTGCACCCTCTCCAGTACCAGTATATATTTTCTTCAGTAAGGAGTATGAGGGAAGGGAGGAGAGAAATTATTGAGAAATGGAAGTTTATGGCTTGGCCAGGGAAAGTTTGACCTGGTGGGATAGGGGAAGGCCATGAAGTGGTAGAGGCAGCAAATCTGTTGGTCTCCATCATGGTGACAATGAAATCCATGAGCTCCTCACACTCGTTCAAGTTGAAGGTGAAAGAGGCAAGGAGGGCTTTTAGGAGATGGTTTGTGGTGGAGAAGGGAAAGTTTGGGTTTCTTTGTAGTCCATGATCTAAAACTTAATTTGTAACAATTATTTTTGGCTGACCATGATCTTACTGGATGGTGATCCAAGCTTGAAGGGCCAAATGCCTATCTCCACTCCTGTTTTTCATAATCTTAAAATCAGACTGCTCAAGTCAGTGCAAGTGAATAGGTTTTGAGAATGTTAAAATCAAACCTAATGGTTACAGAACCATGTGAGGAATAATTCCAGTAACTATTCATTATTAAGTGTGGAATTTACAGCGCTAACAATAAATATTTAAAGATGATTATTGTAATATCCTTTGTATATGATTACAATCTTGAGTCAAGAGACAGCGGGGTTCTAAAACTCATCTTCCTGTCAATTTATAAATGTTTGTTACGCATTGAATAACTACAGTCAGACAGAACCTTCAATAGTCTGGGCCCTATACTTTTTCAGATGAGCCATAATTGACAGAGTCCATAAGCATTCAGTTTACAGTTCATTTAAGAGCAAATGATGCTTCACATAACCATCTTCTGTTCTTGTTCTGGTTCATTGTTAAGACCCATTTACAAATAAATTGAACTAGGATTATTATTGGAACAAAATGTAAACCTTTATGCTACATTAACCCTTTTAACTCAAACTGGTTGAAGCTATAGGGTAAATACTGTTTTTTAAAAGAATGCTTAAAGTTGTTTGAACCAAGCTGTGGCAGTTCCAATATTTTATACTTTAGTTTGGGATCTGAGGTAAGGGTGAAGGAATTGCATTTATACCTGAGTAAGTGCTATGCTTCAAAAGAGAATAAGGCTAGAAATTCAACCCCTTAGTGTCTGCATTTCATAGCTTTGTGTTCAAAATGGCTTCTGCACTGCAATGTATTAAATTCTGAAGAGGGTTGTGCTGATGCCATTTCAGTCAGGGCCAAACAAGTGCTGCCTTTTACTCACATCAGAAGAAGACATTAGGCCACTAAAATATGCAAATAGAGGGCCTTGTATCTGCTTCTGCTCTCTCTTAGAACTTTGGCTTACATTTGAGGCAGCCAGCACTATTGCTGATTACATCTGGAAAAACAAACGCTGTGCAGCACAGAATGAAAAGCAGTTAATACTCACCTTAACAATCTTGATCCTGAGATCTCTGATCTCCCAAGTCCAAACTTCAGGCCCCCACAATCTCCCTCCTGACCCTGGCTTCCTAATATCCTCTTTTTTGCAATCACATTTCATGGCTGAGTCAACAATACTGCAGACCCCCATGATGTTATATAGAAACTAGAAGCAGGAGTAGGCTATTCAGCCCTTCGAACCTGCTCCCCCATTAATTTTGATCATGGCGGATCATCAAATTCAATACCTGATTTCCACTTCCCCCCCATATCCCTTTAACCCCTAAAGCTATATCTAATTGTTCTTGAAATCAGACAACATTTTGGCCTGCACTACATTCTATGGTGGTGAATTCCACACATTCACCACCCTCTGCATGAAGAAATTTCTCCTCACCTCAGCTCAAAAAGGTTTACCCCTTATCCTCAAACTATGACCCCTAGTTCTGGACCATTGGGAACATTATTTCTGAATCTACCCTGTCTAACCCTGTTACAATTTTGTAAGTTTTTATAATGTTCTTCCTCAATCTCCAAGTATCAAAGCCCATAATCCTCCGGACCCCACGATCCTACACTGTCACTTATCTGAATTGATGCATGAACCAATCAGTGTGGGCTCTTAGCAGAGGGCCTGTTACATCACAATAAGTTCCGAAGCCCAAAATTGCAGCCTCCTCGGATATTCAGTGCAGGTTATAACGCTCTGCAAGTGAGTTTGCAACAAATGGACTCTGCCAAAATTCTAGGTCTAAATGTATTGTTCAATCTGAACACATTTGCCCTGCTTTCATTATGATGTGAAGTGGCTTACAATATTCAATGACACGAAAGCATCAGCTTGTAACTTGGGAATCAGGAGATGATCTGTGTTCTCAGTGGACACTTAAGTCACCCGACAGAAAGCATTTTTATGAAGCCTGAGCTTCACCTCTTGGACTCAGGTGTAGTTAAAGCCTGGTTCAAAGCAAAAATGTAAAAGGTTTCAAGTGTTACATTGAAAGGCTTTCTTTATTATAGCTGTAACCTGTATTATGACCAAGCCAGCTTCAAACTGCATGACCTCGTATTGATGCCTCCAGTATAGCAGTATCTATCCATAGCCAATCTCTCAATCAGTTCACAAGAATTAAATTGATTGATGTCTGCTGGAAGGTGGAGATGAAAGGGCAGCTTTTCCTCTGCTTTGCAATGGGGCATTTCGCAGCTGAAGGGGTAAAGATCCGTGAGACAGGATCTCTGGCTCTTTATAATCCCTACGGTCTTCTAGTCAGAAAACCAGTAAATCCCCTGGGAATGAGGCAAGGCAGCACTGCCATCATAATGCCACATACTAGCACTACTGCGAGTAGAGGCTGCTCAGAACAGATGATCTAGGAAAGAGCTGTAAGTGAGGTTTCGGAGGTCTGAAAATTGATTGGCATATCTATAGAAAAGAAGAAATCTAAATGTTTTTGGTGGTGAGTCTTTTGGACAGCAGATCTTAAAGATGGCGATCGCCACCACTGCTATAGATCAACAGCAGCAATTCCTGTTTACTTTTGTAGTTCCACGGAGATTTATGGTGAGTTCATTGTTGTTTACATATTTTTTTAATAAATATTTTTAGAATAGAATATTTTTCAAGGTAACTAAGTTGGCAAAGGTCACTAAATTAAGTCCAGTAACCAACAACACTGAGGGATCTGAGCAGGCTTGGTCAATAGTCATGAGATTCAGGAAAAAAAAGTGATGTTTTTGTGGAATAGAGCAGAAAAGAAATCTTGAAAATGTGGCAGTGTCAGGAAACAAGATCAGTTTTAAGTAATCTGTAATTGTAAATATTCGAAACAATGGTCATGATTCTCCCATCGCGACCCGTAACTTTTCTGTCGGGTCACGGTGGGAGATGCGCGTTGCTGGCCTTGTACCAGTATTTGTGCATGCGCCGGGAATGCATGTGCAACTCCCAGAGCCGGCAAAGAGTCGCCGGTCAGATCACGCTGGAAACCGGCGGGAAGGCAGGTAAGTCATTTGAATCTTTAAAAAATGTATTTTAAATATGTTTTAAATGTGATTATCGGGAACTTTCGTGTCCCAGTTGAATCTCCCACCCCACCAGGAGTACTTCATTCTGGCGGGGTTTACACTATCTCCCCACGTGCAGGGAACTAGCGGGTGACCCCGCTGGAATGAAGGGGGGCAATCGGGGCCCCCTGGGGGGTCAGATGGCGGAGGGGGTGATGCCCCCTGGGTATGGACACCCTGGCAGTGCCAGCCTGTGTCCTTTGGCACTGCCCAACAGGCAAAGTGCCCATGCCTAGGGGACATCTTAGCACTGCCCACTGGGCATCAGGCAGTGCCAAGGGGGTAGGGCCTATTGTGGGCAGGACCTGGGAGTGGGGGTCCCGCTGCCACTCTGCAGACAGGATCAGTCTGGGATGGCAGGAGGGTAGCGATTTGGGGGGGGGGGGGGGGGGGATAGTGGTCTGCCAGGGAGCGCCTGCCTCTGGGGGGATCGGACCCCTGGGAGTGGGTCAGCAAGGGGGGGTGGGGTCTGCCAGGGTGAGGAGGGTGGGAGGATGACCACTGCTGGGTCAGGAGAGGGGGTGGGTGGGCTGTGAATCGGGGCGCTCCAGGACGGGACGCGGTCAGGGCTGGCCCAGGAATTGCTGTGGGGGCCGCAATGGGCCGTGGGGAGGGCTGGAGGGGCAGCACTGTGGGGGTCTCGGGCTGGCCAGTGATCGAGCTGGCCAGCAAAAAGGGAGTCTGACAGATCAGAGCCACTGCACATGCGCAGAGTTCCAGAACTGTCAAACTCTGGTGCGAATAGGCTCCACCCCCTGGGTTTTTAATGATATTCACGACTGGGACCTCTGCAGTGCACAGAGTGCGGGGATTCGGGTGAGAAGCTGAATTGACAAAACAGTTGAGATCTAGAACAGCTTTCCCACCAATTCAGCACTTTTGGGAGAATCGTGGCCAATGTGCAAATTTCCCAAAATTTGACAGAAAATTAGATTCTGACTAAAAACTAGCATGAATCTCCCCAGATGCACAGCTGAGTTTTCAGATCAGATTTCCTGGCACTTAGTGTCAGGGGGCAGTGCTAATTTGTACTAAGGGGCAATGCCAACCTGTGTTAGGGCAATACCTTGGGGCAGTGCCAGACAATATCCCTTCTCCCCCAGAGGAGTTATACTTACCATGGCACCCTTAGCGGGTTCCCCTTGACTGATTCCTGTTCTTATATGGCGGTTGCAAACTTCACCGACATGTCACATCAGCAAGTATGAATATTTAGTGTGGAGAGATCATGTGGCTGGGACAGCCTTTAATTATATGCAAATGTATTAAAATATATGGAAATGAGGTTCACGCCCACAACATCACTGGCAAGGGGCAGGAAAAATTGGGAAACAAGATCTTGCTGGCGAGAAATTTGTTTCCCAGCTCTTGCGGGATTTTGTGCCCACTTCGCCATTTGCACTCATGGCGAACATGGGCACACAATCACCCCCCCCCCCCCTCCCCATATGTGGCTTTAAGTAAGTTTAATTTTGTGTTTCTGTATAAGAAAGGCTTAAAACTTTAGTTACCTCATGTAAAACAAAGGTGCCTGTATGTGAGTAATTTGAGTTGGCCAACTATGCTTTAACTTAAACAATGCAAAACTCACAAGGCAAGTATCTCTGTATAAAGACATAACATTGATTTAAAACAAAAACACAACAAGAGCTGAGATGCAACCAGGAAAACTAAGGGAAGTGAGGTGGATATTGTGAAGACACTGGCCATAATTATTTGGTCTTCCTTAGACTCAACGGTAGTGCCAGTCATCTGGAGAATTGCAAATGTTCAAAACAGGGAGCAAAGATAAGCCCAGCGACGACAGGGCCAGTCAGTTGAACTTTGGTAATGGGGAAATTTCTAAAAACAATTTGGGACAAAATTAATCGTCTCATGAACAAATCAAGGTCAATGAAGGGAAGCCAGCATGAATTCCTTAAGGGAAAATTTGTGTTTAACTAACTTGTTGGAGTCTTTTGAAGAGAGAACAGAGATGATTGATGGGGGCAATGCTGCTGTTGTGGTGTACAAGGAATTTCAAAAGGCATTTGATAGAGAGCTGCACAGCAGACTTGTGAGCAAAGCTATGGAAGCTCATGGAATAAAAGGGAAAGTAGCAACATTAATACAAAATTAGCTGTGTGACAGGAAACAGAATGTAATAGTTACTGGATATTTTTCAGGCTGGAGGAAGGTTTGTAGTGGAGTTCCCAAGGAGAACATGCTAGGACCTTTGCTCTTCTTGATATATATTAATAACCTAGACCTTGGTGTACATTCTCAAATTTCAAGATTTGCAGATGATAAAAAATTTGGAAGCATTTTGAACTGCGAGAAGGACAGTGTAGATGCTTTGCAGTGTCCTGCAAAGGGACATCGACAATTTGGTGAACAAGGCGGGCAGCGGTAAATGAAGCTCAATGTGGAGAATCGTGAAGTCATTCATTTTGGTAGGAATAATATGGAAAGACAATATAAAATAAAGGGCACAATTCTTAAGGCCTGCAGGAGCAGAGAGATCCAGGTGTATATTTGCATAAGTCATTGAAGTTGACAAAACAGGTTGACAAAGTAGTTAATAAAGCATACCATAAGCTTTATTAATAAGGACATAGAGTACAAGAGCAAGTTATGTTGAACTTGTATCAGACACCATTCAGCCTAAACTGGAGTAATGAATCCAACTTTAGGAAAGGTATGAAGTCATTGAAGATAGTGCAGAAAGAATTTACGAGAACAGTTCCAGAGGTGAGCAACTTCAGTTATGAAGATAGATTGGAGAAGCCCAGGCTGATTCCTTGGAAGAAAATAAGTTTAAGAGGAGATTTGATAGAAATATTTAACATTTTGAGGGGTCTGGCCAGAGTAGATAGGGAGAAACTGAAACTTGTGAACGGGTGGCATGGTGGCAGATTAGTTAGCACTGCAGCCTCACAGCACCATGGACCTGCATTCGATTCCGGGTGACTGTCTATGTGGAGTTTGCACGTTCTCCCTGTGTCTGTGTGGGTTTCCTCCCAGAGTCTAAAAATGTTCAGGTTAGGTGGATTGACAATGCTAAGTTGTCCTCATTGTCCCAAGATGCATAGGTTAGGGAGATAAGAGGGGTAAACACATGGGGTTAAGGGGATAGGGCCTGGGTGGGATGCGTTGTCAGAGAGTTGGTGCAGACCTGATGGCTTCCTTCTGCACTGTAGGAATTCTATGATTCAGTGAAGGATTGAGAACAAGACGGCACAGATTTCAAGTAATTTGCAAAAGAAGCAAAAGGGACACCATATGAAATGTTTTCACACAGCAAGTGGTTAGGATTTGGAATGCACTTTCTGAGAGTGTGGTTAATCAAAGCATTCAAAAGACTGTTACCTGAAAAGAAAATGTGCAGGGTTACAGGGCAAAAGTGGGAGAATGGCATGAAGTTCATTGAGAGAGCAGGTGCAGCCATGGTGGGCTGAATGGCCTCCTTCTGCACTGTAACAATTCTGCGATGATAATACTTGTAGACTTGCACCATCTTTCCTAGAGGAACACAAGTAGGTTTTCTTTGTTACGGAAAGACAGAAATGTTGTCCTCTGCTTTGGGATTTTCTGGGAAGGAATGAAAACTTTGTTGATTTATGTTCTTCCAACTGAATCTTCTTGAATCTGTCTGGAACAAAGTGAATCATTCTTAGCTTATTCAGCATTGCTTGTCGCACAAGAACTCTCTCTACTCATTTAGCAAACTGTCTCAATGTTGATTGTGGCTTCATGACTTAAATCAATGCCATAGCATCCCATACCAATGTTGTCCCTCTTGGGATCACATAAATGGAAGGAGATGGGTTGGAAGGATGCACTTTCCAAATAATTTCAGGCAGCACAGTGGCACAGTGTTTAGCACCATTGCCTCACAGCGCCAAGGACCTGGGTTCAATTCCAGCCTTGAGCGACTGTATGGAGTTTTCACATTCTCCTTCTGTCTGCGTGGGTTTCCTTTTGGGTGCTGTGGTTTCCTCCCACAATCCAAGATGTGCAAGTTAAGTGGATTGGCCATGCTAAATTGCCTCTTAGTGTCCCAGGATGTGTGTGTTAGGGGGATTAATGGGGTCAATAGATAGGGTTACAGGGCTAGCATCTGGGTAGGATGCTCTGTCGAAGAGTTGGTACAGACTTGATGGGCTGAATGGCCTCCTTCTGCACTGTAGGGATTCTATTCCATGAAATGTGCATCTTCTTGGATGTGTATACGATTTTCAAGCTCTAATTGTGCTCCCTCACCAGATAACTGGACCAGAACTTTGTCCTCCACAAATACAAATCAATATTTGTGGGTGGTGGTTGTAGGGAATTGTTTTTCAGTTTTCTTCAGAGCAGGTGCTTCTGGTTGCTTTGTTCTAGCTGACTCATCCCTTTGAATTGCAATTCCATCTGCATTGAGAATTATGCCTTTTCCTGGCAATGTCTCCTCTCCAAAGTCATTGTTATCCCAGACCAGCATTGTATGTACATTGGGCATGATATTAGGTGGGATATACTTCTCCCCTCACTGAATTAGAAGCTCAGCTAGTGCTGTACTTGTGCACAAACACATGACAGTTAGAAGAGCCCTAAACCATGTGGAAGCTTGACTAACTATGCTGAGCCAGTCATGTGTTTGATAATATTGCCAGAGCCAAATATTTTGGCATGAGACTCCTTGCTTTCAATCCCAGCTTTATGATGTCTTGGCACAAGGAAATAATCTTGCTGATGTTGCTAATATCAATTAGGACCAATAAGTTGCCATCCTGTTGTCTATGTAAGGAAATTAACTCATTAGGTACCAAATTCTTTGCCGCATCTAGAATTAAGTCCTTGGCAGTGAGTAGTCTTCGAAGTGGAAAAATTACATCAAACTGTTTTTGAATCTGTTCCAGTGCAGCTTGATTTAAGGATCAGCAATAGAATTTGATTCTGATACTCTGACAGGACCTGTGGCTCCAAGATCCATGTTGGCGTCTGGATCTGTCTCGCTTGCATTTGCTTTTGAAGACAAATCCCTGACTGCCTCCTCAACAACTTCATCAGCCACAAGATCCTCAACAAAGACAAAATCACTCCTTTACTACGAGATGATTTGAGAAATTTTAGGAAGGGATGTGATTTTGTCATTCTTCATGTAAGGCATTCATATTTATGTCATCATCCTAGGCTTTTGTGTAATTTGTGAATCCTTTAGAACAACATTTTCACTAAAATTCTAATTTTTTTTGAAAATGGTAACATTGATTTTAGTGGTCTCTAAGCTAATAGTGGTGTGGATTTGAAGTTCTTCCAGGGAGGGGATTACAGAAATTCATTTTTTGGAACTTGGCCCATGGTCTAAATAGAAAGTGCTTGTGGTTGCAGGTCAATCATCTCAGTCCCAGGACATTACTGCAGGCATTCCTCAGGATAGTGTCCTTGGCCCAACCATCCTCAGCAATTTCATCAATGACCATCTGAAGTTCAGAGATTGAGATGTTTGTTGATGATTGCACAATGTTCAGCTCAATTTGCGACTCTCAGAATATGAAGCTGTCTGCTCGCATGTAGCAAAACCTAGACAACGTTCAGGCTTTAGCTAACAAATACCAGGCAACATTCATGCTACACAAGTGTCAGGCAGCATTCATGCTACACAAGTGTCAGGCAGCATTCATGCCACACAAGTGCCCAGGCATTAACTATCTTTAGCAAGAGAGAATCTATCTCCCCTTAACTTTCAATGGCATTACCATTGCAGAATTTCCCACTATCAGTATCCTGGGGGATAAGATTGACTAAAAATTCTACTGAACTAGCCATATAAATACCATGGTTACAAGAGCAGATCAGAGACTGGGAATTCTGCAGTTTATGATTAACGCATGTCCTGACTCCCCAAAGCATATCTACCATCTACAAGGCATAAGTTTGGGTTGTGACGGAATACGTTCCACTTGCCTGGATCAGTGCAGCTTCCATAGCACACATGAAGTTTAACATCATCCAGCGCAAGGCAGCTCATAGTGCTCCATCCACCGCCTTCAACATTCACCCTCTTCACCACTGCCACACTTTGGCTGCAATGTGTACTATCAACAAGATGCACTGAAACAACTTTCCAAGCTCCTTCAACAGCATCTTCCAAACCCATTAGCTCTACCATCTGCAAGTTCCCCTCTAAAATACTCACAATCCTGGCTTGGATCTCTATCGCTGTTCCTTCAATGCCACTGGGTCAAAAACCTGGAACTGCCTTCTTAACAGCTGTGTGGCTGTACTTATACCAGATGGACCGTAGCAGTTCATGAAACTGGTTTGCCTTCTCAAGGGTAATTAGGGATGGATAACCAATGTCCTTGCCAGTGATACACATCCCCTGATCCCGTATTGAATTTCAAAAAAGTGTTCTAAGCCATGTTTTTCATCTCTCACAGCCCATCCAAGCATCCTGCAGAGGTGGGGCAGGAGGAGGAGGATGACTCCACAGAGAGGTTACTCACTCTGAAGATGCATCATCACAGGGCTCTTGGAAACTGTGAAACAGTTCAAATACACATACCTTAGAGAGATCATTAAGGCAGGGTTTTCACTTGGTGTCTCACACATCACAAGTGAGCAATAGCAGTTGGTGGATTCAGGGACGAGAGTGGAGGGACCCTATTGAAAGATGCAAGATTCTGCAAAATAAATGTGTGAAGCAGTAAGCTCACTGTGGCGCTGTTTATTCTTGGCAAGAGACGGTCTCAAGTGCCATGATGATGATGCAGTTCCTTGCAATGATGTCTATGCCCATGGGAACAGTAACTACCTGCATGAAACATTAAACACAGCAGTTGACTAAGTGTAAGTTGTGCTCAGCAATGACTTGCACTCGCTGAATACCACTTACATGAGACTGATTAAATTCTCACTTTGGTTCTTCAGTGTCTCAGTGATGCGCTAGCAGTTTGAGTTGGTAAGTGTGGGTGGGTCATGGAACTAGAAATAGAGAAGGAGGGAAGGGAAGTGGGATGCTTTTTACCAATGCCACCCTGTCCTGCTGAGACAGTGCCACTCATGCTTCCTCCCTAGCCCAATGGGCGAATCTGCCCCTGAACAGAAGGTACAGAAGTGATAGTCTTTGGCAACTGATGCGCGATTAATTCACTCGGGAGGCTGGATCGTACCCGGGAAATAAAGGTTTTTATTAGTAACAAGAATGGAGCATACTGCATAATAATACAATCCCAGATTAAAGGGTCACCAGGCAGTGCAGTGACCTTTATACTCCTACAGGTAGGCGGAGCCAACCGGAGTGTACCACAGAACAATACCAACAGGTAGAACACCCCAACCCTAACCCCAACAGTGACAACAGTAACATATGTACAAGTACCCATAGTGCTAACCATCTATGGTTCAGTACCCATAGTGCTAACCATCTATCGTTCAGTACCCATAGTGGTAACCATCTATGGTTCACCACAGCAACGTAACCATGAGAATCCAAAACCATGAGGATGCCAGGCAAGAGCATTTCAGCAATCAGAGGAGAGACATGAGCAGTCTGTCTCAAACTCTGCCGAAGCTACAGGAGTTGTGTCACAGAGGGGTAGCAGAAAAACAAAGAGCAGTTGCATAAGGGTATGTATACACATGTGTATTTAAAACCAGGTTGGGATGTCATGATTAGGTTCATTTTATTTTCCTGTAAATTTTGTATGCATCATGTTGCCGTTTTACCTGCTGCCTCTGGTCTTCTCACTTGTGATGAATTGTGGCATAAGAGTTAAGGATGGGCAATGGTCGTCTATGACGCTGAGGTTTTGTTGATTGTTGGGGGATGTGGTAGGGGCCCAAGAGGGTTCAGAAGGTAACTGCTACATAGGTGCACCATTTGGCTCTTACATGATAGAATTGAATGTGCCCTGCAAGTACCCTCTCCAGGTCAAGGCACAGCTCCCCCACCCCCCACCACCCTCCCACCAGCGTATTCAAGACAATTTTCTTCATGCAGCCCCAGTCCTGACTGTTGTGTTATGTTATGCAAGGTTCAGCTCACCATTATCATTCTCAATAGCCAGGCTGGTGTACACAGAAGGGTGTCCCAGATTTGCCCAGGCACTTAAAGCACAACTTCGGCATTCCAATTGCTTGCCTGACAGTGACTTTGATTATATGAATGTAACTAATAGAGTTGACGAGGGAGAAGTGGTGAATGTGGTTTATTTAGACTTCCAGAAAGCTTTTGTCAAGGTCTCCCATAGCAAATTACTATGACAGTTAAAGCACATGGGATTGCAGGTAGTGTCTTGAGATGGATCGAAAGCTGGTTAGCAGATAGGAAGCAAAGAGTTGGCATAAATGGGTCTTTTTCCAATTGGCAAGCAACGACTAGTGGGGCACAACAGGACCTTAACCGTTCACATTATATATTAATGGTTTGGATAAGGGAACAAAATGTATTATCTTCAAATTTGCAGATGATACAAAGCTGGGTGAGAGGGTGAGCTGTGAGGAGGTTGAGGAGATGCTTCAGTATGATTTGGACA
This sequence comes from Mustelus asterias, assembly GCF_964213995.1. NCBI lineage: Eukaryota > Metazoa > Chordata > Chondrichthyes > Carcharhiniformes > Triakidae > Mustelus > Mustelus asterias. The sequence continues at coordinate 39,328,699 of NC_135820.1, forward strand.
GGCTGAGTGAGTGGGCATGTGCATGGCAGATGCACAATAATGTGGATAAATTTGAGGTAATGTAGCAAAAATTGGAAAGCAGATTATTATTTGATTGGATGTAAATTGAGAGAGGTAGATACTCAGCAAGACCTTGGTGTCCTTGTGCATTAGTCACTGAAAATAAGTGCGCAGATACAGCAGGCAGTAAAGAAGACAAATGGTATGTTAGCCTTCATATCGGAAGGATTTGAGTATAGGAATGGAGATGTTTTTAATGCCAGCATCTCCACATCATTACTACAATTGTGCAGGGCATTGGTTTGACCACACCTGGAGTATTGTGCAGTTTGGTGTCCTTATCTAAGGAAGGATGTTCTTGCTATGGAGGGAGTGCAGCGAAAGTTTACCAGGCTGATTCCTGATATGGCGGGTCTGTCATATTAGGAGAGACTAAGTCAGTTAAGATTATATTCATTGGAGTTCAGAAGAGTGAGAGAAGCTTATAAAATTCTAACAGGATTAAGCAGAGTAGATTCAGAAAGAATGTTCCTGATGGTGTGGGAGTCCAAAACAAGGGTTCATAGTTTGAGGATAAGGACTGCGGTGAGGGGAAATTTCTTCATCCAAAGAGTGGTGAATGTGTGGAATTCACTGCTACAGAAAGTAGTTGAGGCCAAAGCATTGTGTGATTTCAAGAAGGAATTAGATATAAAGGGATCAAGGGGAAGGCGGGATCAGGGTATTAAATTTGATGATCAGCCATGACTATAATGAAAAGACGGAGAAGGCTCAAAGGATTGAATGGCCTATTCCTGATTCTATTCTTTATGTATGTTTCTAGGTATAATGATAGCTGGGGATTGTGGGTCAGATGCACATGATTCTAAAATAGTAGAAATGACCTTGTGTATAACACATTCTCAGAACAACTGCCAGCAAAAATCTTTCACTTAGGCAAGGAAGTAGGTGTGAAGTCTGAGTGCTTATCAGGATGTTTCAAAATGTCCTCTTCCCTTGTTTCACTTGGTGAGTTCCCAGAAGCCCAGGAAGCATGCGCACTCAGTGAAATTTGAAAAGCTCTGTCAAACCAGCTACTAATTGCCTTTGAAGTTGACAGCTCGCCTTTCTTGATAAGGTTCCTCACATGCAACTTTCACAGTAACCTCATTGCAGTATTAATGTAAGCCGACTTGTGACACTAATAAATATTTTAAACTTGAGTTGGTGGGTTGCAGTTGACTTCCTGATGCAATGTCACTTTCAGCCAATTTTACTGGCCGCCTGCTCCCAAAGCCATTCACTTTTTTAAGTTAAAATTCCCCCGATTGGAATGAATTGTGAACATCCTACTCTGCAGCTGCTCCATGATGAAGATGACAACGCTACAAGTGACAAAGATACAGCAGCTTGTCACTGGCATGAAAAAGGAGATACTTCTTACAGTGATGGAAATGATCTGCCAGATCTGATCAAATTTTCTCAAGCAGACTGACGTTGAACTTCAGGAACAGAAAGAAAGACTTCTGTGAGAATAAAGTCCCTCTATCACAATCGCCTTGTAATGCAACAGCCTTCACACTTCCCAAAACATGTTTCTGCTTCTCACTATCTCAGGCACGGTGGCACAGTCGCTAGCACTGCTGCCTCACAGTGCCAGGGACCCTGGTTCAATTCCAGCCTTGGTCACTGTCTGTGTGGAGTTTGCACCTTTGCCCCGTGTCTGTGTAGGTTTCCTCCGAGTGCTCTGGTTCTCTCCCACAGTCCAAAGATGTGTAGGTTAGGTTGATTGGCCAAATTGACCCTAGTGTCAGGGGGATTAGAGGGTAAATGCATGGGGTTACAGGAATAGGGCCTGGCTGGGATTGTGGTCGGTACTGACTTGATAGGCTGAATGGCTTCCTTCTGCACTGTAGGGATTCTATGATTCTATGAACCTCAAGGTGATAAGGAATATATTTCACCTGCAGGTTTAGCTGGTGAAAGCTCTGAATGACTAAGTCTAACAAATTAGGACATTTTTATAGACTAGAATTCTGGTCACAGGGATGATTTGTATCCTGAGCCCACTGAAGCCAAAGAAGACAGGACACAATCTTTACTTACCCACTTCATTTGATCGATTGTAGCTACTGAGCCAGGTGCCACCTGTGTAGGTCCCTTTGCTGCCTGTGGCCTGTGTGCATGGTGGGATTGGAGGGATGGGTGGGGGTGTGATGGTGGGCAAGGTAAAGAATACATCCTCACATTTCACACCCACCACACCAATAATCACTTACGCTGCTGAATGCAACATACTCCCACCATTCACCCAGCACACTGGCACTGAGAACTCACGTCAAACATTCAAATACTGCTTGCAACTCATGTCCAGACACGTCCAGCTATTTGGTTATGACAGGCACATCACCGAAGTACAACACCACACAATCACTGACACTCCTCTCCTGCTGACAGGAGGAACAGAGAGATCTTGGGGTCCATATCCACAGATCTCTAAAGGTTGCCAGTCAAGTGGATAGAGCTGTGAAGAAGGCCTATAGTGTGTTAGCTTTTATTAACAGGGGGTTGGAGTTTAAGAGCCGTGGGGTTATGCTGCAACTGTACAGGACCTTGGTGAGACCACATTTGGAATATTGTGTGCAGTTCTGGTCACCTCACTATAGGAAGGATGTGGAAGCGCTGGAAGGAGTGCAGAGGAGATTTACCAGGATGCTGCCTGGTTTGGAGGGTAGGTCATATGAGGAAAGGTTGAGGGAGCTAGGGCTGTTCTCTCTGGAGCGGAGGAGGCTGAGGGGAGACTTAATAGAGGTGTATAAAATGATGAAGGGGATAGATAGAGTGAACGTTCAAAGACTATTTCCTCGGGTGGATGGAGCTATTACAAGGGGGCATAACTATAGGGTTCGTGGTGGGAGATACAGGACGGATATCAGAGGTAGGTTCTTTACGCAGAGAGTGGTTGGGGTGTGGAATGGACTGCCTGCAGTGATAGTGGAGTCAGACACTTTAGGAACATTTAAGCGGTTATTGGATAGGCACATGGAGCACACCAGGATGATAGGGAGTGGGATAGCTTGATCTTGGTTTCAGAGAAAGCTCGGCACAACATCGTGGGCCGAAGGGCCTGTTCTGTGCTGTACTGTTCTATGTTCTATGTTCTAAGTCCGTTCACAACACCAAGCATGATCAGAAGACCCATGTTGGAGACACAGTGCAGGGGAATGATTCTCCAAAGGGATGCGGTTGCCTGTAACATGAAGCCAAATGCAACACAGCCCAGGGGTCTAATGCAGCAAATGTTGTTCAGGATGATAGAAAGTGATAGCCTAATTCCCTATACAACTCCCCCCTCACCCTCATCCTGAAATGTTGCATGAAGTACAAGCTGCAAATGGTGTGACCATTGAACTCGCTTTCCTCACAACCTGCCCTTTTCCCCACACCATCCATACCCCACATTAACTCTATCCCCCCACCAACCCTAACCCACACCAACCCTATCCCACATCAACCCAACCCCCACACCAACACTTACCTCACACCAAACCATTCCCCCACACCACCCCTCCCTGACACCAACCTACCCCCACATCAACCCTATCCCACACTAACACTAACCCTTTCACCAATCCTACCCCTAAACCAACTCTACCCCCACACCAACACTAACCCCAAACCTACCCTCACACCACCCCTTCCTGACACCAACCTACCCCCACACCAACCCTACCCCCTCACCAATCCTACCCCAACTCTAACTCTCCCCATACCAACCCTTCCCCCAGACTAACCCTTCCCCCACACCAACACCTTTCGCACCCACCCTTCCCTCACACCAACCCTTTCGCCCACAACAACCCATCCCCTCCACATCTATGATTTCAGAAAGGAAGTGCTGCTACCTGAACAGTCTCAGGAAAGGCAGGAGGAAGAGAAATAGTTAATCCACAAAGATGATGAGGTTCGCCCTCAGCTGATCTTATACTGCCAACTCAGATACTGGCACTGTGAGGACCATATATGGTAGTCTAGAGTTGTGGTCAGGAAATGATGAATCACTAGGCACAAGCAGGCTGTGACCAGCCTAGGAAGAAAGAATAGTTTGTGTACAGATCCCCAGAGTATGAAGTTGCAGATGAGTTCTACTGCAGGGGTTCAGGTGAAGAAGTCAATCGGATGGTGTTTAGGAGAATGCTGTTGAAAATACACATGGTGTGATGGCAGACTTGTTGGATGGTTTCTTGCCATTGTCCAGGAACACGTGGGAGTCCGTCTTCAACATGACAGGGGACATCGTGCAGAAGTAGAGCCCATCCTTTCAACCTTGGAACTGGTGGTTATCCCCATGAGAGCATTAATGGGCCAACCAATGGCGGAGCATGCGGTGGCCACTTTCTCAGCTTCCCCCACAGCACAAGTGGAATTCTTCCAACATCTCCGTGTTGCAATGGTACTTCAAACAGAAGGCAAGAGATCCACGGTTGCTGTGATTGCAGACCCAGACAGCTGAAAACGTGGGTTTGGAAATTAGTGCTCAAAAGGGGTATGCAATCTTTTGGAGAAGTCCAGGAATCTGCTCCAGAAAATGATGAAGATTGCTGAGGTGCTGTCCTAGGAGATTCACCATGGATCCATAGAGCACATACCTGCTGTCTTTGTTCAGGATGTGGAGATGCTGGCGTTGGAGTGGGGTAAACACAGTCAGAGTTTTAACAACACCAGGTTAAAGTCCAACAGGTTTATTTGGTAGCAAATGCCATTAGCTTTCAGAGCACTGCTCGTTCGTCAGATGGAGTGGATATCTGCTCTCAAACAGGACATACAGAGACACAAAATCAAGTTACAGAATACTGATTAGAATGCGAATCTTTACAGCTGATCAGGTCTTAAAGATACAGACAATGTGAGTGGAGGGAGCATTAGGTACAGCTTAAAGAAATGTGTATTGTCTCCAGACAGGACAGCCAGTGAGATTTTGCAAGTCCAGGAAGCAAGCTGTGGGGGTTACTGATAGTGTGACATAAACCCAAGATCCCTGTTTAGGCCTTCCACCCTAAACACGTTAAAGAAGCCATCCCCTACGGACAAGCCCTCCGTATACACAGGATCTGCTCGGATGAGGAGGATCGCAACAGACACCTCCAGACGCTGAAAGATGCCCTCATAAGAACAGGATATGGCGCTCGACTCATCGATCGACAGTTCCGACGCGCCACAGTGAAAAACCGCACCGACCGCCTCAGAAGACAAACATGGGACACGGTGGACAGAGTACCCTTCGTCGTCCAGTACTTCCCCGGAGCGGAGAAGCTACGGCATCTCCTCCGGAGCCTTCAACATGTCATTGATGAAGACGAACATCTCGCCAAGGCCATCCCCACACCCCCACTTCTTGCCTTCAAACAACCGCACAATCTCAAACAGACCATTGTCCGCAGCAAACTACCCAGCCTTCAGGAGAACAGTGACCACGACACCACACAACCCTGCCACAGCAACCTCTGCAAGACGTGCCGGATCATCGACACGGAAGCCATCATCTCACGTGAGAACACCATCTACCAGGTACACGGTACCTACTCTTGCAACTCGGCCAACGTTGTCTACCTGATACGTTGCAGGAAAGGATGTCCCGAGGCATGGTACATTGGGGAAACCATGCAGACGCTACGACAACGGATGAATGAACACCGCTCGACAATCACCAGGCAAGACTGTTCTCTTCCTGTGGGGGAGCACTTCAGCGGTCACGGGCATTCAGCCTCTGATCTTTGGGTAAGCATTCTCCAAGGTGGCCTTCACGACACACGACAGCGCAGAGTCGCTGAGCAGAAACTGATAGTCAAGTTCCGCACACATGAGGACGGCCTAAACCGGGATCTTGGGTTCATGTCACACTATCGGTAACCCCCACAGCTTGCCTCCTGGATTTGCAGAATCTCACTGGCTGTCCTGTCTGGAGACAATACACATTTCTTTAACCTGTGCCTAATGCTCCCTCCACTCACATTGTCTGTACCTTTAAGACCTGATCAGCTGTAAAGATTCGCATTCTAATCAGTATTCTGTAACTTGATTTTGTGTCTCTGTATGCCCTGTTTGAGAGCAGATAACCACTCCATCTGACGAACGAGCAGCGCTCCGAAAGCTTATGGCATTTGCTACCAAATAAACCTGTTGGACTTGAATCTGGTGTTGTTAAAACTCTTACTGTGTTCAGGATGACAGCATTCATCCTTCCATCATCACATCGAAATAACCTTGATGATGCCTCACTGTCAGTGAATCCAGACTGCTGTTACCATGCAATGAAGATGCAGTTAGAAGCCGAGTCCTCAAGGCCCAGAAGGGAATCCTGCAAGACCACCTGCACTCTCCCCCAGTGGAATCAGCAGATTTATTCCAGCCCTTGTGGAAGGTACCTCATATGTGCACTATGTAGTCCAGGTAAGTCTATCCACAGGACAGGCACAAAGGGATTGCACTGGGTAACTAGTTCATTGTTGTTTGGATATGTTTTTGTGAAAGTGTTTTGTCAGAGTTCTTGTTTCTAATTATTGGGCAAGAGGACAATGTGGTGGGGAATGTGAAATGGATGCGAGAGTAGTGACTGGTAGATCCACCTTGGGAAAGGGAGCTTCTTTAATGTGGAAACAGAGTCCAAATCAGCTGCTTGGCATTTCATCCAATTACGCGGAATCCAGGGATTCTACCTCCCTCTCTCCTCCTGTTCCTCCTCCCACCATCCCTCACTCCTGCCCGCTCTGCCTTCTTTGTTCCATTATCTGGTCATGTTGAAGACCAGAAGACATTGAGAGATCTTCCCCCATATCTGCATCAGGTGGTTATCTCTCCTCCTTGGTGTATTGCGGCACTGGCACAAACCTCCAGAAACCCAGTAAAGAAATTCCACTAACTACTGAAGGAGAAGTCACTGAGAATCACCTCACTGTTAACTTGTGGACCGGCTCTATAACTCACAGGTTCAGCTCCCCTCTTGCAGCCGCACACCTAATCTTTGGTGATTGTGCATGGACTCATGGACTGAATTTTGGTTAATGAAGGTTTCAATCCTGGCTTTGGTGATGCACTATCAATTATGACGCGAAGACTTCTGAGAGTGAGGGAAAACTAATAGGCTTTTATTCACAGAGAACAGGTGCACACCCTTGTAGCTGACCTGGTCTGAACTGAGGCAAGGAGGAGGGACCATCACCTTTATACCCCACTCTGGGTGGAAAGGGAGGGGTCTCAGGTGGAAAGGGAGGAGCCTCGGGCCAGGTGCAGCATGGGTGTGTCCAGGCACATACTTGTAGTAACAGTGGTTCACCACATTCACCCCTCCTTTAAAAAAGAGTCCGGCGGGGTGGGTGGAACCATATGTACAGGAGTATATATACATAGAAAAGTCACAAGCTGAGATGAGGCATCGTTCCTTCACAGGTTCAGCCTGTCGGGCGGCTTGACTAGTCGTTGAGACCGCCGCAGTACCGCTTGGGGGATTGCTGCCGGTGGCAGGGTGGAGCCGCTCGAATCCGCCCGAATCCGCCGTCGTCCCTTCTGGTCGGGTCCTGCGTGGTGACTCCGGGGGCTCAGGCGAGCTGCGTACAATAGACAAAGATGTAAGCGGACCTGGTGCTACCTGAACAGGGGGGTTTAGGGGTGTGGGGTGGGGGGTCATAGTGGGCCCCGGGGCACCCGGAGGCGCCAGGTCCTGGATAGAGACCATGTCCTCCTGCCCATCGGGGTATGCCACATAGGCATATTGGGGGTTGGCGTGGAGGAGCTGGACCTTTTCAACTAGGGGATCCGACTTATGGGGTCGTACATGCCTCCGGAGCAGAACTGGGCCTGGGTACGCCAGCCATGATGGTAGTGTGATTCCCGAGGAGGACTTCCTCGGGAAAGCAAACATCCGCTCGTGGGGGGTGGCGTTGGTGGCTGTACACAGGAGGGACCGGATTGAGTGTAGTGCATCGGGGAGTACTTCTTGCCAGCGGGAGACTGGAAGGCCTTTGGACCGTAGTGCTAGTAGAACGGCCTTCCAGACTGTCGCGTTCTCCCTCTCCACCTGTCCGTTACCCCTGGGGTTGTAGCTGGTCGTCCTACTTGAGGCTATGCCCTTGGAGAGCAGGTACTGACGCAGCTCATCGCTCATGAATGAGGATCCCCAGTCACTGTGGATATAGTTGAGGTATCCGAACAGGGTGAAAAGGCCGTGCAGGGCCTTGACGACCGTGGTCGAGGTCATGTCCGAGCAGGGAATGGCAAAGGGGAATCGGGAGTACTCATCTATCACGTTGAGGAAATAGATGTTGCGGTCAGAAGAAGGAAGGGGCCCTTGGAAATCGACGCTGAGGTGTTCAAAGGGGCGGGTGGCTTTTATGAGGTGTGCCCAGTCCGGCCGATAGAAGTGCGGCTTACATTCTGCGCAGACCGGACAGTGTCTGGTTGTAGACTGGACACCCTCAACAGAATAGGGCAGATTACGGGCTTTAATAAAATGGTAGAGCCTGGTGACCCCCGGGTGACAGAGGTCATTGTGGAGAGTCTGTAGTTGGTTCACCTGCGCGCTAGCACATGTTCCGCGAGACAGGGCGTCTGGAGGCTCATTGAGCTTCCTGGGTCAGTATAAGATATCGTAATTATAGGTGGAGAGGCCAATCCTCCACCTCAGTACCTTATCATTCTTAATCTTGCTCCTCTGCACGTTGTTGAACATGAAAGCCACTGAACGTTGGTCCGTGAGCAAGGTGAACCATCGGCCAGCTAGGTAGTGGCGCCAGTGTCGCACTGCTTTGACGATGGCCTGAGCCTCCTTCTTGACTGAGGAGTGTCGGATTTCCGAGCCCTGAAGGGTTCGTGAAAAGAAGGCTACGGATCTGCCTGCCTGGTTGAGGGTGGCAGCCAGGGCAAAGTCAGACGCATCACTCTCCACCTGAAAGGGGATTGACTCGTCCACAGCATGCATCGTGGCCTTTGCGATGTTCGCCTTGATGCGGTTGAAGGCCGAGCGGGCCTCTCCCGACAGGGGATAAAGGGTGGATTTGATAAGCGGACGGGCCTTGTCCGCATAATTAGGGACCCACTGGTCGTAGTATGAGAAGAAGCCCAGGCATCTCCTCAGTGCTTTAAGCGTGGTCGGGAGGGGAAGTTCCATAAGGGGGTGCATGCGGTCAGGATCGGGGCCGATGACCCCGTTTTCCACCACATATCCCAGGATGGCGAGGCGGTGAGTGCGGAAGACACACTTCTCCTTATTATAGGTCAGATTTAGGAGAGCGGCCATACGGAGGAATTTGTTAAGGTTGGCGTCATGGTCCTGCTGATCATGGCCGCAGATGGTGACATTATCCAGGTACGGGAAGGTGGCCCGCAGCCCGTTCTGGTCCACCATTCGGTCCATTTCGCGCTGGAAGACCGAGACCCCATTGGTGACGCCGAAGGGAACCCTAAGAAAATGGTAGAGGCGGCCATCCACCTCGAAAGCCGTATGTTTGCGGTCCTCCGGGCAGATGGAGAGCTGGTGGTAGGCCGATTTGAGGTTGATCGTGGAGAACACCCGGTATTGCGCAATCCAATTGACCATGTCGGATATGCACGGAAGGGGATACGCATCCAGCTGCGTGTACCGGTTGATGGTCTGACTATAATCGATGACCATCCGGTGTTTCTCCCCAGTTTTGGCCACTACCACCTGCGCTCTCCAAGGGCTGGTGCTCGCCTCAATGATCCCTTCCTTCAGGAGCCGCTGGACCTCGGACCTAATGAAGGTCCTGTCCCCCGCACTGTACCGTCTGCTCTTAGTGGCAATGGGCTTACACTCGGGGGTGAGGTGTTCGAATAGCGGTGGGGGGGTGACTTGGAGGGTCGAAAGGCCGCAGGTGGTGTGCGGTGGGTATTCCAGGAACTGAGGGTTGCAGACCGAGATCGGGGAAAGGGGCCCGTTGTACTGTAGCGTGACACTCTTAAGATGTGTCATGAAATCGAGGCCTAAGAGTACGGGAGCGCAGAGGTGTGGGAGAACCAGGAGCTTAAAATTTGCGTAATCGGTCCCCCGAACCATAAGAGTCACCAGACAGTACCCGATGACATCCACGGAGCGGGACTTTGAGGCCAAGGAAATGGTTTGTTTGACTGGCCGTACCGAAAGGGCATAGCGACGCACAGTATCGGGGTGGATAAAGCTCTCAGTACTCCCGCTGTCAAACAAACAATTTCCCGCACGACCTGTATGTCCATCATAGACCTGGCGAGCTGATGTGGACGAGACTGGTCCAGCTGGATCGCTGCCACCATAGATCCCGAAGATTCATCAGCCGGCGTCCAAGATGGCGGCTCCCCTGTCTCACATGCAGTCAGCTGCGTCCAAGATGGCGGCCCCCTTGACTCCCACGCGGCTGATGGCATCCAAAATGGCGGCTCCCCGGGCTCACACGTGGTCGCTGGTGTCCAAGATGGCGGCTCCCTTGACTCCCATGCGGCTGATGGCAATCAGGTTTTCTGTTCCCTTGGGTCGCATGCTGCGCTATTCGGTTTCGACTTTGCCTTGCAGACTTTCGCGTAGTGGCATTTCTTTCCACACCCTGAGCAGAACGCCTCCCTTGCCGGGCAGCGTTGTCGGGGGTGTTTCGCTAGGCCGCAAAAGTAACACTTCGGGGCTGCCGCGGCCGTTGAGTCATTGGTGGGGCGCTGCGTGGCATAAGTCGGAGGCCCTCCTAGGTACTGGGATGATAGTGGCCGTGAGGCCCACGATGTCGCGTGGTCGGGTGTGTACGTCTCGAGGTTACATGATGCTACTTCGAGGGATTCAGCGAGCACTACAGTTTTTGGAAGATCTAGCCCACCTTGGTCTAGCAGGCGCTGTCAAATGTAGTTGGATGCGATGCCTGTAACGTAGGCATCGCGGATCAAGTCCTCTGTATACTGTGCAGCGGATACAGCCTTGCAGTTACAAGCCCTGCCAAGCGCACGTAGTTCGCGGTGGAACTGTGCATTTGATTCCCCCGGCCACTGTTTACGGGTAGCTCGCAGATGCCTGGCGTAGACTTCGTTCGTCAGTTGGCTGTATTGGCTCTTTAAGAGCGCGAGCGCATCAGCATACATTTCTGCGTCACAGATGGTGGCGAAAACTGCGTCGCTTACCCGAGCGTTGAGCACGTGTAGCTTGTCTGCATCGGACCGGACGACCGAGGAGGCTCCAAGGAAGGCTTAGAAGCACTTCAGCCAGTGATTAAAGCTGTTGGCTGCTTGCGGATCCAAAGTTAGAATGTCAGGCTTTAAAAGCTGCTCCATTCTGGGGTTTTTTCTGTGAATAAAATTGATGCACTATCAATTACGACGCGAAGACTTCTGAGAGTGAGGGAAAACTAATAGGCTTTTATTCACAGAGAACAGGAGCACACCCTTGTAGCTGACCTGGTCTGAACTGAGGCAAGGAGGAGGGACCATCACCTTTATACCCCACTCTGGGTGGAAAGGGAGGCGTCTCAGGTGGAAAGGGAGGAGTCTCGGGCCAGGTGCAGCATGGGTGTGTCCAGGCACATACATGTAGTAACAGTGGTTCACAACATTTGGATCAGCAGATTTAAGCATCAGTTCCAACTGCTACAGCACACTCACAGGATATACCCTTCTTCTGTCCCTACACCGCAGGCTACATGAGAAGCAACCAGGGTCATTGATGCGCGATTAAATCACTCGGGAGGCTAGATTGTACCCAGGAAATAAAGGCTTTTATTACTGACAAGAATGGAGCACACTATATACAATACAATCCCAGACTAAAGGGTCACCAGGCAGTGCAGTGACCTTTATACTTCCCCAGGTAGGCGGAGCCAACTGGAGTGTACCACAGAACAATATCAACAGGTAGAACAGCCCAACCCTAACACCAACAGTAACTACAGTAACATATCTACAAACACCCATAGTGCTGACCATCCATGGCTCAGCATTCATAGTGGTAACCAACTATGGTTCACCACATTCACCCCTCCTTTAAAACAAAGGCCGGCGGGGCAAAAAAACAGAACAACTGTTCATATATTCACAAGTTCAGTCGTATTGGAGGACCGCACCGTCTCTGCGACCTCCTCAACACTGGCGGTAACGCCGGTTCTAGTAACCGTGGTGACCTTCTCTCCAAGGCGGTGTCCAGTGACTCCTCCAGTTCCTCACGGACAGGTGGACCACAAGGTGGCGACAATCTGCTGGACTCGAGCACGCCTTGAGGTGGTGACAATCTCCTGGACTCAGGCAAGCTGTACACGGGAGTAAGAGGATTAAGTGGTGGTCCCGATACTGCCTGCGCCGCGTCAGGAGGGGATCTTACCCCGTAACGTGTTGTTGAACATGAACGCCACGGACCGCTGGTCCGTGAGCAGGGTGAATCGTTTTCCCGCCAAGTAATGGCGCCAATACCGAACGGCCTCCACAATGGCCTGGGCCTCCTTTTCCACCGCAGAGTGCCGAATTCCGGGGCCTTGGAGGGTGCGAGAGAAAAAGGCGACGGGCCTGCCCGCCTGGTTAAGTGTGGCGGCCAGGGCGAAATCAGATGCATCACTCTCCACCTGGAAGGGGATGGACTCATCAACAGCGTGCATCGTGGCTTTCGCGATGTCGGCTTTTATCCCTTCAAAGGCTAAGCGAGCCTCTGTTGCTAGGGGAAAGGAGGTAGACTTGATGAGCGGACGGGCTTTGTCCGCATAATTGGGAACCCACTGTGCATAGTATGAAAAGAAGCCTAAGCATCTTCTCAGTGCTTTGATGCTAGTGGGCAGGGGAAGTTCAAGGAGGGGACGCATACGGTCTGGATCAGGGCCAAGGACCCCGTTTTCCACCACGTATCCGAGAATTGCTAGGCGGCGCTTGCGAAATACGCACTTCTCCCTGTTGTAGGTCAGATTCAGGCGAGATGCAGTGCGTAAATATCTAAGGAGGTTGGCATCGTGGTCCTGCTGGTCATGGCCGCAGATAGTGACGTTATCCAGGTACGGGAAGGTAGCCCGCAGCCCGTTCTGGTCCACCATTTGGTCCATTGCACGCTGGAAGCCCGAGACCCCATTTCGTGACGCCAAAGGGAACCCTTAAAAAGTGATAAAGACGACCATCCGCCTCAAAGGCCGTATATTTTCGGTCCTCTGGGCGAATGGGGAGCTGGTGGTAAGCTGACTTCAAGTCAATGGTGGAGAACACCCGGTACTGCGCAATCTGGTTGACCATGTCAGATATGCGCGAGAGAGGATACGCATCCAGCTGCGTATATCTATTAATGGTCTGACTATAGTCTATGACCATCCGGGGTTTGTTTCCAGTTTTAACCACCACTACTTGCGCTCTCCATGGACTAGAGCTAGGTTGGATGATCCCTTCCCTGAGGAGCCGCTGAACTTCAGATCGAATAAAGATCCGATCATCAGCACTGTAACACCTGCTCTTGGTTGCGATGGGCTTGCAGCCTGGCATGAGATTCTCGAATAAAGATGGTGGGGTGATTCTGAGTGTCGAGAGGCTACACGTGGAGCGCGCTGGGCAATTTGGAGGCTGCTGTGCTCCCACTGAAAGTGGAGGGAGTGGCCCATCGTACTGCAGGGTTACACTCCTCAGGTGGACCATAAAGTCTAGTCCCAGGAGCATCGGAGCGCAAAGGTGCGCTAACACAAGGAGCCTGAAGTTCTCATAAACTGTGCCCCGCACCGTAAGGTGGACCACGCAGCTACCTAGCATCGGACCGGACGACCGAGGAGGCTCCAAGGAAGGCTTAGAAGCACTTCAGCCAGTGATTACAGCTGTTGGCTGCTTGCGGATCCAAAGTTAGAATGTCAGGCTTTAAAAGCTGCTCCATTCTGGGGTTTTTTCTGTGAATAAAATTGATGCACTATCAATTACGATGCGAAGACTTCTGAGAGTGAGAGAAAACTAATAGGCTTTTATTCACAGAGAACAGGAGCACACCCTTGTAGCTGACCTGGTCTGAACTGAGGCAAGGAGGAGGGACCATCACCTTTATACCCCACTCTGGGTGGAAAGGGAGGCGTCTCAGGTGGAAAGGGAGGAGTCTCGGGCCAGGTGCAGCATGGGTGTGTCCAGGCACATACATGTAGTAACAGTGGTTCACAACATTTGGATCAGCAGATTTAAGCATCAGTTCCAACTGCTACAGCACACTCACAGGATATACCCTTCTTCTGTCCCTACACCGCAGGCTGCATGAGAAGCAACCAGGGTCACTGATGCGCGATTAAATCACTCAGGAGGCTAGATTGTACCCAGGAAATAAAGGCTTTTATTACTGACAAGAATGGAGCACACTATATACAATACAATCCCAGACTAAAGGGTCACCAGGCAGTGCAGTGACCTTTATACTTCCCCAGGTAGGCGGAGCCAACTGGAGTGTACCACAGAACAATATCAACAGGTAGAACAGCCCAACCCTAACACCAACAGTAACTACAGTAACATATCTACAAACACCCATAGTGCTGACCATCCATGGCTCAGCACTCATAGTGGTAACCAACTATGGTTCACCACAGTCACAGATGGCATTCAGTCAGCAGCTCAAGTCTTCCATTGTGTGGCTAAAAGTGACATTACATGAACCAATTTCTAGTTCCATTTGCATTCATGCTATTTCCTGCAAATGTTACTGTTTGGCTGTTCTGTAGCCAAGAACAGGAACATTTGTCGCTCACTGTAGTTTGAAGTTTATTTATTAGTGTCACAAGTAGGCTACCATTAACACTGTAATGAGGTTACTGTGAAAATCCCCGAGTCACCACACTCCGGGTAGACTGAGGGAGAATTTAGCATGGCCAATGCACCTAACCAGCACGTCTTTTAGACTATAGGAGGAAAGCGGAGCGCCCGGAGGAAACCCACACAGACACGGGGAGAACGTGCAAACTCCACACAGACAGTGACCCAAGCCGGGAATCGAACTCAGTTCCCTGGTACTCTGAGGCAGCAGGGTGTATTAAGCTCACAGTAGTATTTTTGTGCATAGATACCAAGCAGTCATTCATGTGACCTGAAGTTCAGACACCTTAACTCATTCATGATGATGCAAATGGTGCTTCACCCAGCTGCACTAAATATTATTGTGTGAGAGGCAGATATTTCTGTGGCACAGAAACATGTACAATGCATTGGGACGGGAATCACTGAACAGCAAAGCACTTTAATTCAGCTCATACAGTTTTCACTGCCAACCTGTTCCTGTCTTGCCAATAACACTGTCTGAGATTTCAATCAAAAAATGATATTATACATCCAATGGGACATAGAATTTTAATCAGCACTTTGCCACATTAGAGACAGAGTCTGGCAGTTTCCTATCTCGGATCTTGGCCAGTTTCTGTCCAAATACAAAAAAGGTCCTTTATTAAACAAGGACTTCGTTTAAAAGTGCAATTTGCAAGAAGTTTTGATGCATGTTCATGTGAAATACATCGTTGTAAAACACAATGTACACTGGTAGATGCAATGTATAATATTAATTCAATACTTGAATAGTTTGTAGTGAGACTGCAAAGTCACATCATTTATCTTAATGAAACAAAGGTCAAAATTAACATTGGTTTATGTTGCCTTGGAGCTTCTTGTGAACCACTTTACCCTTTTTCTGACCTTATGGCGGAGAGAAAGTCTTTGATTAAGCAGCTGAAGATTGTTGGGTCTAGGACACTATCCAGAGGAACTGCTGCAGAGAAATCCTGGAATCAAGATGATCAACTTCCAGCAACCATAACCATCTTCCTTTGAACCAGGTTTGACTCCAATCTGTGGAGAATTTTCCCTCCGATTCCCATTGACATCAGCTTTGCAGGGACAATTTGATGCAATACTCGGCCAAATGTTGTGTCGATGTAAAGGGTAGTCGCTTTTTATCTTTCTTCTTGAATTAATCTCTTTTGTCCATGTTAGAACCAAGGTTGCAATGAGGTCAAGAACCGAGTGACCCTGGCGGAACCCAACCTGAGTGTCAGTGAGCATGTTATTGCTGAACTGGTGCTGCTGTTGATGACCCCTTCCATCACTTTACTGATGATCGAGAGTAGACTGATGGGGTGGTACTTGATCACATTACGTTTGTTTAGTTTTTTATGTAGAGGACATATCTGGGCAAAACTCCACATTGCCGGGTAGATACCAGTGTTGTAACTGTGCTGGAACAGCTTGGCTAGGGAAATGGCAAGTTCTGGAGCACAGGTCTTCAGTGCTATTTGCAAAGTTTTGTCAGGGCCCATCACCTTTGCAGTATTCAGTGCCTTCAGCCATTTCCTGATATGAATTGAATTGGCTGAAGATTGGCATCTGTGATGCTGGGGAACTGAGGAAGTGGCCGAGATGGATCATCCACTAAGCGCTTCTGGCTGAAGATTGTAGCAAATGCTTCAGCCTTATCTTTTGCACAGACGTGCTGGGATCCCCCATCATTGAGGATGGGAATATTTGTGGAGTCCCCTTCTCCAATAAGTTGTTTAATTGTCCACCAACATTCACAACTGGATGTGGCAAGACTACAGAACTTAGATCTCATTCATTGGTGGTGAAATCGCTGAACTCTAATGCTATCTCGCACGTGAGTAGTTCTGTGTTGTAGCTTCCCCAGTTTGACACCTCATTTTTAGGTATGCCCGGTTCAGCTCCTGGCATGCCCTCCTGCTCTCTTCATTGAACCAGGATTGACCCCCTGGCTTGGCGGTAATGGTAGAGTGGAGGATATGCCAAGCCATAAGGTTACAGATTGTGATTGAATATAAATCTGCTGCTGCTAATGCTCCACAGCGTCTTATGGTTGCCGAATTTTGAGCTGTTAGATCTGTTTGACGTCTATCCTATTTAGCATGGTGGTAGTGCCACACAACACGATGGATGGTATCCTCAATGTGAAGACGGAACTTAGTCTCCACAAGCATTATTCATTGGTCACTCCTATTGACATTGTCATGCAACGACAGTAGGCAGGTTAGTGAGAATGAGGTCAAATATGTTTTTCCCTCTTGTTGATTCCCTCACCACATGTTGCAGCCCAGTACAGCAGCTCTGAGTCACTCTTGGTGATGGACATTGAAGTCTAGAATACATTCTGTGCCCTAGCCCAGCCTCAGTATTTTCAACACTGAAGAGTATTGATTCATCAGCTGAGAGGAGTGTGTAATCAGCAGGAGGGTTCCTTGAGATTTCATGGGGTCCAGAGTCGATCTTGAAGACCCCTGGGGTAACTCCCTCATGACTGTATACCACTGTGCCGCCACCTCTGCTGGGTCCTTCCTGTCGGTGGGACAGGACCTACACTGGGATGGTGATGTCTGGGTCAATGTAGCTTTCAATTAATATGACTATGTCAGGCTGTTGCTTGACTGGTCTGTAAGACAACCATCCTAATTTTGGCACATTAGGGAGGACTTTACAGGGGTTACAGAGCTCAGTTTGTCATTGTTGTTTCCAGTGCCTACGTGAATGGCGAGTGATTTCACCTCCAAAGCAACAAGGCTCTTTGTTGCTTTGGAGAAAGGCAGAGGTGTGACTGGTGACAGGATTTTTGGGGTAAGATTTAATTTAAAGTACTTTTTCGCGGGTGTTATTTATTTATTTAATTATTTTTAAATTTTGGCGCGAAACCGGCAGTGGCCGCGGGGTTTACTGGGAAGGGTCTTTTGAGTTTTTTTCAGTGCACGGGAGGTTTAAAAGGCAGGCCCCACTATCTAACGGGCAGCGTTGGGAGTGGGCAGCGGAGTGAGAGGGAGCTGAGTGAGAACTGAGGGGCTTTGGCTCATCGGGCTTAGGCAGAAAGGGCGAGCAGGGGTGAGTTTCTTATTTTTTATTTATAATTTACTTTTCTCTGTGTACCTTGGAAGAAAGGGTGAAATATGTGCGTTAAGCCAGTGTGTTGCTCGCAGTGCAGTATGTGGGAGGTCCTGGAGGCACCTGGCCTCCCGGACATCCACATCTGTGAGGGGTGTGTCGAGCTGCGGTTCCTGAGGGCCCGTGTTAGGGAGCTGGAACTGCAGCTTGACGATCTTAGGCAGGTGAGGGAGAATGAGGAGGTGATAGACAAGAGCTATCATCAGGTGGTCACACCAGGGCCACGGGAGGAGGCCAAGTGGGTGACAGCCAGGAAGGGTAAAACACGAGTGATTGAGAGCACCCCGGTGGACGTGCCCCTACATAACAAGTACTCCTGTCTGGGTACTGTTGGGGGGGACAGCCCATCTGGGGGAAGCAGCAGTGGCCATGTCTCCGGGGTGGAGTCCGGTCCTGTAACCCAGAGGGCTAAGGAAAGGAGGAGGAAGGCGGTATTAATCGGGGACTCGACAGTCAGGGGGACGGACAGGCGATTTTGCGGAGGCAGGCGGGAGTCTCGCATGGTGGTCTGCCTCCCTGGGGCTGGGATCCAGGATGTCGCTGGGCGAGTCCCAGAAATCCTGAGGTGGGAGGGAGAGGAGCCGGAGGTAGCGGTACATATTGGTACCGCTGATGTGGGTAAGAAGGGGGAAGGGAACATGAAAAAAGAGTATAGGGAATTAGGGAGACAGCTGAGAAGGAGGAAAGCAAAGGTAGTAATCTCGGGATTGCTGCCTGTGCCACGGGAAGGTGAGGAAAGGAATGGAGTGAGGTGGAGGATGAATGTGTGGCTGAGGGAATGGTGCAGGGGGCAGGGATTCAGGTTTCTGGACCATTGGGACCTCTTTAGGGGCAGGTGTGACCTGTATACTAAAAACGGGTGGCACTTGAATCCCAGGGGGACAAATATCCTGGCAGGAAGGTTGGCTAAGGCTACTGGGGAGAGTTTAAACTAGATAGGTTGGGGGGAGGGGATCAAAGTGACGTGACTGAGAGTGAGGAAGGTAGCTCGCAAACAGAGAAGGGTTATAGGCAGTGCAAGAGGGCAGGTGGACTGGGAACAGAGAAGGGGAGAGGTCAGACCATAGGATTGAGATGTGTCTACTCTAATGCCAGGAGTATAGTGAATAAACAACTAGCTAAAGGAGGAGAGGGCTTGGGAGATGTTAGTAGCGCTTCAACAAACCGGGTCCAGATAAAGGCTGGCATAGAGACACTTTGCCTGAATGCACGAAGCATTCGAAACAAAGTAAATGAGTTGATGGCACAAATCCATACAAATGAATATGATCTAGTGTCCATCACAGAAACGTGGTTGCAGGGTGACCGGGACTGGGAACTGAATATACAGCGTTATCAGGCATTTAGGAAGGATAGACAGGTAGAAAAAGGAGGTGGGGTAGCTTTGTTAATAAAGGATAATATCAGGACGGTAGTGAGAGACGACATAGGCTCTAAGGAGCAAAACGTGGAATCGTTGTGGGTGGAGATAAGGAATAGTAGGGGGAGAAAGACACTGGTAGGCGTGGTCTATAGGCCCCCAAATAATAACTTAGAGGTGGGGAGGGCTATAAACAAGCAAATAATGGATGCGTGCAAAAGTGGAACGGCAATAATCATGGGGGATTTTAACCTACATATTGATTGGTTGACTCAAATTGGACATGGAGGGCTTGAGGAAGAGTTCTTGGAATGCTGTCGGGATTGTTTCATTGAACAGTATGTTACAGAACCTACGAGAGAGCGAGTTATCTTGGATCTGGTTCTGTGCAATGAGACAGGTAGGACTAATGATCTTCTTGTGAAGGATCCTCTTGGGATGAGTGATCATAATATGGTGGAATTTCTGATGCAGATGGAGGGTGAGAAAGTAGGGTCCCAAACCAGTGTCCTCTGCTTGAACAGAGGGGAGTACGATAGGATGAGGGTGGAATTGGCTAATGTAGACTGGGCGAGCAGACTGGTAGGTAGGACAGCTGAGGAACAGTGGAGGATTTTTAAGGAGATTTTTTTAAGTACTCAGCAAAAATATATTCCGGTGATAAAGAAGGACTGTAAGAAAAAGGATAACTGGACATGGATAACGAAGGAAATAAAGGAGAGTATTAAAATAAAATCAGATGTGCACAGAGTGGCCAAAAATAGTGGAGAATTAGTGGATTGGGAAAGCTTTAAAGAAAAACAAAGAACGACTAAGAAAGCGATTAAGAAAGGAAAGATAGATTATGAAACTAAACTAACTCAAAATATAAAAAATGATAGTAAAAGTTTTTACAAGTATATAAAAAGGAATAGAGTGGTTAGAGTGAATGTTGGACCCTTGGAAGATGAGAGGGGGGATTTAATAGTGGAAAACGAGGAAATGGCTGAGACTTTAAATAAGTTCTTTGTGTCGGTCTTCACGGTGGAAGACACAAATAGTTTGCCGAATATTAGAGATCGAGAGTTGGTGGGAGGGGAGGTCCTTAATACAATTACTGTTACTAAGGAGGTGGTGCTTGGTAGACTAATAGGACTGAAGGTAGACAAGTCCCCGGGCCCGGATGGAATGCATCCCAGGGTGCTGAAAGAAATGACTGAGGTAATAGCAGATGCGTTAGTAGTAATTTATCAAAATTCGCTGGACTCTGGGGTAGTGCCGGCTGACTGGAAAACAGCTACTGTAACGCCGCTGTTTAAAAAAGGAAGTAGACAAAAGGCGGGTAACTACAGGCCGGTTAGCTTAACGTCCGTAGTTGGGAAGATGCTAGAGTCCATTATCAAAGAGGAAATAACAGAACACCTGAATAAGAATGGTTCGATCAAGCAGACGCAGCATGGATTCATGAAGGGAAAGTCGTGTTTGACGAATCTACTGGACTTTTATGAAGATGTCACTAGTGCGGTTGACAGAGAGGAACCGGTGGATGTGGTGTTTTTAGATTTCCCGAAGGCGTTCGATAAGGTGCCTCACAAAAGGTTGCTGCAGAAGATTGGGGTACACGGAGTTAGGGGTAAGGTGTTGGTGTGGATTGGGGATTGGCTATCTAACAGGAAGCAGAGAGTTGGGATAAATGGGTGCTTTTCTGGTTGGCAGTTGGTGACCAGTGGCGTGCCGCAGGGATCGGTGCTGGGGCCTCAATTGTTTACCATTTACATAAATGATCTGGAGGAGGGGACTGAATGTAGGGTATTTAAGTTTGCTGATGACACGAAGGTGAGTGGGAAAGCAAATTGCGTGGAGGACGCGGAAAGTCTGCAGAGAGATTTGGATAGGCTGAGCGAGTGGGCGAGGATCTGGCAGATGGAATATAACGTTAGCAAATGTGAGGTTATCCACTTTGGAAGAAATAATAGTAAATTGGAATATTATTTAAATGGAGAAAAATTATATCGTGCGACTGTGCAGAGAGACCTGGGGGTCCTTGTGCACGAATCGCAAAAACTCAGTCTGCAGGTGCAGCAGGTGATCAAGAAGGCAAATGGAATTATTGCGAGGGGGATAGAATATAAAAGCAGGGAGGTCTTGCTGCAACTGTACAGGGCACTGGTGAGGCCGCAACTGGAGTACTGTGTGCAGTTTTGGTCCCCTTATTTGCGAAAGGATATATTGGCCTTGGAGGGAGTGCAGAGAAGGTTCACCAGGTTGATACCAGAGATGAGGGGTGTGGCTTATGAGGAGAGATTGAACAGATTGGGTCTGTACTCATTGGAGTTTAGAAGGATTAGGGGTGATCTTATAGAGACATATAAGATAATGAAGGGGCTGGATAGGGTAGAGGTGGAGAGATTCTTTCCACTTAGAAGGGAAACCAGAACTAGAGGGCACAGCCTCAAAATAAGGGGGGGCCAGTTCAGAACAGAGTTGAGGGGGAACTTCTTCTCTCAGAGGGTAGTGAATCTCAGGAATTCTCTGCCCATTGAAGTGGTGGAGGCTTCCTCGTTGAATATGTTTAAATCACGGGTAGGTAGTTTTCTGATCGATAATGTGAATTAGGGGTTATGGGGAGCAGGCGGGTAAGTGGAACTGATTCGCTTCAGATCAGCCATGATCTTGTTGAATGGCGGGGCAGGCTCGAAGGGCCAGATGGCCTACTCCTGCTCCTATTTCTTATGTTCTTATGTGATCCATCTGGTTTCATTCCTTCTGGCTTTCTAGCAGTTTGATGCTACTGAGTAGCTTGCTCGACTATTTCAGAGGACACCTAGAGGCTTATTTAAGTCAGAGCAGGTATGGACAGCAGATTTTAGTGAACCAGGTGTCTTTTTTTTAAACAATAATGGACCTTCTGGGGTGGCACGGTGGCACAGTGGTTAGCACTGCTGCCTTACAGCACCAGGGACCCGGGTTCGATTCCCGGCTTTGGCCACTGTCTGTGTGGAGTTTGCACATTCTCCCCGTGTCTGCGTGGGTTTCCTCCGGGTGCTTCGGTTTCCTCCCACAGTCCAAAGATGTGTGGGTTAGGTGGATTGGCCATGTTAAATTGCCCCTTAGTATTAGGGGGACTAGCTAGGATAAATGCATGGGGTTATGGGTATAGGGCCTGGGTGGGATTGTGGGTGGTGCAGACTCGATGGGCCGAATGGCCTCCTTCGGCACTGTCGGGGTTCTATAATTCTAATGGACGATGGATTCATGGTGCTTATTAGACTTTTACTTCCACATTGTTATTGAATTCAAATCCCACCATCTGCCATGGTAGGATTGAAACCTGGGTCGCCAGAGCGTTACCCTGGACCTCGAGATCATGAGTCCAATGACAATACCATGACACCACGCTTGCTTACTTAAAAGCTGTTAGATTTCTATCCTTTTTGATCATTGTCTTGTGAATGCAGGAGGTCTTGCACAGCCAACACCCTATTTTCTGCTAATCTAAATAAATCATTGGTATTCTGTACTGGGAATGAAGTGAACTCTCAAAACACTGAGTTTGCAATCTAATACTAGATAGACAGAGTTTGAATGCTCAAAAACCATTGAGGCTGCTTTAAACTGCCTGCCATACTCTGCCATACCACCAGGTGGCAGGCATGTAAAGGTGCTTTCATATGTTTTGTGTGAGTAATAAGTCTTTGGGAGTTGATTTTATATTTATGTTTTTTGTCATTGCTGTGATGTTGTAATCTGCCTTTGGGTGTACTGGTGCTCCATCACAGCACCAAAGCAATATCTTGCACCATGACACACTGCATGCCAGCTAAATGAGTCAGTCATTTAAATTTCAGTGAAGAATGGTTCAATAATGTACAGCAAATGGGAGGAACAAGAGATTAAAGCATCAAAGCATGATGCGAATGTGGCCAGTAGGAGCAAGCAACAAGGGTCACTGAGGAGAGAAGCAAGCTTTATCCGTTCAGTTTTGGATTTTCACCTTCCTGCCCCAGGGTTACACAGCAAGTAGCAACTCAGCACGTCAATCCCATGGAAGTGTGTGAATTGTATAACTTCTGTATATCGAAGCAGGAGGGAGACAAATGGATAATTGTCTGATTGCACACATAGTCCAGGAATTTTCTCAGAGCTGCTCTCATTCTGCCACTGTAACATTGTTGAAAGTGTGGTGAAAGTCCTGTTTACTCACTATTACTGGGTTTCTGTCACTGCCGAGGAAGCTAGCGACGGTTAAAGTTACCTCCACCCTCAATATTTCTACTTCAGACTCTTTCCAAACAGACTTTGCTGTGTCGACTAATAGGCTGGCCAAACCTGCAGCGCATCGATCACTGATGCAACTATCAGTACAGTAAACACTTAATCTCCTGCTCCACTGATGAGAAACAGGCGCATGTCATAGCTGCCTAAGTTTACCACGTTGCTGCAGTTCAGATGGTATAGGAGGATGTTGATAACAATAGTGTCAATGCTCAGAGAAGAGAACCCTCTGCTCCCCATCACTATTTTCTTCATCTCATCAGTGCACTGTAACTTATGCCACGTGCTACCTCTGCAATCTCACGACCCTGCGATGTGAGTAGCTGCACTAAGCCGCTTGCGTTCATGGGTGAGAGGTTCACAGGATGTTGCGTAGCCCTGTCTTTCTTCTGGATGGTTAGCAGGCCGGCCGCAATGAGAGAAAATGAGCATAGGTTAGATTAGCGTCTGCTGGAGGAAACAGGGCACAAACTGCAGCATCGCATGTGTTATTGGTGTGTATGTCCATGTTACAGCCAGTGTGAAGGAAGACGAGGTCTAGCAGCTTGTATTAACCTTCACCTGTGGTGTCACCTTTCCCAACTGCTTTCTTGCTTTTTTTGTAAGGAGTTTCAGGATGACTTGCTCCAAGGGAGTAGGACGCTACATTGCACTTGCGTACAAGCTGTTTCATTTCTCCCATTTGGGTTATCCTTTCCTTGCATTTCAAATGTTATTTCTCCCATCATGCATCCTTTGGAAAAGTTGATAAATATTTTAAAATATATTTTTTCCCTTTAGAAAATCTAAAAATGATGCTTTCACTCTTATGTGGCCAGTTACCTTTTAATTGGCTACAACCGTTTACAATCCTCGAGCAGCCCTTTAAGATTTGATTTGATTTATTATTGTCACACGTATTAGTATGCAGTGAAAAATATTGTTTCTTGTTCACTATACAGACAAAGCATACCGTTCATAGAGAAGGAAAGGAGAGGGTGCAGAATGTAGTGTTACAGTCATAGCTAGGGTGTAGAGAAAGATCAATTTAATATTAGGTAGATTCAATCAAAAGTCTGATGGCAGCAGGGCAGAAGCTGTTCTTGAGTTGGTTGATATGTAATCTCAGACTTTGTTCTTTCTGTTTTTCCACTAACATAGCTTTTCCCCTTTTAAAAAAATATTATTGCCTGCCTTTTGGATACACTAATGGAAATGAAAGGATCGGTAATAAGGAAAACAGGCAGCTCCCAGCTAGTGTTGAGTGCTTATACGTGCAGGAACATTTGCAAGTTGCAAAATCCTAGATTCTTAAATTTGATTTCTGCAAGATGGGAAAGTAAGCTTGAAGTTGAAGAAATTTGCCAAGCTTTGTTCCTGTGATGGAAAGCTTGAATGCAAAAACTTCTAAAATGAACAGATAACCCTGCATAAAATAATGGGGGCGATTCTCCCAAAAACATTCTAAGTGTCGAATCCACATGAAAACTGGAGTAACTCCCGCACGGTAGCACAGTGGTTAGCACTGCTGCTTCACAGCTCCAGGGACCTGGGTTCGATTCCCGGCTTGGGTCACTGTCTGTGTGGAGTTTGCACATTCTCCTCGTGTCTGCGTGGGTTTCCTCCGGGTGCTCCGGTTTTCTCCCACAGTCCAAAGATGTGCGGGTTAGGTTGATTGGCCATGCTAAAATTGCCCCTTAGTGTCCTGGGATGCGTAGATTAGCGGGTAAAATATGTAGGGATATGGGGGTAGGGCCTGGGTGGGATTGTGGTCGGTGCAGACTCGATGGGCCAAATGGCCTCTTTCTGTACTGTAGGGTTTCTATATATTTTTTATAAAAAAGTGGGATTTTCAAAATGAATCTCCCACACGCTGAGCACTGCAGAGTGCCCTCGTGAGATTCACATTGAAAACCTGTGAGCGGGTCCTATTTCTGCTGGAGAACCCAGCAAGCATAGCGCTGAGCGGGCCACTGTGCATGTGCCGATCTCTACTCTGACAGATTGGCGCATGCGCAGTGGCCCCGCATTGCCGGCCTCCCAATCGCTGGCCAGCCCCACCACCCCTCATTTCTGCCCCTCCAATCCTGCCTCCCGATTGCTGGTCTCCTGGACCTCTCCGGGCCAACCCCAATCTCCCCAACCCCCACCCCAGCTGGCCCTGATCTCCCCAAGCCCCACCCTGGCAGTCCTGACCCCTCACTGGGCAGTCCTAACCCCCACACCTCACCACAGTTCCTTCCGCCGCCCCCCCCCCCCCACCCCCGCCCCACTCCAACCCGCAGCAGCCCCAACCTCTCCCCTTGCCACCCTGGCAGTCCCAACCACCGCCCCCGCCCTTCTACCCGCAATCCCCAACTCCCCAAACACCCCAATCTTACACCCCTCCCCTCCATTGCCTGCCAACCCACCCCAGTGCGACTGTAAATACACAGCACAGAAATTTATTCTGGCTCTTTTGTACTGGCTCATTGTACTGGCTCGTTGAAAGAATGATCCAATTAGTCCCAATTCCTTTCTATTCCCCCATAGTCCTGTAATTTTTCCACTTTAAGAATTTATCCAGTAATGTTTTGAAAACTACTATTAAGTCTGTTTCCACCACCTCTTCAGGCGGTGCATCCAGATGATAATAACTCACTGGGCATAAAAAACATCACCATATAGAGTTTACATTTTTTTTCAGTTATCTTAAGTCTCTGGTTGCTGACCTTTCAGCAACTGGAAACACTTCCTTCTTAGTTACTTAGTAAAACCATTCATGAATTAGAAAATCTCTATGAAATTTCCTCTTAACAAGGCGAACAATCCCAACTTTAATAGTCTGCCCAAATAATTGAACTTCCTCATCCCTGCACCCTCTTCTGCACCCTCTCTAGGGCCCTGCCATCCTTCTTAAAGTGTCATGCCCAGAATTAAAGACAGTACCTCAGTTGCGGCTTTACAAGTGTTTTATAAAAGTTAAGCATATGAATTAATTTACAAGAAGTAACTGAAATGTTAAGGAATTAAGGCAGAGTCAAGCAGAACACACAGCAAAAAACAGTTTTTCCACATCAAGGATTTTCAAAGGGATACATAGGGTAAAGTTTTGTGCACTTCAATAAATAGTTGAGGGGCACAACCATTTCCAGGTCTCGACCCCCTGGCTGTCAGTGCACTGCCCTGGGAGATCTTGCTGGAGGTGACCAATTAAGAGGCTGCCTTCTGCTCTGCCATCCAATTATGGGCAGCAGGTAGGTCTTTGAGGTTATTGGCCCAATCAGAGGGTCAGCAGCCTTGGAAGGATGACCATGGCAGAGATGGGCCCTGTGTGGTGAACCATAGATGGTTACCACTATGGGTACTGAACCATAGATGGTTATCACTCTGGGTACTTGTACATATGTTACTCTTGTTACTGTTGGGGTTAGGGTTGGGGTGTTCCACCTGTTGGTATTGTTCTGTGGTACACTCCGGTTGGCTCCGCCTACCTATAGGAATATAAAGGTCACTGCACTGCCCAGTGACCCTTTAGTCTGGGATTGTATTGTTAAGCAGTATGCTCCATTCTTGTTGCTAATAAAAGCCTTTATTTCCCGGGTACGATCCAGCCTCCCAAGTGAATTAATCGCGCATCAGCCTGCAAATGTCAGGGGGGAATGTGCAGTCATCTCCATCTTGAGGCACCCTCCAAAAAGATATCAGTGATAGACAAAACTATCAGGCCATCCCTGTGGAAAGGAAACAGCAGACCATCCCATTGAAAATAAATCCCTCTCAAGCCACCCCTGTGGAGAGAAAGCTCCTACCAGACTTCCAGACCACCTGTCTGAAGGAGGGATCTTATCAGATCACAGACTTTACACTTATATCATTGAGATTCCTCCCAATCTTGCCCTCACTGTTCACTCCAGGCAAGAAGATTTTGTACATCGTTCTGATCAATGGGTCCTGTAACATAGGACAATCTCACAATAGCAACCAAACCTGGTTGCATTCTGACAATCTTGTGTGGGGTTGTAGGAACAGATGAAGCAATTGACTCAAGTAATGTACCAGTGACCTGAAAAATAGAGGTTGGCGTTATTAATTGGTTGATTCTTGCAATGGCAACACCATTTAATGACATAGAAGGTAAGCATCATGGACATCTTCATTGGTACTTGCAAAGCAGTTTTCCTGGGGATGTGACAGTCCAAATCTTCTTTTAACTCCTCATATAGATTGTACATCAACTGGTTTTGTAATCTAAATCTTTGGTAACAGAGACTGTCAGACCAATCTATGAAACTAATTTGCTAACTGTATATCCTTCATGAACATGCTGTTCTCCTAAGTCTTTTGTGCTTCACATTCACTGCCTTCAGCCATTTTAGAATTGAAATCAGTCTAAACTAATTTTATATGCTGTTTCTGTGATTAACACAGAATGAAAACCTTGGTGTTACGACTGCCAGAGGCACTTACAACTTAGCTCCGACGATCTACAAGGCTGGCAGGTGAAGTAGGGTGAGTGGTATAAAATGTGACATTGCTGATCACCATGTTTTGGACAGATCAAAACAGCATTAATACGAATAACAGCAGGAAAATAAATCAGAATACAAAGAATTAAACAAATGTAAACTGCAGCATGCAGCGCCATACATTGCAGAACCGAACCTCAAATTCAATGGCCAGAATTCTCCAGCCAAGTGAAACTTCAAGTTTATTTATGAGGCACAAGTCGGTTTTACATTAACACTGCAATGAAGTTACTGTGAAAATTCCTTAGACGCCACACTCCGGCGCTAGTTTGGGTACACGGAGGGAGAATTTAGCATGGCCATTGCACATAACCAACACGTCTTTCGGACTGTAGGAGGAAACCGGAGCACCCAGAGGAAACCCACGCAGAAATGGCGAGAACATGCAAACTCCGCACAGAGACCGACCCGAGGCCAGGAATCGAACCCAGGTCCCTGGCACTGAGGCAGCAGTGCTAACCACTGTGCCAACATGCCATTCACATTGGTGGGATTCTCCAGTCCCGTCGGCAGCTCACCTCCACTGGCGTGGGGTGACATCAATGGGAATTCCCATTGACAGTGGCAGAACCAGAGAATCCCACCACTGGCAAACAATGTGCCAGCTCCCGCCAGTGGGAAACATGCGGCTGGGAGGCCAGAGAATCTCGCCCAGTGTTTTTATTAATTTGCAGAATGTGGAGTTCACTCGCGAGGCCAGCATTTGTTGCCTATCCCTTATTGCCTTTGAGAAGGTGATGCTGAGCTGCCTTCTTCATTTGCTATAGTCCCGATCCTGAAGGTGTTCCCACAACGCTGCTGGGAGGGAATTCCAGGATTGTGACAGAGGGTGGAGATTTATTTTCAAGTCGGAATAGTCTGCTGCTTGGAGGGAAACTTGCAGATGATGGTGTTGTCATGTGCCTGCCGCCCTTGTCCTTTAGGTGATTAGAGTAGGTATGAATCTTGTCAGTCGAGAGTTTGACCCTTGATTCTCCCTGACTTTAATTTTGCTTTGATGCCACACTTGGGCAAATGCTATCTTGTTATCAAAGGCACTCTCAATTCACCTCTGAAATTTCCCCCCTCTTATTCTGTTTGGATGATAGTTTTAATTATGTTTGAGGCCTATTAATCCTGGTGAAACCCAAACTGGGTGATGCGCGTTATCATACACGAGGCTAGATGCTCAGGAAATAAAGGCTTTTATTTGCTGTAACGAAGCAGCCAACAATTATATACATGATCCCAGACTGAGGGGTCCCAGCCAGAGCAGGGACCTTTATACCTCTCCCAGGAGGCGGAGCCTGACTGGGATGTACCACAACACTACAATACAAAGGTGTAACAACCACACCCTAACCCCAACAGCAACAAGTAGCACAACCCATCCCTAACCCAACAGTAACATATGTACATCCTTGTAGTACTGGCCAGACCCTGGCTCAGCACTATCCAGTGGGAACCAACGATGGTTCACCACATTCACCCCTCCTTTGAGAACAAAGGCCGGCGGGGTACAAAAACAGAATAAAATGTCATCAGTCTATAAGTTCAGACGGTCAGGGGGACCGCACCGTCGTTGTGACCTCATCAATACCGGCGGTGACACCGGAGTAGGCACTTGCGGTGGTGTTCTCCCCAAGGCGGCGTCCAGCTGTTCTTCCACGGACTCACAGGCCCGTTGACCCTGAGGTGATGGTAGTCCATGGAGTCCTGACACGCCCTGCAGTGGCGACCATCCTCTGGACTCAGGCAAGCTGTACGTGGGAGTAAAAGGGTTAAGCAATGGTCCCGATGCTGCCCGTGCCGTGTCCGGGGGAGAAACAAGAGTTAAGGGGTTTGTAACAGGGGGTATGGGAGCGACAGGGGTTGCTACGTCCCCTGCTGGCGCCAGGTCTCGGATCGAGACCGTGTCCTCTCGCCCGTCAGGGTATGCCACATAGGCATACTGAGGGTTGGCGTGGAGGAGATGGACCTGTTCGACCAACGGGTCGGACTTGCGGGCCCTTACATGTCGCCGCAGGAGGACGGGTCCTGAGTACGTCAACCAAGACGGTAATGAGGTCCCCGAGGAAGACTTCCGAGGGAATGAAAACATCCTCTCATGGGGAGTAGCATTGGTTGCCGTACACAGGAGGGAGCGAATAGAATGGAGCGCATCAGGGAGCACCTCTTGCCAACGGGAGACTGGAAGACTTTTTGACTTCAACGCCAGTAAGACCGCCTTCCAGACTGTAGCATTCTCACGTTCCACCTGTCCGTTACCCCTAGGGTTGTAGCTCGTGGTCCTACTAGAGGCAATCCCGTATGAGAGCAGGAATTGCCTCAAGTCATCGCTCATGAACGACGAGCCCCTGTCGCTGTAAATGTAGCCGGGGTACCCGAACAGGGTAAAGAGATCACGGAGTGCCTTGATAACCGTGGCAGCGGATGTATCAGAGCAGGGAACAACAAAAGGGAACCTAGAGTACTCGTCAATGATATTGAGGAAGTACACATTCCGATCTGTTGAGGGAAGGGGGCCCTTAAAATCGACACTCAGTCTCTCGAAGGGACGAGTGGCCTTGACTAAATGTGCCCGGTCAGGTCGGTAAAAGTGCGGTTTGCATTCCGTGCAAACCCGACAGCTTCTTGTCACGGACCTGACGTCCTCCACCGAGTAGGGCAGGTTGCGGGCTTTTATAAAGTGGTAGAGCCGAGTGACTCCAGGATGGCATAGGTCATTATGGAGAGCCTGCAAACGGTCCTCCTGTATACTGGCGCATGTTCCACGCGAGAGGGCATCCGAGGGCTCATTGAGTTTCCCTGGACGGTACATGATGTCATAGTTATAGGTGGAGAGTTCAATTCTCCACCGCAAGATCTTGTCATTCTTGATCTTGCCCCTCTCCGTGTTGTTGAACATGAATGCCACGGACCGCTGGTCCGTGATCAGAGTGAACCGTTTTCCCGCCAGGTAATGGCGCCAGTGCCTGACGGCCTCCACAATGGCCTGGGCCTCCTTTTCCACCGCTGAATGCCGGATTTCGGGGCCTTGGAGGGTGCGGGAAAAAAATGCGACGGGCCTGCCTGCCTGGTTAAGTGTGGCGGCCAGGGCGAAATCAGATGCATCGCTCTCCACCTGAAAGGGGATGGACTCGTCAACAGCGTGCATCGTAGCTTTCGCGATGTCGGCTTTTAATTTATCGAAGGCCAATCGGGCCTCTGGCGTTAGGGGAAAAGTCGTGGACTTAATGAGCGGACGGGCTTTGTCCGCGTAATTGGGAACCCACTGCGCATAATAAGAGAAGAAGCCTAAGCATCTTCTCAGTGCTTTTGCACTAGTGGGCAAGGGAAGTTCAGAAAGGGGGCGCATACGGTCTGGATCAGGGCCAATGACCCCGTTTTCCACCACGTATCCTAGGATGGCTAAACGGCGCGTACGAAACTCACACTTCTCCCTGTTGTAGGTCAGATTCAGGGGAGATGCAGTGCGTAGGAAATTCAGGAGATTCGTGTCGTGGTCCTGCTGGTCATGGCCGCAGATGGTGACATTATCCAGGTACGGGAAGGTAGCCCACAGCCCGTTCTGATCCACCATTCGGTCCATAGCACGCTAGAAGACCGAGACCCCATTGGTGACACCAAAGGGAACCCTGAGAAAGTGATACAAGCGACCATCCGCCTCAAAAGCCATGTATTGTCGGTCCTCTGGGCGAATGGGGAGTTGGTGGTAGGCAGACTTGAGGTCTATGGTGGAGAACACCCGGTACTGCGCAATCTGATTGACCATATCAGATATGCACGGGAGGGGATACGCATCCAGCTGCGTGTATCGATTAATGGTCTGACTGTAGTCAACGACCATCCGGGGTTTGTTCCCGCTCTTGACCACCACGACCTGCGCCCTCCACGGACTAGCGCTGGGTTGTATGATCCTTTCTTTGAGGAGCCGCTGAATCTCAGATCGAATGAAGATCCGATCCTCAGCGCTGTAACGCCTACTTTTAGTCGCAATGGGCTTGCAGCTTGGCACAAGATTCTGGAACAGGGAGGGTGTGGTGATCTTCAGCGTCGAGAGGCTACAGGCGCGCAATTTGGAGGCTGCTGTTCTCCCACTGACAGTGAAGGGAGTGGCCCACCGTACTGTAGGGTTACACTCCTCAAGTGGACCATGAAGTTAAGTCCGAGAAGTATTGGAGCACAAAGGTACGGCAACACTAGGAGCTTGAAACGCTCGTAAACTGTGCCTTGCACCATCAAAGTTACCACACAACTCCCTAGCACGGCGACAGACCGGGACCTCGATGCCATAGAGATTGTCTGTTTGGCAGGTTGAATCCGGAGTCCACACCGCTTCACAGTGTCTGGGTGGATAAAGCTCTCAGTGCTCCCGCTGTCAAACAGACAATAAATCAAGTGGTCATTTACCTGGATGTTCATCATAGATTTGTCAAGTCTATGAGGCTTGGCCTGGTCCAGGATGATCGACGCCACCGTTGGTTCATGAGCGCCACTGCAGGCAGCTGAAATCGACAAGGAGGACCCCTGCTGGTCGTTCGCGGTCGGTGCCGACCAACATGGCCGCTCCCATAGGTCGCACGTGGGTGATGGCGCCAAACTCAGCGACCCCTGGTGGTCGCACACCTCCGACTCCATCGACTGTAATGGCGTCGTCCTGGCCTCGTACGTGGACGAACCCCTCGATGATTTTGACGACGAAGAGCCGAGCTCTGAAGAATCGCAGGCCGCACTGCCGTTCCTAGATTTAGATCGGCACACTTTCGAATAGTGCCCCTTCTTACTGCAGGCGGAGCACAACACAGCCTTAGCGGGACACCATTGCCGAGTATGCTTCGCTCCCCCACAGAAGTAACACCGCGGGCCGCCCGGAGCTGCTGCCGTCGTCTGGCCCGAGTGTGAGCACGCCATTACGCAGCATTTCGAACCCGAGGGACGAGGAGGGATTGGCGACTGCTCCTGCCACGTTGTCTCCACGTGGTCTTCAGGATACAATACTAGGCTTTTGGAGGCTGTCTCCAGCATCTCCGCTAGCTCGATTGCCTGGGTAAGGTCAAGGTTACCTTTCTCCAGTAGTTTAAGTCGAATGTACGACGATCCAACTCCCGCCACAAACGCAACTCGGGCGAGGTCGTTCATACTCTGCTCTGCCGACACAGCTTTGCAGTTACAGCCCCTGGCTAGCTGTAGGAGCTCGTTCGCATATTCCTCCATCGTTTCGCCAGACTGCCGTCGTCGAGTGGCTAAGAGGTAACGAGCGTGTATTTCATTGGGCGGTTTGATATAATGCTTCGTCAGAAGCTCGAGGGCCTTTGTGTAATCGGTGGCTGCACGGATCGCGAGGTAGACATTGTCGCTTACCCTCGCATGGAGGACCCGGAGTCTGTCATCATCTGTGGTGACCGCTGCGGAGGCTGCCAGGTAGTCTTCGAAACACTTCAGCCAGTGGTCGAAGGTGTTGGAGGCGCCCACCGCACGTGGATCTAATGTAAGGCGTTCCGGCTTCAGTATCTGCTCCATACTCTCTTTTTTTTTCTTCGACGAGAGTTTAACGACAGCAAATAAAAGTGATGCGCGTTATCATACACGAGACTAGATGCTCAGGAAATATAGGCTTTTATTTGCTGTAACAAAGCAGCCAACAATTATATACACAATCCCAGACTGAGGGGTCCCAGCCAGAGCAGGGACCTTTATACCTCTCCCAGGAGGCGGAGCCCGACTGGGATGTACCACAACACTACAGTACAAAGGTGTAACAACCCCACCCAAACCCCAACAGCAACAAGTAGCACAACCCATCCCTAACCCAACACTAACATATGTACATCCTTGTAGTACTGGCCAGACCCTGGCTCAGTACTATCCTGTGGGAACCAACGATGGTTCTCCACACTGGGCATCAGTGAGCAGGTTATTTCTGATTAAGTGCTGGTTTACTGCTGCTGATAACACCTTCCATCACTTTGCTAATGATTGAGAGGAGACTGATAGGGCAGTAATAGGCAGGACTGGATTTGTCACGTGTTTTGTGGACAGAACATTGGCAACATTTCACTTAGTTGGGTAGTTGTCAGTGACGCAGCTATATTAAACAGCCCAACAAAAGCTGCGGCTATTTCTGGAGCACAGGTTCTTAAATGATACAGCCAGGAGGTTGTGCAGCCAGTATTAGTTTTGCTATGTTCAGTGTGCTGAGCTGTTTTCTGTTCTGTGAAATGAATTGAGTTGGCTGAAGACCTTTTGTGAAGCTGGGGATTCCAGGAGAAGACCAATTTGAATCATCCACTCAGCACTTATGGTGAAGATGCTTGCAAATGCTTCAGCCTTGTCTTTTATACTCATGACCTCGACTTCGCCATCATTGAGTGCGAGGATGTTTGTGGAGCCGCTTCCTCCCATTAGTTGTTTGTTTAACCACCCCCATTCAAGACTGGATGTGGCACGATTATAGAGTTGTAATCTGATCTGTTGGTTCTGGTATCACTTAGTTCTGTCTATAGCATATTGCTTCTCTGTTTAGTATGCACATGGCATTGTATCTTCACCAGGTTAGCAGCTCATTTGTTAATATATTCCTGACATGCTCTTTTAAACTCCCCATTGAACCCTCGTTGCTTACCTGGCTTGGTGATAATAGTAGAGTGATGGATATGCTGGGCTATAAGGTTACAGAATATACAATTACTCCACTGCTAATGACCCACCGCACAACATGGATCCCCAGTTTTTGATATGCTAGTTTGTTTCTGAATCTATTTCAGTTAGTATGATAGTATGCCACATACACAACTGAGGGTATTCTCAATGTGAAAACAGGACTTCATCTCCACAAGGACTGTGCAGTGGTAACCGTTTGACTCTTACTGCCTTCTACAAGCATGTGTTGGCAGGATTTACAAGTTGATACTCAACCTGTTTGGCCACGTTATGAACCATCCTTGGCCATCAGGTCCTGGGCTGGGACTCAAATCCAGACCGTCTGGCCCAGAGGCAGGGACACTACCCATTGTGCCACAAGGCCTCCCCGACCAGTAACATAAAACTAAGCTAACATGCTGTTCTAATAATATGATGATATTTTGAGAGAAAAAAAATCACCGCTTTAATGAGTAAGATAAGGATTTAGGGAGCAACTTTCAAAGGGTTGGGCAAGTTGCCTTCACATTCTGTCAGTAACAATAAATCACAGAGAAGTTGGAGATGAAAGATCAGGATAAAATGCTGGAAAAGGTTGAAGAGCTGGAGTATCTCAGTGGAGGGATTTATGAGCAAGGATGAAGATCTTAATTTCAATGCTAAATGATCAACTGCTCTGCAACACCATTGTGTATGTGTGCGCGTCTATGTGTGTGTACATGTGTGAATGTGTCTACATGTGAGTATATGTGTGTGTGTGTCTATGTGTGTGTCTACGTGTTTGTGTATGTGCACGGGGAAGCTTGAAGGAGAGCAGTTTTATTCTTTTTCTCTCAGATCTATTCTTAAATAAAAAATCTGTCTCTGTATAATCCAACGATGTGCAGGTTAGGTGGCTGGGCCATGGTGAATTGTCCCTTCGTGTCCCATGATGAGTAAGTTAGATGGATTAGCCATGGAAAATGTGTGGGGTTACGGGAGTGGGTCAGGGCAGACTCGCTGGACCAAATGGCCTCTTCTGTAGGGATTCTATGAATGTGCTGACAGAGGAATTCTGGACCAGCTCAGCTAACCACCCCCAATAAACCAGGTCATACACGTATGTAGTACGAGGGAACCGAGTGAGTTTCCTGAATGTCATTGATATATCACAAGAAAATCATTGAATCAATATTCTCACGACAGCTGGAGAAGATGAACTTAAACAAAAAGAAGTTCAACTATATCAAATTGTGCTTAAGTGGAGCAGTAAGTTATGGATTGTCCCTTGTGATTTATCACGCTGCAAGTTCCTGTTCTCAGCTGATTTGTGTGAAGGAGGCATGAAGAAAATGGCAAAAGTACTTCTCTCAAGAAAGATGATCAAATCCAAGTCAACTTCACCCGGCTATCAAAGTCCTTTAAGCAATTTGATCATGAAGGAAGCAAGTATGGACTGACAACAGTTCACATGCCTGTCTTCTTGATTAGAAAATAGTATCTGACATGTGACAAACATCAAGGCTCATGAAAAAAAAGCCACTTGCAGAAAACACAAAGGAGCATACATAGGAAGAATAATTCAAAAGAATAAGGCAAAAGATAGAAGCTAGAAAAATTGATACAGTGAAAAAAAAAGCCCACCCGACACTGATCTGTTAGTATCAGCTAGCACGGATGAAAAATTGTCTGATTAACATTGTGCTGAACATACACATTGACTATTGAACTTCCTACACCATTACTTCAGTTGATGCTCCAATTTAAAATATACTTAATTCATAAAACCATCTGAAATGTATAATTGCTACAGTTTCATATCTATAATCCAAACCTTTTACAAACATTTATGGCCTGAACTATGGGTTATAAAACATGCAATTTTCGCAAGTGAAATTTAGCAGCCATTAATGTAATTATACTAATGTATGAAAAAGTAATAATAGAGATCATTTAGCAGATGTAATGGCTTCTTTATACTTAGTTTTATCCCACGTCTATAATCAAACACTGATGTTTTGGAAGTAACTCTTTCATCCCCCGAACAGGCACAATTGGCTAATTGTCCTTCCTCTGTAAAGTATATCCCACAATTCTGTGATCACCAACAGTTCAGAATATACAACAACTTCAGTCAGGCAACAAACATCGCCTTGATTGTTACCTTGTGCTCAAACAATAAGCAGGTGTATTCCAACACTTGTTCAGAGAGAAGCAGTTTCACCGCCTACCAGCTTCAGCCTGGCATTGTGCAATTCTTACACCGGACTACAGTCACGTTGTTTCACCTTCAATTTGTTCATATTGATGTAAACATGCAGCATTAATAATCCACATTGTCGCTTGCAGCTAATGTTCTTAATCTTGGCACAATCACTTATCAGGATCAAAACTGTAAATGCTGGAAACACTCAGCAGGTCTGGCAGCTTCTGTGGAGAGAGAAGCAGAGTTAATGTTACAGGTCAATGTGGGGAGGTGGGGAGAAGAACAAAAGCAAAGGTCTGATACAGGGTGGAGGACAGGAGAGATTAAATGACAAAGGATTTTATGCTGCAAGGTGAATGGTAATGGGACATGTAAAGAAATCAAATATAAATCTAACGCAGTGGTTCCCAACTACTGTGCTGTGGCACTCTGGTATGCCATAAGAAGGGTGCAAGTATGCCGTGGCCACCAGCACTCCCGCAGACACACCCTTGCATCAAGCTGCCTGAAAAGCCCCAACTGTCCCATCAACTGGGGATGCAGTCACGCTGGTCTTTTCTCACCATGCACAGAAACGCCTCTTCAAAGGAGTATCTGAAAGTTGAAAGGAAGTGATGGCTGCAGTTTGCGTTGGGAGGCTGTCAGGGACTTTGTTCAGGCGCTAGTTTTGGTCCTACTCGGGGAATACTGGGGTCCCAGCAAGCGCAGGGGTTGATGCGACCGGCCAAGGTTGTTGCTGTGGAGTGGGCCCTGAGATGCATTTGTGCCATAGTCGATCCCGTAGTGGGAGAGGAGGTTAGGAGAGAGTCAAAAGCAGGACATTGCTGCATTTTGGATCACTGGCTGTCATCAGAAAGTTATGACGGGTGAAGTGGCCAAATTCTCAATGGAGAAAAACCCCAGCAAGAAGCTATGGCTGTTCCTCTGCTTCTTAGGAGTCTTCATCTGTTAATTATATTACATGATACAATCAGGAAAAACTATACAACAAGAGAAGTTTGTGCCTTCTCGCAGCCTCATTTCCCCTCTGTATAACATCCAATATAGTAAATGTTTTTGTATGTTCTACACTGCCTGATGCAAATTATCTCACGTATCAGATTAATTTGAGGTTGGAGCACTTTATTTCACACATCTGCTGAACATTGCAGTCTCAATCTAACTCCATGAAGCAATGGAGACCCCAATTCACAATGAAGATCGTGTGGTATGATCTTGACAGAGTGTTATATTTTGGCATCATAAATTGACAAAAATAAATGTTTGAATCTAATAGCGACAATAAAATTTCCTGTTGATACTATACCCAAATCAAGTGCCCAAAACAGTCTTTGTAAAGTATGTAGTCATTATCTAATATTAAATATATTGCTATCATTTGGCACACAGCAGGGATGTGTAACAGAGTTACAGAGTGTAACACAAAAATGATGTCAGAGTGAACCATGTGTCATTAAAGGAAACCAAATAAATGATATGTGTCTTGTTAAGGACTGTGAAATTAATTCCACGTGGTGCAATTGCAAGCATGTACAATGTGTTACAATAAACTAACTTTTGTGTTTACATTTGACATTTAACTTGGTAAATGTAAGAAAGGTTGTTTTCATATATGACTTTCTTTTGTACAAGATGCTATCTTGGGGTGTCAATTCATCACAGTATGCGCAATATGCTCTTGTGACAACATGTGCATCCTTGGTGCTCCAAGGCTATCCTTTCATCATGACTTCTTATAGTGCTGATAGAGTTGTATCTTGTTGGGTAGGTCGCTTGATTTGAGCAAGGCACTTGTCTGACCGATTCAATGACTGGAATTTTCCAGCAGCCGTTCCTGCTGGTGGGATCTTCTGGTCCTGCCAATCCCCGCCAGGGTTTCCCAAGCAGTGGGGGATAAAAACAATGTGAAACCCTGTTGACAGCGATGGGACCAGAAGATCTGCCGCCATCCAATGGCGGGCTATGGCCGCCACTGCAAAACACGCCACAAGTGTGCCAAAACTCCTGCCTAATGTCTCTGTTAATGACTTCCAGATTATGTCCAGCTCGTGCTTCATGTTGCATCTGTTGTGATATCCTCATGTGGAGTGCTGCTCTCGACAGTCTGTCTGTGATGTACATCGGTTTTCCTTGCTGGTATGTGCAGACGCTATCTTTGTAAACATAGAACATAGAACAGTACAGCACAGAACAGGCCCTTCAGCCCACGATGTTGTGCCGAGCTTTATCTGAAACCAAGATCAAGCTATCCCACTCCCTATCATCCTGGTGTGCTCCATGTGCCTATCCAATAACCGCTTAAATGTTCCTAAAGTGTCTGACTCCACTATCACTGCAGGCAGTCCATTCCACACCACAACCACTCTCTGCGTAAACAACCTACCTCTGATATCCTTCCTGTATCTCCCACCACGAACCCTATAGTTATGCCCCCTTGTAATAGCTCCATCCACCCGAGGAAATAGTCTTTGAACGTTCACTCTATCTATCCCCTTCATCATTTTATAAACCTCTATTAAGTCTCCCCTCAGCCTCCTCCGCTCCAGAGAGAACAGCCCTAGCTCCCTCAACCTTTCCTCATAAGACCTATCCTCCAAACCAGGCAGCATCCTGGTAAATCTCCTCTGCACTCTTTCCAGCGCTTCCACATCCTTCTTATAGTGAGGTGACCAGAACTGCACACAATATTCCAAATGTGGTCTCACCAAGGTCCTGTACAGTTGCAGCATAACCCCACGGCTCTTAAACTCCAACCCCCTGTTAATAAAAGCTAACACACTATAGGCCTTCTTCACAGCTCTATCCACTTGAGTGGATAGAGCTGTGAAGGAACATTCTTTGGAGCAGCTAGTACTAGCTTGACTCCACTGAAACTTTGTCTCTCCCAAACAGGTACTGATGAAAATGCTCACAAGCAGAAACAATAGCCCGGCACTCTTTCTCAGTGGGTGTATAATGTGGTTCTATTTGCATTAGTGCCCTGGATGCAAATACAACCGATTGTCCCTGCTGCATTTGGATTGCTCCAAGACCTGTCTCACTGGCATCACACTACGAACTGACTTCATCATTGACATCATGGTACTTAAACACTGGCATCGTCCTCACTAGATGTTTGAATTTAATGAACGCTGCTTCTTGTTCTGTCTAATACCACAGCACCTCCTTGGTGGTAAGCTTGCACAATGGTTCACACTGTGATGAAAAACTAGGCAAACATTTAATTCATTAATCCAACAACTAGTTGCACTGCTTTCACATCTTTTGGTCGCTGCTTCACTTCTACAGCTCTCACTTTGTCAGCATCTTAACTTCAGGCATCTTCAGACACAATTTATTCTGGTTCAGTTTCAGGTTCATCAGGCGAGCCCTCTCCAGCAGTTGTATTAAACACTAGCCATGGTCCGCTATGGCTTCTTCCACTTTGTCTCCGCATCCATAGACTACTCTGGAAAGAACTCTGATCCCATGTTGATACTCTTCTGGAGCCATGGAAATACCAGACGTCATGCACAACCATTTGTATCTCCTGGATAGTTCCCAGAATGTCATTAGAAAGCTGCTACTTTCATCCAGCTTCACTTACCAGTAACCATCCTTCACATCTCGATTAGTGAATATCTTTGCAAGATGCAGCAAAATTCCTTCAATAGCTGACATGGGGAAGTGAGATTTCTCCAATGCTTCATTCAGATCCTTTGGGTCTAAGCGTACCCTCAACTTTCCAGGTTATTTCACTGTTACCATGCTACTAACCCAGTTGTAGTTGTCACTTATTTGATTACTTGCTTATTTTCTAGCTCTTCAATCTTGCCTTTTAGGCTTGACCCAAGGGCAGTTGGAGCTCTACTTGGCAGATGCTGAATTAAGCTTACACTCTCATCTATTTCTCGATGATATTATCCTGGTAGACATCCCAACCTTGTAAACACACCTTTGTATTCCTCTAGAGTCTGTTCTGCTGTCAATGTTTTTGTGTTTTGTGACATGTTGTGCATTATTGTTGGCACATTCAGGGTTATCAGTCCAAGCTGTAGACTGGCTTCAGCTGATATGAGTGGCTGTTGTATCCCATCTATGATGTGGAACTCTAGATCTTCCTCATTGTCAATGATTTGGGCTCTCAGACTAATTTGTCCTCTCAGTATGAGTATTGTGCCATTATATAGCCTCAAACTTACTTTTGAAGGCTTCATTTTGGATTGTCATATTGCGCCACTTTTCACAGGTCTGTGAAGATCACTACATTACATGGCGCACCAGTGTCTATTTGACACTTCTTGTCGCTTGATACTCTCCTTCTACGGTCATCACTGTAAGAGTCACAAACCATTTATCCCCTACTTGACAGACTAACCTGTTGCATTGTGTATAGTTCTTCATCAGATTCTTCTGCTGATATCTCACCAATGGCCATCTGTATAGACTTGTTTTGCTTTTCTCTCACCAAGCACTCATGTACAAAATGATTTGGCTTCTTGCAGTTAATACAGTACTTTCCCCATACTGTGACATGTGTATGGTGTCCTCCAGTATTTGCATCCTGTCTTTTTTCTTTAAAGTTTATTTATTAGTCACAAGTAGGCTTGTGACTAATGAAGTTATTGTGAAAAACTCCTAGTTGCCACACTCCAGCGCCCGTTCGACTACACTGAAGGAGAATTTAGCATGGCCAATGGACCTAACCAGCATGTCTTTCGGACTGTGGGAGGAAACCAGAGCGCCTGAAGGAAACCCATGCAGACACAGGGAGACTCTCAGACTCTGCACAGACAGTGACCCAAGCCAGGAATCGAATCCTGGTTCCTGGTGCTGTGAGGCAGCAGTGCAAACCACTGTGCCACCGTGCCATCCCGCGATTGCTCTGCTCTTTTGGCCTATAATGTATCTCCTGGTGCACTGCCATACATGTGCTCTAACTCATGTTTCACAAGCTCTGCATTTCTACATTCTTGAATGTAAATTTCTTCTCTTTCAGTAGACTTTCTCTCACTGTGGGGTCTCGTATGCCTAAGAATATTCGGTCTTTAATCAGATCATCTGTTAGCTGTCCAAATTCCCAGGATTCTGCAAGCTGTGTACTGCAGGCACATACTGCTCAACGGTCTTGTTTTCACCTTGAATTCATAGCTTTCATAAGTAATGTTCACTCGGAGTTCAAAGCATTCTTTCAAAGCTTTCCAAATCTTGTTTTGTTTGTCTGTTAGATTTAGATACACTTTGTAGTAGTCCTTCCCAGGAGGTGTAGTCGCGGGAGGGGTTGGCGGTGGGTGGAAGTATAGCCAGGAGGTTGGGGAGTTGTTGGGGGAGGTGTAGTTAGGGATGTGGGTGTGGAGTCTGGTGGTAGGGAGAGTAGCTGGTGGTTGAGGAGGGCAGTCAAGGGGAGGGGGTAGTCAGGATGGTGAGGAGGGCAGTTGGGGAGTTCTGTGGAGGACCAGGCGGGTAATCAAAGGGTAGTCTTGGGATCCTGTGGAGGTCGGAGGGGTTGGGAGGTAATTGGGGGATCTAGTGAAGAGTAAGGAGCATGGGGAGGAGGGAAGGAGTCCTAGGTGGGCAGTCAATACTATAGTTACCCATAATTTAGAAGTGGTTTTAATGCTTCTAACATTTTTTGGGTAACTATTACTGTAAGACAGTTGGACCCATCCAAAGTTTGTGATTTAAATCGGTTTCAGATGGTTCTCATTGCCCAAAGGAAGTTTTAAATACCTGGCAATTGCAGTGCAATATTCATCTAAGGACTTCCGGGGGGAGTTCCCTCGGCGCATCTTTGGCATACCCTCTAGGTGTGACACCTAAGAGTCAGAGGCTAAGGGGCCATTATTGTCAATCTTGTCACTTAACTTAAATTGAAAATAGCTGAGGGCTCAGCAGTAATCCTTATGGCACTTTACCGGTTACAGACTGTCAACCTGAAAATGCCCCATCTATCCCTATCCTGCGCATCCTCTCCAATAACTAATATCCCATTCATGTTAATAATTACTCCCAACTCCATGAATATTCATCTTGAGTGTGGCACCTGATCAAAAGTCTTCTCTAATACTTTTTCTCTGTTGATATTAATTATTTTAAATTCCTCACTCCCATAAGTCCCTTAGTTACATTCTAGGATATGTGAGTACTGTGAAAATGGTCAAAAAATACTTCTTGAATGCCTCTGCCATTTCCTCATTCCTCTTGATAATTTTTCATGTCTTTGCTTCTAAGGCAGTGGTTCCCAATCTTTTATATGGCACACCTTTATACTATAAAAATATTTGAAGCACATCTATTTTCTCCAACTGAACTGCACTCGAGCAAAAGCCTTTTATCTCTAAAGCCTCCTGGAAATAGCAGGAGGTTTTTAATGCAGTTTTCATTAGTTTTAAGAAGGTTACAATGAAAGCCTTGTCATCAGTTGCATGTCAGATAGAAGATTTTTTGTTGAAAATGTACACAATTTAAGTGTCCTCCATTAAAGATTTCAATTGTTTTCAGTTTTTTCTAAGTCTGCATTTCTCACTGTGCAAGTTTATAAATGAAGGAAATATTGTGAGCTGCATCTTAGCAACAACATTAAAGTGACACCTGGGCCTGCCAGAGTGAGCAGGGTCTTTTGATCCTGGGAGGAACTGATGACAGGGCAATCAACAGCTCTTGCTGCACTGGCAGGCTCTCGCACCTTTTGCTTTTTTT
Source organism: Mustelus asterias (assembly GCF_964213995.1). NCBI lineage: Eukaryota > Metazoa > Chordata > Chondrichthyes > Carcharhiniformes > Triakidae > Mustelus > Mustelus asterias. The sequence continues at coordinate 39,372,140 of NC_135820.1, forward strand.
ACATAAGCCAGTTTTCAGGACGCCAGCTCACACATGTAGTTTGTTGGAAACAGTAAGAATAGTGTCATACATAATCTGAAATAGATAAATATTCTTGTCCCACAAGCAACCAAAATGCGTCCAGAGGAAATTCAGATGATTCAAGAGAAAGTGAACTGAAGTACCCAGTCAAAGTCTTCCATACTCATGGAGGGGGAGTAGCATTCAAACTTCTCTTGTGCTTTAAGATGTGCAGAAGTGAGGTTGAGTATGCTGGATGCCAGCTTGAACATTTCAATCAGCCCATTTGCCACATTTTCTTGTCAAAGGGTTAGTTTTGATCCGAAGCCTTGAAGTTTACCTGTGGCAGTTAGAAAGTTTTTATTTTTCCCCTGCATTTTAACATTCAGCTCACTCAGATGGCGGCACGGTGGCACAGTGATTAGCACTGCTGCCTCACAGCGCCAGGGAACCGGGTTCAATTCCTGGCTTGGTTCACTGTCTGTTCAGAGTCTGCACGTTCTCCCCATGTCTGCGTGGGTTTCCTCCAGGTGCTCCACTTTCCTCCCATAGTCCGAAAGACGTGCTGGTTAGGTGCGTTGGCTATACTAAATTCTCCCTCAGTGTACCCAAATAGGCACCAGAGTGTGGCTACTAGAGAATTTTCACTGTAACTTCATTGCAGTGTTAATGTAAACCTATTTCTGACACTAATAAATAAACTTTAAACTGAGTATATCTGAAAAATGTGTAAACTTAGCACACCAAGAATCATCACATATTAAATCTTTGTGTGGTAAGCCAAAAACACTTCAGCGCTTTACAGAGCTCATAAACATGAGAGAGGATCTCTCCTCAAGACAGCCATTGTGCTTCTGTGTGCAGGAGTTAAACCCTGGTACTTAGCTCCCATCTCTACACAAAATAGTAAACAAATGTGGTTTCAAAGAATGTGGCTTCATATAATTCACAATTTTCACTATTTGGTCTAACAGTGCAGTTTTTTTATTCGTGGGACACGGGTGTTGCTGGCTGGCCAGCATTTATTGCCCATCCCCACTTGCCCTTGGAGAGCAGTTGAGAGTCAACCACATTGCTGTGGCTCTGGAGTTACATGTAGGCCAGACTGGGTAAGGATGGCAAATTTCCTTCCCTAAAGGACATTAGTGAACTAGATGTGTTTTTCCGACAATCGACAATGGTTTCATGGTCATCAATAGATTCTTAATTCCAGATATTTTTACTGAATTCAAATTCCACCAGCTGCCATGGTGCGATTTGAACCCGGGTCCCCAGAACACTAGCTGACTTTCTGGATTAATAGTCTAGCAATAATACCACTAGGCCATCACCTCCCCCTAAAGTTAAATCAGATGACAAGAGCTTCACAGTTTAGGATACAGTGGCTGGCCCAGATGTCAGGATTCTATTCTTTCACCTTAGTTATGAATCTTTTGACTTTTTCCATCATGGAAGTTGCTCCGTCAATGCAGATGCTATTGCACTTGATCCAATTAAGATTGTTTTCCTGCAGATAAGCAGTTGCGTGACAGGAAAGATTTCCTCTCCTGCCGCATGACCGGGCAATTCTTAGCAAACAAATAAATTCTCTTCGATAGAATCTCCGTCAATACACCTCACATTGGCTAAGAACTGGCAGTGTTCATTGATATCTGTGGAGTCATCAATCTGTGGGGCAAATTTTACAACTCATTCCTAACTTCTCTTGAAGCACCTGCTCAGTGTCAACTGGCATTTCATCAATGCGTCTTTGATTGCATTATTAGAAAGTGGAACAATTTTAATAGAATCATAGAATCACTACAGTTCGGAAGGAGGCCATTTGGCCCATCGAACCTGCACCGACCACAATCTCACCCAGGCCCTATTTTGGCAGCAACATCTCTCAACATCACTCTCACAATACTTTGGCATGCAGGCAGAATTATGGTTTTGGCAATGGTGTACAGGTTCTTCAATTTTGCTATGAGCTCAGGCACCAGGTAGCTCACCTCCTACACTTGATCTGAAACCCACACACACTCCATCATAAGTTGAATTTTGCTTTATGCTTTGTTCTCTCAGGCGCTTGAAGTACTATATATTCTTGCTGGAGAGCGAATGGGTTTTGTATTGAAATGGCGTTTCAACTAACTTGGTACCATTTCAGGGTTTGAGGACTTCTTCCAGCAAATTAGGCATTCTGGGATAGGGCAAGAGGCATCACCAGTCCACGAAACTCCAAAGCAAAGTAACTATTGCTGTACTGTCAGTGTACGAACCTCATTTATTTCTCCTGAGCTTCCATTCTTTTAGCCACATCCGAATAAGAGTAGATATTTCACTTGTCTTCAAGAACTTATCCATGGCAAGTGGAAAGGGGCAGGGATGAGAATAAAAATAATGTAGTTGTTGTAGGATACAGTATATTTAGGGGTATAAATATAGTTCTTTGCAGCCATGAGTGTGATCCCCAAACTGTGTTTCCTGCCTGGTGTCAGTGTTAAGGAGACCTCCTCCGGGCTGGGGAGGAACTTTGGCTGGGAGAGAAAGGCCCTTGTGGATACCAACGACATAGATAGGACCAAGAAAATGGTTTGGCTGACAATGAGCAGCTAAGACTAAATTAACAAGCACAGCCACAAAGGTAATAATCTCAGGATTGCTACCTGAGACGCAAGCAAATTGGCTTAGGGAAATAAGATGAAAGAATTGAATGTATGGCTCAGAGATTGATGTGAAAGAATGTGATTTGATTTATGAGACACTCATAGCAGTACTGGGGAAGAGGAAGCTCTACCATTGGGATAGTCATCGCCTGAACTGCGCTGGGACCAATATACTAGTGAATTGTATAGTTAAGGCTGTAGAACATGCTTTAAGATAAATAGTGGAGGAGAGGGTTCATGTGAAGGGAAGTTTAGAAAGTTAAAGAGAAAAGATAAGGCAGGGTAGTGGTGGAGGTAAAGATAACCAGAGTGTTTTAATCTAAATTCATTCATGGGATATGGGCATTGCTGACCTGGCTGGCATTTATTGCCCATCCCTCATTGTCCTTGTCAACTGCCTTCTTAAACTGCTGCAGTCCATGTGGTGCAGGTACACCCTACAGTACTGTTAGGGAGGGAGTTCCAGGATTTTAGCTCAACGACAGTTAAGGAACAGCAATATCTTTCAAGTCAGGATGGTGAGTGGCTTGGAGGGGAATTTCCAGGTGGTGGTATGACAGAAGGGACAGAGTGTACAAAGATAACAGTGCAGCAGCAAATAATGTCAGAGTAGTGTTGTGGCCTTGGACCAGAAGTCCAAATTACATTAGGAAGCCAGACTGGACCACAACAATTTTTTTCTATTTTGTCATAACTATAAGGATAGGATGCTTCACTCCAGGAGTAATTCCACTGACCAATTAGGGATCTTTTATAGTAAAAAGAACCTTTATTTAATAACCCAGTTTAAGTATAACTCAAACAAAGTGATACAGCTTAACTCTTAATAGTTAAACAATAGTTAAAAAATGAAAGGAAACAACTTTAATTTCTAACTTATCACTGGTTTCAGTTCCAAATAAGCAACATTCTCTTACAGACTTAAAATTCCTGTTAAAATACAGTTGGCAACCATAAATCTACTTGCCATACGGGGTATAGTTGGTCTTGAAGCTTTCAGAGAGATTTTGCATTTCAGAGCAGCTTGCAGACCTCTGTCTTTAAACAAGTCCCAACCAGAACCGGAAGCTGTTTTTCTTTGCTACCTATCTAGCTCCTCCCATTAACCACATTATCACATGACCCTGTCAATCAACCTAATCGAAAACCCCAAGGGAAATCTTCATCTATAAACTCCATTCGCTCTTTCCAAAGTAAACACAACATGGCTAAAATGAGTAATTATCTGCTCTCCCAGCATCTGAGCTGCATTCCCCCCAGACATACCAACTGACTGAAGAAAAAAACTGAATTTTAAATCATTCCCCATAGAAACTACTATCATCACACTAGGGAAATGTTAATATAACCATTAATATACATGGGGAAGACCTTTACTGGTTCAGTAAAGATGCTCATGTCTCAACAACAATAATAACAACATTTATATGGCACCTTTAAAATCCCAAACCGCTTGCTATAATAAAACTAATTATGATGCCAAGTCACGTAAGATGTCAGCTCAGATGACCAAGAGGTTGGTCAAAGAGGTAAGCTTTAATGAGTGTCTTAAAGCAAAGAAGAGAGTGGGGAGATGTAGGGCAAGAATTCCAGAGCTCAGTGCCAAGGCAACTATGGAGGAGCAATAAAATCATGGATGCTCAAGAGGCTAGAATTAGATGATTGCAAGTATCTAAAAGGACTGTGGAATAGAGGAGATTAAAGAGACGTGGAAGGATGAAGCCATGGAGACATCTGAAAACAGGAATGATAATTTTTAAATCAAGATATTACTTGGCTGATTTCCCAAGAAGGTCAGTGAACCCAGAGGTGAACAGGACTTGATGCAAGTTAAGACATGGGCAGCAGAGTTTTAGATGATCTCAAGCTTGCAGAAGATGTGAAGTGAGAGACAGGCAGGAATGCATTGGAATAGTCAAATCTATAGGAAACAAAGGCAGGAATAAAGGTTTCACAAGCCAATGAGCCAAGACAGGACCAAAGTTTATAATGTTACAGAGGTGGAAATATGTGATCTCAGTGATATCATGAACATAAGGTTAGAATCTCATCTCCTTAAGATGTGACCCAGTACTCAGATAAAATTATTACTATTCATTTGCAAAATTGGTAGTGAGTATTTCAAAACTATTCAACTGTGGATCACAAACAAGCTCAATACTACGCTCATCTGGTGTCCTCACATTCACACTTGCCATCAGCCAGGATATGGAACACAGACTGATTTATTCCAGCTCTGATGACAAATGTAACCCCTCCGGCACAGCCACAGGTGTCTCAGAGCAGAGTAGAGATTGAATCTGATATCACTCTGTTCTGTTGTACTCTGCTACTTATTGGATTCAATTGCTGATTCAGTGGGGAGAGAGAAGAAAATTTTTGTACCTTCCATTATCAGGTTCAGGTCAAGACCATAAGAATTCTTCTTCCCAGGACCATGATCTCAAAGCTTATAGTTAGGAATTCAGACCAGGTATGAATAAACTCAAAGCTCATGCTGCCACTTTCTTCCTTGTTTAATGCTGATTCATTGACATAACATACTTGTTCAATCATCACAGGATGTCAAAAAGTACAAATACACGCAGGTTTTGCAGAAGTTGGGAATGTGCAATGCATGGATATAAGTATATGGTTTAGTTATCTGATGTCATCACCAATTGGTTTCACTCAGAATCGGAAGATGAGGATTCTTAGCTGCAAAATGGACCAAAACCACTCGGCAATCTTGCATACAAAATAATTGGACATCTGGTTTAATATCACTACGATTTCCTCAACCCTAATTTCAAGGTCAGTTAGATCTCAAATTAAGAGATTATGTTAATGTTTCAAAACATGACTGGCCTGTTAATCTATTTTATTCATATCTTAATGCTATTTCTAATTGCTTTAGAATGAGATGTTTTCCCAAAAACTGATAATGTTTGTTTTGTGTGGATATTTGCATTAGTGGTGTATTTTAGCTGGTTTCGTGGAACAGAAACCTCACTTTAGATATCTATTTCTGGAATCAGTAATAAAGCCACAATAGAAAGATAAAAATCTGTGGCAATGCTCCGTAATAGGATCAACCTATACCTCTATTGTGCTGTGAACAATACGTGGAACCCTACCAAGGTTTATAATACAGAAATTCTGTTCCTTTTATCATGTGGTAAGAATCTATTGCACAACATATAAAGATGATCCCTTATTGGTCTCTTAACCACGGTGCCACCCTGAACTTGTGTAATTATATGTTATACATGTGGTTACTGGCCAATTTAATTGCCTTGAACAGATTAAATGTATTATACAAAAGCCTTCCCAGCATAACAAGATCAAGGTCATTTTCAATTCACATTTCCTTAGAACTTGTGTTTTCTCCTAATAAATTTAACATCTTTTGACATTTTATTTGCCTTTATCTGCATGGCCATTAAAAATTAAATGTCAACCAGCTTGCATTCAATATGTATTTGCTATGGTGTTTCCTTTTTATCTGATAAGTTAATGAAATGCAGATAAAAATCATTAGTCTCTGATGTGCATGGTTGCCTTCTTTCATCAGACCAGCTTGGTTAGCTTTCTGCAGTAAGATCTATATTTATTATAGATTAGCCTTTTCATGGGCTTGCAAAATCAAAGTTTAATAACTTTGCAAATGCTCTTTAAGATATGCATCAATCAGCTTGGTTGTTCTAAATTTGCCAAAAGGGTAAATGGCAATCGATATAATGATTCTGTAACACTAGAAAACAATTCAGCCTTACAACAAATCAGAACGAATGGCGGCAATAACTTGAGTGGTTGTGCCTGCAATCTAGTTTTTAGGCTTCAAGGTCTCTTGAGAGTCTCGGGATTTATGGTCCCACTTCAGTTCTTGGAAACTGGGCGTTCAACAGACTCAACGGCTTCAAATTGTTGGGTTGGATAAAGTGCGATAAGGAAAAGAATATCTGTAATAAACTCAAATACTTCGTCCCAGTCTTGAATGCCTCCATACTTATGACCTATAGCGATTGATGTATAGGGTGCCATCACTGTAAAGCATGTGTGTGTTCATAGTTGTGAAGACGCTCAGCAGGACAGAAAGGTGGAAGATTGCACACATATTCAGGCTTATTGAATACCAGGTTTAAACAGATGGCGCACGGGAATAATGTAACTGCATCTATCTGAATGGTTTAAGTTTGCCCATTAATACTGATATGGTTAGAAATATTGTATCCCTATAGATGCTGCATCACAGGCCTAAGAACACTACCTTATTTGGCAGAAACCTCACACATGAACTATCAGCTTCCAGCCCTCTCCTATCAGGATTGTGATCTATCTCTGCAAGGGACTGCACTGATAATTCCGAGCATTTTTCTTGTTTTCCATCACTCGAGGATATTTGGTGCAAATTATGGGGCAGTCATGCTTCATTTATGACAACAAAACTGTACAATACCCAATGCTAATAATTTAATACAATATACCCCAAGAACTGTACTGTCCTACAATTCCCACAGAACCAATACCAACGAGTCCTCGATCTCAAATTGCTCATTAAAAGAATGGGGACGAGACAACCGGATTTAGGGCAGAAAATATCTCTACTTTCTCACAATGACATGTATGAAGTAATTAGTTTAATGTTGCTATTTTCAATTCTAATAAATGTTGCATTTTTAACATTTCTCCAATATTTTCTTTTGCATATTATTATAATTCTTCATTATGTTCACAAATATCCTGTGCTGCCAATTTATAATGTGATTAATGATTTACCTTTGTCGTCTTCTTTAAATTACAATTTTTCATTTAGTGTCTGACACTAAGGGGCAATTTACCATGGCCAATCAACCTAATCCGCACATCTTTTGACTGTGGGAAGAAACTGGAGCACCCGGAGGAAACCCACACAGACACGAGGAGAATGTGCAAACTCCCATTGATTGATTGATTCAGAGTTAGCCATTCTTAAGTTTCCTCCATTGTTTGCATGTGTAGAGCCACTGTTTCCTGTCAGAAGTGTTCCTGAGTTATTCCATGGCAGAGGCCAAAAAGACTGATTGTGGTGGAATGGCTTTTTTTTTTACTGCTGTTAGGTTTTTCGCCACTATAGCTGCATATCCCATGACTCCATTAATGAGCTTTCCAATATTTATACCAGTTAAATGGCCTGTTAGATGCTTGAGGGGCATTAAAGGTTCATTATTGAAGTTAGATCATGATCAACTATTACATTTTCTTTACCACTAATGAAATAATATTTCAAGCACTTTGCCAGCAGCTTCTTAACTCAGACCAAAAGCATCTACTCTGTCTGTTTTTATAAAAACATCAAAGCTCCAATTTTGCCAATTTGAATTCTAAAATATATCAGCTATTGAAGACAGTCAAGTATCAGTCATTTTCTAGAGTGCTTACACATGGTCATGTAAGGTTCTAGTTAGCACCTCATCAAATTAACCTGTTGGAGAGTCCGGAGTGAGTAATTTTAATACTTTATTAAGAAAAAAGATTAAGAGGGCAGCACAGTGCCCAAAGTGGTTAGCACTGCTGCCTCACAATGCCAGGGACCCGGTTCAATTCTGGCCTTGGGTTACTGTCCGTGTGGAGTTTGCACATTCTCCTCGTATCTGTGTGGGTATCCTCCAGGTGCTCCAGTTTCTTCCCACAGTCAAAAGATGTGCGGATTAGGTTGATTGGCCATGGTAAATTGCCCCTTAGTGTCAGGGGGATTAGTAGGGTAAATATGTGAGGTTACGGGGATAGGGCCTGGGTGGGATCGTTGCAGGCTTGATGGGCCAAATGGCCTCCTTCTGTACTGTAGCGATTCTATGAATGTTCTAGCTTATGTCACATCGGATTGATACATCAATCACAGTAAACATGAAAACACCACATGACCATGTTACTAATATGAACTATCCCATTGGACGGAACCTTGAACATGCTCAGGTTCATCTCAAACATCCTAAATGATCCATCTATGACACCGAGACTGTCTTTGTCTTTTCTTCTGTTTTTGGCGTGAGACTAACTATAGCAGGTAGAGCATCTCTAATCAGTGATTTTCAAGAGCACAAGACACTGTACTCCAAAAGCATTTAGAGCCTTTTTGTCATTGTCACTTGACTAGCATGCTTATTGCTAATGATGTAATTTCTTATAGTTTCATAATCAGAGAAACAAACTTCATAAATTATGCACTTCGGTTTAAGGTCAATGCCAAACAAAACCTTTATCTTACTGTTAGGAAAACGAAGATAATTTTAAGGGATTTATATTTGTATTGGTAAACATATGGGGAGAAACCTTACCAGAATTTGTCAAAGTGTCAGTTCTGGTGAGAAAACCGATGTGGAGCTCTTCTTGCTGCCAAGAAATGACAGGCCGCCTCCCGCCACCGAGAAACACACTACCGGGAGACCTGCCAAAATGGACAATTTTACATTTGCCCACTGTATACTCTGTCAGATTTTTATCCACTCACAACCCTTCTATGTCCTTTCATAACCTCCTTATTTCCTCTTCACAATTTGCTTTCCTATTTATCTCTGTGTCATCAGCAAATTTAGCAACCCTACATTCAGTCCTTTCATCCAAGTCATTTATTTAAATGGTAAAAAGTTGAGGTCCCAGCACTGATCCCTATTGCACACCACTCATCACATACTGCCAACCAGAAAATGACTCATTTATGACAACTGTCTGCTTCCTGTTAGCCAGCCAATCTTCAATCCACCGTGTGGAGTTTGCACATTCTCCTCGTGTCTGTGTGGGTTTCCTCTGGGTGCTCCAGTTTCTTCCCACAGTCAAAAGATGTGCGGATTAGGTTGATTGGCCATGGTAAATTGCCCCTTAGTGTCAGGGGGATTAGCAGGGTAAATATGTGAGGTTACGGGGATAGGGCCTGGGTGGGATTGTTGCAGGCTTGATGGGCCAAATGGCCTCCTTCTGTACTGTAGCGATTCTATGAACGTTCTAGCTTATGTCACATCGGATTGATACATCAATCACAGTAAACATGAAAACACCACATGACCATGTTACTAATATGAACTATCCCATTGGATATTACCCTCTATACCATGAGCTTTTATTTTATGCAAAACTTTTAATGTGGCACCTCATCAAATTCTTTGTGCATATCTAAATGCATTACATCCACTTGTTCCCCTTTATCCACAGCACATGTGACTCCTTCAAAGAACTCCAATAAATTGGTTCAACATAATTTCCCTTCTACAAAACCATGTTGACTCTGCCTCATTGCCTTGAATTTTTTTTAAGTGTCCTGCTGTAACATCTTTAATAATGGCTTCTAACATTTTCCCTATGACAAATATTCGGCGAACTAGCATAGAGTTTCCTACTTTCTGTCTCCGCCCCTTTTTGAATAAAGGAGTTACATTTACTATCTTCCAATCGAATAGACAGTTCCCTGATTCTTGCGAATTTTGGAAAATTAAAACCAATGCATCAACTATCTCATCAGCCACTTCTTTCAAGACATTAGGGTGAAGTCCATCCGGTGAGTCTGAAGACCCAACAATTTGCTCGATACCACTTTCCTGGTGATTGTAATTTTCTGTTTTCCTCCTTCTGTTCTATTTGCTGATTTACAGCTATTTATGGGATGGTACCGGTATCCACAGGAAGTCTTGTGGCGCAGTGATCACGCCCTTACCACTAGACCAGAAGCTCTGGGTTTGAGTCCAACATCAGGACTCAATCGGGCCACAGAAGGAGCATTCAACGTGGTTCAATAGCTTGATAATCAGCTCAGAAATCCTTTCAACATTTCCCCCACTATTTCCCAAAGGGTAAAAAGCACAATAGATGTGAAGATACGCTAACAACAGCAATCAGATTTAATCAATCTACCATCGCCTTATTTTCCATTACTGAAAACATTCTCTATTGTCTCACCCAGCCACCTGGCATGTATATAGACCATGATGATTGAATTCACTGATGTTGTGTCTTCCTTCTGCAGATGTGCCAGCTGTAGCAGCTGTGGGTGATCACAAGGACTCCCTGTTAGGCATACAGGAACACTTCGCTCTTGCATCAGCATCATGCTGTCTCTTAGAACCAGGCACTAGGGCAGATACTCACACGTCAGTGGGCATTGGTCATCATCTCCATGTAGTGCACAGTGGTGAGGGCAGATCACGTTCACGTGAGGAGGTGGCAAATGCAGGGAGGTCCCAGGCCGTCGACAGTTTTAGGTCAAGACTATGCTGAGAATGAGGCAGATGACAAGCCGATCGAGATGTCCATCAGGTAGCAGATGCTTTATATCCCGCAAGATGAGCAGGAAAATCTGGTGAAGGTGCTGCATGCCACGGCTTCCATCCTGGTGGAGTCTATGCAGAACATAAGCACCATATTAACTCTAAGCATTGAGTCCACATCCTTCTCCATTCAGAGGGTGGAGAGGCTGTTTCAAAGACAATCTCTGGGGGTTCCAGGTGTCAGACCTTCAAGCCAACACACTGGCTATGACCTCTGGATGTTACTGCCAGTGCGTGAGATGGATGAAGTCTCTCTGCTCGGTGCCTGTCCATCAGTGATGAGCAGGGAGGGGCAAATGCAATTTATTAGTCTGGAAATTGTAATGAGGAAGTTGCATCCCAGAGTACTCAAGGAAGTGATCCTAGAAATAGTGGATGCATTGGCAATCATTTTCCAGCATTTTATAGATTCTGGAAGAGTTCCAATGGATTGGAGGGTAGCTAAAGTAACCCCACTTTTTAAAAAAGGAGGGAGAGAGAAAATGGGGAACTATAGACTGGTTATACTGACATCTGTGGTGGGGAAAATGCTGGAGTCAATTATTAAGGATGTAATAACTGAGCATTTGGAAAGTGGTTACAGGATCAGTCCAAGTCAGAATGGATTCACTAAAGGAAAATCGTGCTTGACAAATCTTCTGTAAAGTGGACAAGGGTGAACCAGTGGATGTTGTGTTCAAAAGACTTTTGACAAGGTCCTACACAAGAGAACAAAATTAAAGCTCATGGTATTGGGGGTAATGTATTGATGTGGATAGAGACCTGGTTGGCAGAAAGGAAGCAGAGAGTGGGAATAAATAGCTCTTTTTCAGGGTGGTAGGCAGTGACTAGTGGGGTAGCGCAGGGTTCAGGGGTGGGATCTCAGCTATTCACAATATACATTAATGATTTGATTTGATTTGATTTGATTTATTTTTGTCACATGTATTAACATACAGTAAAAAGTATTATTTCTTGCGCGCTATACAGACGAAACATACCATTCATAGAGAAGGAAATGAGAGAGTGCATAATGCAGTGTTACAGTCATAGCTCGGGTGTAGAGAAAGATCAACTTAATGCAAGGTAAGTCCATTCAAAAGTCTGACAGCAGCAGGGAAGAAGCTGTTCTTGAGTCGTTTGGTACGTGACCTCAGACTTTTGTATCTTTTTCCTGAAGGGAGAAGGTGGAAGAGATAATGTCCTTAATTATGCTGGTTGCTTTGCCAAGGCAGCGGGAAGTGTAGACAGAGTCAATGGATGGGAGGCTGGTCTGTGTGATGGATTGGGCTACATTCATGATCTTTTGTAGTTCTTTGCAGTCTTGAGCAGAACAGGAGACATACCAAGCTGTGATACAACCTAAAAGAATGCTTTCTATGGTGCATCTGTAAACGTTGGTGAGATTCATAGCTGACATGCCAAATTTCCTTAATAGAACATAGAACATAGAACAGTACAGCACAGTACAGGCCCTTCGGCCCACGATGTTGTGCTGAACCTTTTCCGAAACCAAGATCAAGCTATCCCACTCCCTATCATTCTAGTGTGCTCCATGTGTCTATCCAATAACTGCTTGAAAGTTCCTAAAGTGTCCGACTCCACTATCACAGCAGGCAGTCCATTCCACAACCCAACCACTCTCTGAGTAAAGAACCTACCTCGTACATCCCTCCTATATCTCCCACCACGAACCCTATAGTTATGCCCCCTAGTAACAGCTACATCCACCGGAGGAAATAGTCTCTGAACGTCCATTCTATCTATCCCCCTCATCATCTTATAAACGTCTATTAAGTCACCTCTCAACCTCCTCTGCTCAAAGAGAAAAGCCCTAGCTCCCTCAAACTTTCCTCATAAGACCTACCCTCCAAACCAGGCAGCATCCTGGTAAATCTCCTTTGCACTCTTTCCAGTGCTTCCACATCCTTCTTATAGTGAGATGACCAGAACTGCACACAATATTCCAAATGTGGTCTCACCAAGGTCATGTACAGTTGCAGCATAACCCCACGGCTCTTAAACTCAACCCCCTGTTAATAAACGCTAACACACTATAGGCCTTCTTCACGGCTCTATCCACTTGAGTGGCAACCTTCAGAGATCTGTTGATATGAACCCCAAGATCTCTCTGTTCCTCCACGTTCCTCAGAACCCTACCTTTGACCCTGTAATCCACATTCAAATTTGTCCTACCAAAATGAATCACCTTGCACTTATCAGGATTAAACTCCATCTGCCATTTTTTGGCCTAGCTCTGCATCCTATCAATGTCTCTTTGCAGTCTACAACAGCCCTCCACCTCATCTACTACTCCACCAATCTTGGTGTCATCCGCAAATTTACTGATCCACCCTTCAGCCCCCTCTACCAAGTCATTTATAAAAATCACAAATAGCAGAGGACCCAGCACTGATCCTTGTGGTACACTGCTGGTAACTGGTCTCCAGTCTGAAAATTTTCCATCCACCACCACCCTCTGTCTTCTATGAGATAACCAGTTACTTATCCATTCGGCCAAATTTCCCTCTATCCCACACTTCCTTACTTTCTTCTGAGAAAGTAGAGGCGTTGGTGGGCTTTCCTAACTATAGTGTTGGCATGGGGGGATGGCATGGCAACCAGGACAGATTGTTGGGCAAAGGAATTTGGACAAAAAATTTGGGCAAAAAAATTGAAGGCAATATCTCCAAATTTAGAAACATAGAAACATAGAAAAACTACAGCACAAAACAGGCCCTTCGGCCCCACAAGTTGTGCCGAACATATCCCTACCTTTTAGGCCTACCTATAACCCTCCATCCTATTAGGTCCCATGTACTCATCCAGGAGTCTCTTAAAAGACCCTATTGAGTTTGCCTCCACCACCACTGACGGCAGCCGATTCCACTCGCCTACCACCCTCTGTGTGAAAACCTTCCCCCCAAACATTTCCCCTGTACCTACTCCCCAGCACCTTAAACCTGTGTCCTCTCATAGCAGCCATTTCCACCCTGGGAAAAAGCCTCTGAGAGTCCACCCGATCAATGCCTCTCAACATCTTATATACCTCTATTAGGTCTCCTCTCATCCTACGTCTCTCCAAGGAGAAAAGACCGAGCTCCCTCAGCCTATCCTCATAAGGCATGCCACTCAATCCAGGCAACATCCTTGTAAATCGCCTCTGCACCCTTTCAATCTTTTCCACATCCTTCCTGTAATGAGGCGACCAGAACTGAGCACAGTACTCCAAGTGGGGTCTGACGAGGGTCTTATATAGCTGCATCATTATTCCCGGACTCCTAAACTCAATCCCTCGATTGATAAAGGCCAGCACACCATTGCAGACAACACTAAGCTGGGTGGCAGGTTGTGCTGTGAGGAGGATGCTATCAGGCTGCAGGGTGACCTGGATAGGCTGGCTGAGTGGACAAATACTTGGCAAATGCAATATAATGTGGATGAATGTGATGTTATCCACTTTGGTGGCAAAAACAGGAAGGAAGATTATTATCTGAATGGTGGCAATTTAGGAAGTGGAACAATCGCTGAAGGTTGGCATGCAGGTACAGCAGGTGGTGAGGAAAGCTAATGGCATGCTGGCCTTCACAGCAAGAGGATTTGAGTATAGGAGTAAGGATGCCTTGCTGCAGTTATACATGGCCTTGGTGAGGCCACATCTTGAGAATTGTGTGCAGTTTTGGTCTCCTAGTCTGAACAAGGATATTCTTGCTATTGAGAGAGTCCAGCGAAGGTTCACCAGACTGATTGCTGGAATGGCAGGACTGACATATGAAGAGAAACTGGGATCGACTGGGCTAGTACTCACTGGAATTCAGAAGAATGAGAGGGGATCTCATAGAAACGTATAAAATCCTGATAGGATGGACAGGCTAGATGCGGGAAGAATGTTCCTGATGTTGGGGAAGTGGAGAACTAGGGGTCACAGTCTAAGAATAACGGGTAAGCCATTCAGGACTGAGATGAGGAAGAATTTCTTCACTCAGTGAGTTGTGAACCTGTGGAATTCTCTACCACAGAAAACTGTTGGGGCCAGTTAGTTAGATATGTTCAAGAGGAAGCTGGACGTGGCCCTTGTGGCTAAAGGGATCAAAGCGTACGGAGAGAAAGCGGGAGTGGGACACTGAAAATGCATGATTAACCATGATCATAATGAATGGTGGTGCAGGCTCGAAGAGCCGAATGGCCTACTCCTGCACCTATTTTCTATGGTTCTATGTTTCTATATGTAAGCTGAGGGCTATGTGTGGATTGATTTGTTCAGGAAAGCTTTATTGCGAGTGAGATATTGACATTGGGTTGAGTCGGCCTCCATGCCTCAGATACGTAGCTGAAGATTCATTGGGTCAATGCCTCTCTCATGTCATTGCACTCTGAATGTTCATATCATTGCCACTAAATCCTCACCCTGTGCAATACTAGAATCATCCTGAGACCCATTATTGGAGTCATCCTCCCTTGTGTGTGGTCCTGCCTTGTTCTCCTTAGCCTCCATTGGAGCCCCCCTGGTCAGAGCTGGATTGTACAGAGCACAGAATGCAATACTATGAAAGAAACATGCCCTGGAGGATGCTGCAATGATACCCGGGATCAGTCAAGGCATTGGAAGCACATCTTGAGCAGCCCGATGGCCCTCTCCACTACCAGTCTTGTGGATGCACGACTTCTGTTGTATCTCTCCTCTGCCTCAGTTCTTGGGTGATGGGGTGGGGTCATCAGCCACTTCGTCAAGATCACCCAGGTGCAATCCATCCAATCTTGCAGGATCCACAAACAGCCTTGTACCTGGGAGTGCTACAAGATGGATGAATATGAACTCCCTGGTTAGCAGGCACAGACTTGTAAAATTTGTGTCCTGTGGTCACAGACAATCTGCACAGTCATTGAGTGGAACCCTTTCCTGTTGATGAAAGCTCCAGCTCTCCTGCTTGTACACCGATGGCCACTTCCATGCAATCTATAGCACCCTGGATGTGGGCACCCAGCCATCACCGTGAACCCTCGTGCTCTCTCCGCCTGACTGCTCTCATCTGTCTGGTAGTTGATGAATGTGCAGACCTGTCTAAAGATAGCATTAGTGACTAGCTTAACACAACTGTGTGTATCTGATTGAGAGATGCCGCACAAATCCCCCGCTGAGCCCCGGAAAGAACTGAAGGCGTAAATGTTGAGGGTCACTGTGACCTTCATTGCCACCGGCATCTGGTGACTGCCCACGCAATTGGAGGCAATTTTGGTACCTTTCATGTCATAAATTGATGTCATTGTGTACTTAGAGAGGTGTAGCCTCCTGTGGCACTGGACCTCAGAGATCTGGAGGTAGTTGGTATGCTGTCTGTATACTCTAGCCATTGGATAGTGGCATCTTCGGCATTCCCTCCTGTCTTAGCCTCCCTGCTGGCCCTGTGCCACTGAGCATGTGCCTCTTCCCTTACAGGTCTCTGCCTGGGACACTGCCTGCACTCACCTGGCCTCCTCTCTCTCCTGCCCCTCTCTTCCTCTTCAGAGGAGGTCCCACCAGCAGAGTAGACTATCCCCATTGGATCAGATGAGAGGACCAGTGCGTTGCAAATAAAGGAGCACTGTGCTCCACTCCTTCCAGGGAAGTCCTGAAATGCTGAAATCATGCTTCAAATGTTAAACAATAACTAAGAAACTCAAGCTAAACTCTATGCTCACACAGCTAGAAATTATATCAAAGAGAAACTGCTACGTTCCAGGGGGCTTTTATCTCACACTTCATAGAATCCCTACAGTACAGAAGGAGGCCATTGGGCCCATTGAGTCTGTACTGACCACAATCCCACCCAGGCCCTATTCCTGTAACTCTCATTTACCCTGCTAATCCCCCTGAGACTAGGGTCAATTTAGCATGGCCAATCTACCTAACCTGCACATCTTCGTACTGTGAGAGGAAACCGGAGCCCACACAGACACGGGGAGAATGTGAAAACTCCATAACAGACAGTGACCCGAGGCTGGAATTGAACCTGGGTCTCTGATGTTGTGAGGCAGCAGTGCTAACCACTGCGCCACCGTGCCACCCAACTTCCCCACTTGGATGGGGCAATTAAATAAACGTGATGAGCACCCACCCATTTTACTGGCAGCGTAACATCGATTGGACATTAAGTGGCCTTAATTGCCCCTTTAATTGTTATGATGTGGAGATGCCGGAGTTGGACTGGGGTTAACACAGTAAGAAGTTTAACAACACCAGGTTAAAGTCCAACAGGTTTATTTGGTAGCAAAAGCCACAAGCTTTCGGAGCCTTAAGCTCCTTCTCCTTCTCACCTGAAGAAGGAGCTTAAGGCTCCGAAAGCTTGTGTGGCTTTTGCTACCAAATAAACCTGTTGGACTTTAACCTGGTGTTGTTAAACTTCTTACTGCCTTTAATTGTTGGCAGGCGCACATTCAATTAGTGCACACATGCTCACCTCAAAATTGTGCACATGGCAAGATGACATCAGGAAGCGTGTTCGAAGGCTTCTAGTGCAACTTAATGCATTTCCAGATTGGGCACCCATCAACCCCAAGAATGCAAAAGCGGGTAGTGGGTTCAGTCTGTTGCTGTGAACACAGATCGAGGGAGTGGGTTCAGTCTGTACCTGTGAACATGGATTGAGGGAGTGGGTTCAGTCTGTTCCTGGGATCACAGATCGAGGCAATGGGTTCAGTTTGTACCTAAGAACATGGATTGAGGGACTGGATTCAGTCTGTTCATAGAATTATAGAATCTTTGCAGTGCAATAGGAGGCCATTCAGCCCATTGAGCCTGCACCAACAACAATCCCACCCAGGCTCAATCCCTGTAACCTCAGGTTTACTCTGATAATCTCCCTGACTTGCCTTTCACAACTGATGCATTGAAATATCATCTTTAACCAGTAAAAGTCCCAAGGGACCTCACAGGAGCATTATCAGACAATATCTGACTCTAAGCTATAAGAAGCTACCAGCACAGGTGATTGAAGAGGTAGGTTTGAAGTTGCATCTTGAAGAAGCAGAGGAAAGTATTGGGATGGAGAGGTTTAATGAGGGTAACTCCAAAGTTTACTGCCTAAAGAGCTGGAAGCTCAGTTTGGAAACCAGTGACCTACTCTAATAAAACACCAGCAGTTATAGGCAGATGACAGACCAAAGGAGATATTTCTGAGATCGTGAGTTAAAGATCTGAATAAATGGCTGCCTAAAGTAATCGTTTATAAAGCTGTTGTTGATTTAAAAATACAATTTGATATATGTGTTCATTTTAGTACTTCTATGTTCTTTTTGAAAAACTGAAAAACATTGTATTAATGAAAAATACACTGAGATGTGGAAAATTTGTTCCATGAGTTAATATTGAAAACAGATATGCATATAAACATGCAAATTAGGAACAGGCGTAGAACATTCGGCCGCTCAATCCGCTCCGTTATTGAATAAGATCATGGCTGACCTGATTGTGTCCTCAGCTTCACTTTTCTTCCTATCCCTGATACCCTTTGATTCCTTTGACAATGAAGATTCTATCTAACTCAGCCTTAAAGATATTCAACAATCCTGTCTCCACCAAAAAGAAAACAACTTTCAAAATTCACCAGAATTCTTTCCAAATTCCATTATATCTGGCCACAATTTTCTGGAAATGCATTTTTTATGGAGAGGTGATGGGACATAGTCTCTGAGGGCGGGATTTTATGGTCTCGTTCGTCTCGAAACCGTAAAATCCCGAGGTCAACGGAACTTCCCAGTGTCCGCCCTTCGCCCGCTTCAATTCCCGTGGTAGGTGGGGAGGTAAAATACTGGCCTATAGAGTCAAACCTGATTGTTAGCACTGAGGGTTATAATGTGCCACTAAGGAAGTTTCTGCCAAAAACAGCTCCTCATGAAGTTATTGTGTGTTGGACTTACCAGCAGTTACATTCAAGCAGTGCCACTGAAATTAGTGCTTACTGACTGTGCGGCAAATGTTAAATCGCTGGAAACTTGTTTCCGTATTAGGAAAGCTGAGAGAGAAAGAATGTAGACAGTTCAAAATATCTTGCTGATTAAAGTTAAGCCTGTCTCCAATTCATGTAGAATCGTAGAGATTACTGTGGAGAAAGAAGATAATTTGGCCAATCACATCTGTACAGGTGCTAGCTTTGTAACTGGAGTTGTCTACTTTAATCCTATTTCCTCTGTGCCCATTATTCCTTTTCAAATACTATCACAATCTGTCTCAATATGCACTGATGATAAAGTATTCTATGATCTAACATCACCTCCCACTTACAATTCTTCAATCAGAAATATATTTCTTTGATATAAAGCATCAAATAGTTGCATGTTATGAATTTATAGAAAGCAATTGTGCTGCCTTTTTTCTGCTGACCAACTAACATCATACCTTCCGCCACCCCTTACCGTGCGCAATCAATACTCCTTTGGGAATATTCTTGTATATTTGCTTCACAAAGGAAACCATCAGTGATTCATTTCACATGATGCAACCCAACCTAGAACAATCTCTAATTCATTGCACTCCCGGTGACTGTAAGATCACAACTGGACAAAACCTTTACACATTATAGAACATAGAACATTACAGCACAGTACAGGCCCTTCGGCCCTCGATGTTGCGCCGACCTATGAAACCAATCTAAAGCCCATCTAACCTTCACTATTCCAATATCATCCATATGTTTATCTAATGACCCGTTAAATGCCCTTAATGTTGACGAGTCCACTACTGTTGCAGGCAGGGCATTCCACGCCCTTACTACTCTCTGAGTAAAGAACCTACCTCTGACATCTGTCCTATATCTATCACCCCTCAATTTAAAGCTATGTCCCCTCGTGCTAGCCATCAACATCCGAGGAAAAAGGCTCACACTGTCCACCCTATCTAATCCTCTGATCATCTTGTATGCCTCTATTAAGTCACCTCTTAACCTTCTTCTCTCTAACGAAAACAGCCTCAAGTCACTCAGCCTTTCCTCATAAGACCTTCCCACCATGCCAGGCAACATCCTGGTAAATCTCCTCTGCACCCTTTCCAATGCTTCCACATCCTTCCTATAATGCGGCGTCCAGAACTGTACGCAATACTCCAAGTGCGGCTGCACCAGAGTTTTGTACAACTGTAACATGACATCATGGCTCTGAAACTCAATCCCTCTACCAATAAAAGCTAACACACCGTACGCCTTCTTAATAACCCTATCAACCTGGGTGCCAACTTTCAGGGATCTATGCACATGGACACCAAGGTCTCTCTGCTCATCCACACTACCAAGTATCTTACCATTAGCCCAATACACTGTATTCCTGTTACTCCTTCCAAAGTGAATCACCTCACACTTTTCCACATTAAACTCCATTTGCCACCTCTCAGCCCAACTCTGCAGCTTATCTATGTTCCTCTGTAACCTGCAACATCCTTCCGCACTGTCCACAATTCCACCGACTTTAGTGTCATCCGCAAATTTACTAACCCATCCTTCTACGCCCTCATCCAGGTCATTTATAAAAATGACAAACAGCAGTGGCCCCAAAACAGATCCTTGCAGTACACCACTAGGAACTGAACTCCAGGATGAACATTTCCCATCAACCACCACCCTCTGTCTTCATACAGCTAGCCAATTTCTGATCCAAACCGCAAAATCACCCTCAATCCCATGCCTCTGTATTTTCTGCAATAGCCTACCATGGGGAACCTTATCAAACGCTTTACTGAAATCCATATACACCACATCAACTGCTTTACCCTCATCCACCTCTTTGGTCACCTTCTCAAAGAACTCAATAAGGTTTGTGAGGCACGACCTACCCTTCACAAAACCGTATTGACTATCCCTAATCAAATTGTTCCTTTCCAGATTATTATAAATTCTATCTCTTATAATCCTTTCCAAAACTTTGCCCACAACAGAAGTAAGACTCACTGATCCATAATTACCAGGGTTGTCTCTACTCCCCTTCTTGAAGAAGGGGACAACATTTGCTATCCTCCAGTCTTCTGGCACTATTCCTGTAGACAATGACGACATAAAGATCAAAGCCAAAGGCTCTGCAATCTCCTCCCTAGCTTCCCAGAGAATCCTAGGATAAATCCCATCTGGCCCAGGGGACTTATCTATTTTCACACTTTCCAGAATTGCTAACACCTCCTCCTTATGAACCTCAATCCCGTCTAGTCTAATAACCTGTACCTCAGTATTCTCTTCGACAACATTGTCTTTTTCCTGTGAATACTGATGAAAAATATTAATTGAGCGCTGGATTTATGGGCTGGATTTTACACCCCTTCCCAACCCCTCTATCCAGTGTGTTTTTTTTGGGCAGGGGGGTATAATATGTTAGGTGGTTAGCCCACAGCCTACCCACGCACACCCACAATAATGGGGGTGGTGGAGATAAGGCTCGCACTAGTTCTCTCACGGTTAGGCCCATTAGGGATCTTAAGTCAATTATTGCACATGTAACACCCTCAATCTGCCTCCACTGCCACATGGCAGTCCAGTGGTTAGCACTGCTGCCTCACAGCGCCAGGGATCCGGGTTCAATTCCCGGCTTGGGTCACTGTCTGTGGTGTTTGTGTGTTCTCCTTGTGTCTGTGTGGGTTTCCTCCGGGTGCTCCAGTTTCCTCCTACAGCCCAAAAGACGTGCTGGTTAAGTGCATTAGTTATGCTAAATTATCCCTCAGTGTGCTTGAACAGGCGCCAGAGTGTGGTGACTAGGGGATTTTCACGGTGGCTTCATGTAAGCCTACTTGTGACACTAATAAATAAAAATAAATTAACAATGGCAAGAATGGGAAGACTGTTTTAACTTTGGCCATAAGGAAGGAGTGCACATTATTCAGGTAGTGCTGTGTGCTCATTGGGGGCACTCCCTCCTGTCAGAATTTTAGCTTCCACTTTGTACCTCCCCACTTGGCCTCCAAAAGCTGCAACTCCACACCCCCCCCCCCCCCCCCCTTCCAGCCACCTCCCTAGGACTTACCTGGGTCTGCTCTCCATCTTCAATCTCTTTTGGGCTTCCTTGCAGTCCCAGCAGTGCCCACTACTGAGTTCTGGCATTGCAACCAAGACTGGTCAGCAACTCTCGAGCACAGGACTTAATCTCACTGAGGGGCAAAGTCTGACCCTCAGCTTGCTGGGACTGCTGGCAGCTGCCTTGTTGTTGCAAGGTGGCCATTTTCAAAGTTGGTCGGTTTAAAACATAAAATCCAGCCCTTTATCAATCTTGAAGGATAAAATGGAATCAGTAAGATTAATATTTTATGTACTGTATATGGCTCAGTAAGAGAATTCCCAATAGCTTTACATATCACTGATTTCAATGATTATATAGCTTATATAGAAAGCAAATTTTTCAACCTTTTTAGGACAAAATAAATCTACGACAATAACATGAATAGTGAATAGCCTGTTTCACACATTGCCCAATTTTTTTTTCCACAATGTTACTGAAGACCAATTTCAATCCTTTTAGATCAGTTTGCACAGAAGCGCTGAACACTAAAAGGAGATTTAGTACAGGTTTTAAAATTATGAGGGGCTTTGATAGGGTGAACACAGAGAGATTGTTTCTTCCAGTTGGGAAGTCAGTTATGAGGGCCATCAATTTAAAATTGTCATTGAGAGAGTGAGGAGAGGTTACGAGAAATTTCTACAGGCGGAGCTGTTGGAGCATGGAATGTTTCGCCAGAGGGAGTAATTGCATCATTTTAAGAAAAAAAAAGTAGATTTTACACTTGAAGCAAAGGAGAATGCAGAGCTATGGGGAGAGATCAGGGCAGTAGGATTAATTTTATTGGTCAGTTATTCAGAAAAATGCAGACGTTTGATGAAAAACTTTGTAAAACCTTTTTGTTCTGAAGAATTAATCAGTAATTCATTTGAATACGTAACAGCCTGAGTTTTCAAAGTTTCATCCAGCAAAATTAGGGAATGCAAGAAAAAATGTGAATACCTGTGACTATCTGTCTGAGTTTTACTCATTCTTTCAACGAAAAAGAACATCTGCCCTACCTTATGTTTGCTCCTTTACCTGCTTGGCCCATAACATAAGACATGGGAGAAGTTGGCATTTTGACCCATCGTCTGCTTCACCATTCAATGACCCTATCCACAAGTCTATTCCTTCTGTTGATCACTTTGTGTGAAGGGGTTCTCAACATTGGTCGTAAACTTGTCTTTTGCTAGTTTGAAAATGACGTACCTTGCCTTGTTCTAGTGTGATTTCTTAAAGCTACCTTCCACCAAAGTGTTTTCTTGGTTGTTGGTGTTGTGGTACAGTTCACTCAGAGTCCAAGTTGTTGTGGCAACATGCACTTTTTTACATTAATGTTGTAGTCTGGAACCATGGCTAGTGATGGTAGAATTAAATAGTCAATTTAATAAATTGACTATCAAATATCAATTGATGGTAGAGACTGCCCAGGAATCTCTCTCACTCTTGCAACGGTGGGATTTGTAGCTTGATATTCAACCTTTTTTGGCCACAGTACAAATACACGTTCCTTGGCCATCAAGGACACTAACCACTGCGCCACAATGTCTCAGTTTTTTTTCCTTACACATATCAAATCTTGGTGTTTCTTTGGGAGACTGAAAAGACCAGGCTTCCCCAGTCTCTGAATAGTTTAAGGAGCTGTATTGGTCAAGATGCTGATATACTTTAATGCTATATTTGCTTTATTGGTTGGTTCTTGACATTAGTCAAACATGTCGAGCCACCAAGTCTATTAAAATTTCAAGGTTACATTCAACTTCACCTTTAACCTGTTCAATAACATTCATGGAGTGCATATGTAACCCAGTTTTTTTGTATGTAGTACTTTACATTTGACCATGTTAAATTTTATCTGCTGCGGTTCCACATTAATATGTAAATCTGTCGATTTATTTGGAGTTGCTGAGCTGTCCCTCCTTGATTATTATTTATAAATTTGACCAACTTGCATTGAATTTCTGAATCCAATTCATTAATGCAAATAAGCAACAACAGGTTACTCAAAACCAACCTTTGAGTCACCACGCTCTTCCCACTGGATTGTGGTTTTCTACTAATTGTCCATTTCTACATTTTAGTTTGAAATTCTACTGTTTGAGCTTAACTCAGAAACAGTGTTGGATTTTTTTTTAAGATATCTAGGCACTGTCTTGTTCTAGGACTTTTGTCCACATGAAATATCACTTTCTCAGAAAAAAAAGTCAAGCAGGTTCATAGAGCATTCCGTTCCCCTGCTGAATCTATATAGACTATTTTTTATTGTATTACTGTACAGGTAATCCTCAAGTTCATTCAACCAGCAGGATCGCCCCAGTGTTTAATACAAACGATTCCAGGAAATGTATTTGTTTTAAGCCTATCTCATTTATGTCAGTCATTAATTTTAGCTGTGCTATTGTCATACACAAAAGTTGTTTATTAATCTTGCTTAGAAAATACTTGCAGCAAATATCATTTATTAAATTGACTATTTAATTCTACTCTTAGACTAACTGCTTATACCAAAAGACATTTGCATTTACAACCATGCTTTAAGATCCTTCCTTTAACACGTTTCCTTTCTGTTATTTCTAGAAAAGAAATCCCCCTGCAGGACCTGTACAGATCATTCTTGCTACTCCACTTCTGTTTGTTAAGGCATTTTAGAATCACGTCTGTTTTGCCTGTATTTGCTGTTTATCTGGAATATTTATCATTATGATGCCTGTGAAGAACACACTGATAAAAGCAAATTACTGCAGATGCTAGAATCTGAAACACAAAGAATGCTGAAAAATCTCAGCAGTCTGATAACATATGTGGAGAGAGACCAGAGCGAATGTTTCGAGTCTGGATGACATTTTGTCTGAAGAACAACAGTGTGATGTTCTCTACTAAAGTGTTGAATGCAACCTCTACTCCCTGGACCAATATACTTTTTTAAGCTGTTCCTTCATGAATTTGAAACTAGCCCCCTTATATTGTTTGAGACTGACAGTCCTGAAGAATTTTGAATTCCAGAAAATTCAAGGGTTCATTCAACAGAGTGGGGAGGATGGGGGAAGAGCATGAGAGCAGAGGAATCGGGGACAGGAGAGAGGGAGGGGGAGGAACAGGAGAGAGGGTGGGGCAGCACCAGGCAGCCAAGATATTTATTATCTAAAGGATCCCAAAGCACTATTCATAGTGCAGGCGTGTTCCTCCGAAATCATAGGCAACATTTATCCCTCATTCAACATCACCCAACACACATCAACTTGTATTTTTTTTCTGAGAGATCATGTTATGTACAAAGTGTTTACCAACAATAAGTAACTTTACTTCAAAAGTAATTAGAATCATAGAATCCCTACAGTACAGGAGGTGGTCACTTGGCTCATCAATCCCATCCAGGTCCTATTCCCGTAACCCCACAAATTTATCCTGCTACTCTCCCTGACACTAGGTCAATTTAGCATGGCCAATCAACCTAAACCGCGCATCTTTGGACATTGGGAGAAAACTGGGGCACCTGGAGGAAACCCACGCAGACATGGGGAGAATGTGCAAACTCCACACAGATATTGACCCGAGGCCAGAATTGAACCCGGGTCCCTGGCGCTGTGAGGCAGCAGTGCTAACCACTGTGCAACCAATTAATTGGTTGTAAAGTATTGAGGTTCCAACTACATGGAAGTTGTCAACAAATTATTACATACATCTTTCCTTTACTCATTGTTTGATAAGGGTTTCCTTTAATTTCCTTGGTTTTGTACTTTCTGCCTTTAATAAAGCCAAAGATTCTTTATTCGCTACTCTTGAAAAGAAATAGCCTTCTCAACTTGTCCTGCACTTCGAGGACTTAAGTACATAAGTCCAAAAGGTATCTATATTCCTGTACCCACTTAGAGCATGTACCAATTAGTTAAAAATGCCTCTGCTCATTCTTCCTACCAGAATAGATCACCTCACATTTGTCTGCACTCAAATGCATCAGCCAATTTTAATCAATTAGTCTGTCTATCTCCGCCTAATTTGTTGCTATTCTTCTCATTGCTTACGACATTTCATAGTATTGTGTAATCTGCACACTTTGAAATTATGCCCTGTGCATCAAAGTGCAGTCATCAATATATATCAAAGAACAGAGCAGTGCGCTGAACACTGAGGGAACGCTGCCGTCTATTTCCATATACCATGAAAACAACCATTTACCACTATTCTCTGCTTTCCAATCTCATATTCACAATGTCACTTCCCCTTTAATCATTTGCCTTCAATTTTGCTAATATGTCTTGGAAGTGTTTCCATTTACTTATGAAAGCAGCATTATTTCCCCATCAATTGTTCGGTCTGAATGATTCTAGAGTCACAGCCTTGTGAAAATGAAAGGCAAGCAAATGATGCTTTTAATTGTAGCAACCCAATCCTTTCTGCATGCACTGCTCCTTTGTAACACTAGCTGATTATTCAGATTCAGCAACATTAGAGTTTCCAAGAATAAATCTCTACTACCAGTGTGGTATCATAATATATATAAGATTCAAAGATCACAATCAAATCCTGATTATATTGCAATAACTCAAAAGGTTCAAAAAAGAAATAAATGCACTAGCTTTAGCATTGTGTAAATTTAATTATTTTATTGTGAAGGTGGATTATGCAAGTTGACCAGAATGGACATTTGTTTCAATGTGTTACAGCGCTCAAAATAAGAAGTTGATAATTGAATGCCAAAGGAATACTTCCTAATTTGGGAATGAAGATCTGAATATTTTATAGACAATTCAAAAATCAGAATATGGATCCACCGTAACAAATAAATAACGAGTGCAAGAACATATAAAAAGTTTTCCCCTCAAATAAATGGAGCTACAGGACAAAACATTTTATAAGTCAGTCCCATAATGAAGAACAAATTATGACTGATTTTTTCAAAAAAAATCACCATCTCCTGAAGCAAACTCTGCAATAGCTGCCCAACTTGGAAAGTTAATTATTCCATTGAATGAAATGTGACAGGTGAGAATAAACAGCTCAGTTGTCATCTGCTTCAAGGTTAATGTTGTTTCCAAATTTTGCATAGAGCTGAACTTTAAGATCAGATAACACTTGTTGAATGGCCTCCACACGAGTCTGCAAAGCCTGGATCTCATCTTGGAGACTTTGCTGAAAAATAAAGTTTGAAGTCTTGTCAAGGTACAAAGATTCAACACATTCTACATTCATTGAATTAAGACCATAAGACCATAAGACATAGGAGCGGAAGTAAGGCCATTCGGCCCATCGAGTCCACTCCACCATTCAATCATGGTTGATTTCAACTCCATTTACCCGCTCTCTCCCCATAGCCCTTAATTCCTCGAGAAATCAAGAATTTATCAATTTCTGTCTTGAAGACGCTCAACGTCTCGGCCTCCACAGCCCTCTGTGGCAATGAATTCCACAGACCCACCACTCTCTGGCTGAAGAAATTTCTCCTCATCTCTGTTCTAAAGTGACTCCCTTTTATTGGAGTCACAAAGTAATGAAAACAGCTTTAGGGATTATTTTTGTGTCTAAAACAAAGCTGGAGGAGTTCATGGCAAATGTACTTTGAGTCACTTTACAACCAAGACACAAAGTGTAATTTACCGTAATGCTTTTCACGTCACAGTTTAGAAGTGATGGGGCAGGAGAAAAGTGGCAATGTGAGTTATCTGTTAAAACAGGAAGCACCAGAACAAAAAAAGTGAAGAAGTCAATGCCTCAGACCACTATCACCGCCTCAATCATTAGCAAGTTGCCCTCATGAGGGAAATAAAAGCTGGCAAAATACACAAAGCTTTCATCCAAGATCATCATGCATATCTATAATGATTAAAAGTCTTACTTTGTATGCACTTCTAGTCATCCTTTTCTGTAAGAAATTCCCACAACCACATTCATAATGGAAAATATCTATATATTTCATTTGATATATCCAGTCATCTACGTATTTTAAACTATATAACTCCATCATAAATTTCCCATCTTGGGAAGTGCCACATATGATGCTTATTCGTGTGTGTCAGGAAAGGGTTAAGCACTGCCAAGACAGCAAGAAAACCTCAGGCAGGAAAAGTATTGCTGGAAGGAGTTTGGTTGAAACTGGTTTTCAACACAATACTCATTGTAATATGATCAGATGCCCAGACCTGTCAGATCTGGTTGAACTAATCAAAGTCCATTTGAAACTGTGCCCACCAATGAAATATTGATCACCCACGCTATCTTTTAATCTGAGTTAATGACTGGACAGTGCAGAAGATCTTGGAAAAACTCTAACGGTCCTTAAAAAATTCCCAAAGAGGCGTGATGCCAGAAAATGGATTAAGACACACATGATCACTCCAAAGCAACTCAGACTGGCCACCTGAAGTTTTAACTGTATGCTTTGCATGATGAATTAAAATTAAGGTATGAGCAGTTTATTTTACATAGTGAGCGTTAAAATCCTTTTTAGTCTTGATCTCTTTCATGAAGGTGTTTGATTTAACCGCGGTGGACGTCCAGTGGGTGTAAGTTTGCGGACGACACAAAATTGGCAGGACTTGCAGATAGTGAGGAGCATTGTCAGAAGCTACAGAAGGATATAGATAGGCTGGAAATTTGGGCAAAGAAATGGCAGATGGAGTTCAATCCTGATGAATGCGAAGTGATGCATTTTGGTAGAAATAATGTAGGGAGGAGCTATATGATAAATGGCAGAACCATAAAGCGTGTAGATACGCAGAGGGACCTGGGTGTGCAAGTCCACAGATCCTTGAAAGTGACGTCACAGGTGGAGAAGGTGGTGAAGAAGGCATATGGCATGCTTGTCTTTATAGGACGGGGCATAGAGTATAAAAGTTGGGGTCTGATGTTGCAGATGTATAGAACGTTGGTTCGGCTGCATCTGGAATACTGCGTCCAGTTCTGGTCGCCACACTACCAGAAGGACGTGGAGGCTTTGGAGAGAGTACAGAGGAGGTTTACCAGGATGTTACCTGGTATGGAGGGGCTTAGTTATGAGGAGAGATTGGGTAAACTGGGGTTGTTCTCCCTGGAAAGACGGAGGATGAGGGGAGACTTAATAGAGGTGTATAAAATTATGAAAGGGATAGATAGGGTGAACGGTGGGAAGCTTTTCCCCAGGTCGGTGGTGACGTTCACGAGGGGTCATAGGTTCAAGGTGAAGGGGTGTTTAAGGTGTTTAACACAGATATCAGACGGACATATTTTACACAGAGGGTGGTGGGGGCCTGGAATGCGCTGCCAGGCAAGGTGGTGGAGGCGGACACACTGGGAATGTTTAAGACTTATCTAGACAGCCATATGAACGGAGTGGGAATGGAGGGATACAAAAGAATGGTCTAGTTTGGACCAGGGAGCGGCGCGGGCTTGGAGGGCCGAAGGGCCTGTTCCTGTGCTGTATTATTCTTTGTTCTTTACCTCCCTCCTCACTCACCCATCTTCCCCCACCTCATAGCTCCTCAGTCCACACCCATCATACAGGTGTCATTGCTTGAAGAGTAGCTGCTTCAAGAAGTTGCATTTATATAATATCCCAAGGTGCTTCACAAAATCAATGAAAAATGAACATAGAACAAAAAAAAGGGAGATATTAGGTGGGGTGACCAAAAAATGGTGGGTTGTCAGAAGTGTCTT
Organism: Mustelus asterias; assembly: GCF_964213995.1. NCBI lineage: Eukaryota > Metazoa > Chordata > Chondrichthyes > Carcharhiniformes > Triakidae > Mustelus > Mustelus asterias. Next base: position 39,401,658 of record NC_135820.1, read on the forward strand.
AAAAAAGGAGATGAAGGTGGAGCAGTTAACGATGATAATGCAAGTCTGAAGTAACTTTAAGCACAGCTCTAGCCGAGGTTCACATTTTCACTCGCCCGGGTTTTGTTCACCAAATCATCCATCCCATGAGCAATGATCGGGGTTATTGGTGGTTTCTTCATGTTTCTTTCTCCATCAGGAATTGGCAGTTCCAATGTTGAACTGATAATTTTTCCACTTGGATGTTTTTGTCTCCCCCTCCTTCACTGGTTTGCTCCTTGCCCAGTTGTTCCCTCAGCTTCACTCTAAGCTCCTCCTGCCTCTTGTCGGCCTGCCCAAACATCTTTGGGCGAGGCGTCATCTGACAGAATGAGTTCTCCGTCTTGATCAAGGTGAACCAGCAGATTAGCTGACTGAAGCTGGCTTTCACATCCTTGAAAGCTTTCTTTTGTGCTGTCCCCCACTTCAGTTTTGTTTCTTTGAGAAGTAGTAGATACAGTGGTGCCAATGCTGTTGAAAGATCTGGCAGAAACTTCCCACAGTAATTCACCATGCCCAGCAATGAGCTGAGCTCAGACACACATGAGGTTTGGAGCTTCCGTGATAGTTCTGACTTTGTCTTGCACCGGGGACAAACCGTGATTTGGTGACTCAAATATTCCACACACTGAGCCTGGAAGATGCTGCACTTGCTACACTTGCCTCTGAAAATCTCTAAGGTTGCTGAGGTGATTCTCTTCAGTTTTCCCTGTGGTCAGAATGGTGTCCATGTAAACTGCTACATGAACAGTACAGCAGTGAATAACCGTCCAGCTTGGAGGCCTAATTAACGGTGAGCTTTTAACCCTGCATATGCCATCACTTTGAGGAACATGAAACAATTGGAGCTGCCCAACATGTGAACTGAATGAGCTCAAGCCTCTGCAGCCGCTCCATCTCCTCCTCCATTTTGCCTTTCATGGTGTAAGGCCCTGCCCTGGGCTTGAAAAAGCGACTAGTAGCCTGAGGATCTACAAACAACTCAACTATAGCACCACACAATGTACCCAGTTCATCTTTGAAAACCTCAGAATATTTCTGAATGACATCCACTGTCGCCTGTGTGCTCTTAATCTCACCCAGTTCAATGGATTTTTACTGAGCCATTCACACCATAGTAAACTAGGCCCTTTTCCTTTTACCACCAGGAGCCATGCTCTTGCTTCTTGGCTGTTGTATGCAATGTCCATTTCGAACACCCCAAGCAATGGTATAGCCTCTTTGGTGTACATCCGAAATCGGGTCCCTGCCTCAATAAGACCTGGTGCCTGCTTAAAGCCTGTGGTCTCATTAATGATGACAGATGCAAAGGCTCCCGAGTCCACCTCCATCTTGATTTGTTTCCCATCAACATCCATTGTAGCATAGATAGGCTCTGCACACTCCTCATTCACATTGAACATATTGTAAGCCTGCTCTGAGCTTTCCAAGTGACGAATAGCTGACTGAAGCTTTTTCAAATTTGAATTTCTCTGCTCAGCCTTCAATTTGCTCTCAGCACCCCTGCATTTCTTAGCTAAATGACCCTTTTTGTTGCAATGGTAACAAACAGCACCCTTAAATTTGCAATGATTTTCATAGTGTCGAAACATTCCACTGCTTTTACCTTTTTGCTTGCAGCCTTTCTTTACTTGATGCATTTTCACCCGCTTGTGCACTGCCTTTTGAATATCTTTCACATTGCTGGCAGGCATTTCCATGCCCTGAGAAATTTCTAGAGCCTTCTTGAAAGTCAGTGTGGCTTCTCCCAACAAACAATGCTGAATGGTAATGTCATTAATGCCATAGACTAGTCTGTCCCAGAGCATGTCCTCCAACACTGCGCCAAACTCAATGTTTAGAGAATTGTTTTGTTTCAGCAACAAAGTTAGCTAGACTCTTCTGTCTTCCAAAATTACTATGGAACTTGAACCACTGTGTGCAGAGGAGCTTTAACCACAATTGAACAGACAAGAATTAAATGAAGCAAGGCTAATCCAGTAAGGCTGGACAACAGAAGATAGTGTGGTCAAAGGCTATAGAGCAGTCGTGAAGGGAACTTCACCATGGTCACAAAGCCAGCACAGAAGCGGGACCAGAGTGGTTGGATGGGCAGGGAATGAGGAAGGGAGGCAAACAGTCAAATAAATGGATGGTTCATCTTGTTGATGATAAACTAATCTATGATCCTTGCAATTTAAAAAAAAATATTTTTTATTCCAATTCAATCAAATCAAGTCCAATTCAGAGTCTCAACAAGTTGAGACATTCCGGATCCAAGCTGACAAGACAGGTCTGCAACCTCTGTCTTGGGCCTGATCTACATGAGCCAAGCTGATTGGAGTAGGCGCAGGTCTTCCTCCTCCAAGGCTTGATCTCATTTGCATCTCAGCCAAAAGGCCGAGATGCCGCTTTTAAAAATTGCTTCATATGAAAATGAAGCTTAAATGTAACCTAATGACCTCAACCAAGTGCAGCATCCGCACACTACACTTGATCTTAGCCAAAAGACCGAGAAGCTCTTCAAGGTGAGTGTAGAGATGACAAAGAAGAGTTTAAGAAGGCAGCTGGACTTTAAGAAAATTAGTCCCCAGGAAGATTGCCTGGTCCCAGAAGTGGGCAATTTTAGCAGAGGAAAGTAAGGTATGGTATATTTTATGTCAATCCAGATCAGTCACTGGAGTGTATCCTTATTGTATCCAGTAAGATATTTCATTAATTTCATCATTGTAGGTATACTGTTTTCTTTGTCTGTACCCAGTTCCAAATCATACATACTCCAATTAATTCTGTATCAAAGTGCTCTCCCCTAGACTTGAGCGAATGAAAATTGAGGCTGTATCAGAAAAAAAACATCAAAAGGGATTGGTTGAGAAAAACAACCCATTTTCTTTAAAATCACATGAGTTTGCCTGCAGCCTGTGGAGAGGAAATGTCTATCCGACTAGGTTCCTAATGTGACAAGAAAATAGAAATAAGTGCTATGGAAAATTACTCATATTGTACTTCAGTACAGCATTTGTGAACTAGTTATTTTCACATTTCACAAGAAGTTAGTTTAACAGCCACAAACAGATACTCAGAACTTTAAAAAGTCAATGCAGCACCTTTTCTTTTTTGCCCAATCCAAGATCTTTCTAATCTCGTCTTGTTTGAGGCTTATTGTACAAAAAACAGGTTGACTATCCAGTACAAAACTGAAAGGGCTGTATTGTCAGTACAACTTTTCTGTGGAAGTGATGGTAAACCCAAGCCTTTATTTTTTCTTGTTCAGTTGGAAGTTAAAAGTTCCATAGCACTTGTGCCATGTGCTGGTGAGGATAGGAACAGGGAGATAGTGCAGCTGAACACGTGGCTAAGGAACTGGTGCAGGAGGGAGGGTTTCAGTTTTTTGGATCATTGGGATTTCTTCCAGGGAAGGTGGGGCCTGTACAAGAAGGACACGTTACACCTGAACTAGAGGGGCACCAACATCCTGGTTGGGAGGTTTGCTAGTATAGTTCGGGTGGGTTTAAACTAATGTGACAGGGGGAGGTGGGAATCAGAACAGTAGGTCAGCAAGTGTAGAGACTGGGGATGAGCATGGAATCAAGGCCAGGCTGCTAAGAGGAAGAGCAGACTGGAGGAGGTCGAACTCAGTGGGCCCGGAGGTCTGGAATGCATCTGCTTCAAAGCAAGGAGCATAACAGGAAAGACAGATGAAGTCAGAGCCTTGATTCTTGCGCGGAACTTGGATGTGGTTGTGATAATGGAGACTTGGTTAAAAGAGGGACAGGACTGGCAGCTAAATATTTGGGGATATAAATGTTTTAGGAGAGACAGAAGGGAAGGTGAAAGAGGCGGGGGAGTTGAAATACTGGTTAGGGAACATGTTACAGCTGTATAGAGGGAGGACATCTTGGAAGAATCATGTAATGAGATGCTGTGGGTAGAACTCAGAAACAGGAAGGAGGCAGTCACTTTGATGAGGATGTACTCCAGGTTTCCCAATAGCCCATGGGAAGTTGAGGAACGAACATGTAAGGAGAAATAATAGGGGTGGTGTAGTGGGAGACTTTAATTTTCCTCATATTGACTGGAAATCCCCGAGGGCTAAAGGTCCGGATGGTGAGGAATTTAAGCGTGTCCAGGAAGGCATTTTGGAACAATATGTGGATAGTCCGACTAGAGAGGGGGCTAGACTGGACCTAATACTAGGGAATGAACCTGGCCAGGTCATCAAAGTTGCAGTAGGGGAGCATGTGGCGAACAGTGACCACAATTCCGTAAGCTTTCGGATACTGATGGAAAAGGACGAATGTTGTCCTAGCTTTAAGGTGCTAAATTGGGGCAAGGCTAACTACAACCAGGTTAGGCAGGATTTGGAGGCTGTTGCTTGGGAGAGGCTGTTTGAGGGTAAATCCACATTTGGCATGTGGGAGTCTTTTAAGGAGTAGTTGATCAGACTGCAGGACAGGCATGTGCCTATGAAAAGGAAGGATAGGAAAGGCAGGATTTAGGGACCGTGGATGACCAGGGAAATTGTGGGTCTAGTCAAAAAGAAAAAGGATGCATACATGAGGTCCAGGCAATTAAAAACAGATGAAGCATTTGAAGAATACAGGGAAAGTAGAAAAGGGCTCAAACAGGGAGTTAGGAGGACAAGAGGTCAAGAAATTTCCTTGGAAGACAAGATTAAGGAGTATCCCAAGGCATTTTATACATATCATAGAATCATAGAAACCCTACAGTGCAGAAAGAGGCCATATGGCCCATCGGGTCTGCACCGACGACAATCCCACCCAGGCCCTACCCCCATATCCCTACATATTTACCCGCTAATCCCTCTAACCTACGCATCTCAGGACGCTAAGGGGCAATTTTAGCATGGCCAATCAACCTAACCCGCACATCTTTGGACTGTGGGAGGAAACCGGAGCACCCAGAGGAAACCCACGCAGACACGAGGAGAATGTGCAAACTCCACACAGACAGTGACCCAAGCCGGGAATTGAACCCAGGTCTCTGGAGCTGTGAAGCAGCAGTGCTAACCACTGTGCTACCGTGCCGCCCTAAAAAGCTTTTCATTTTTGTGCAGGTTAAAGTTTATTTCTGAGTCACATGTAAGGCTTACATTAACACTACAATGAAGTTACTGTGAAATTCCCCGAGTCGCCACACTCCGGCGCCTGTTCAGGCCAATACACCTAACCAGCACATCTTTCAAACTGTGGGAGGAATATATTAGGAACAAGAGGGTAGCTCGAGAAAGAATTGGTCCACTTAAGGACATAGGAGGGAAATTATGCGTGGAACTAAAGGAAGTTGGTGAGATCCTTAATGAGTACTTTGCATCGGTATTCATAACGGAGCGGGACACGTCGATTGATGGTGACTTGTAGGGGTATGTAAACCCTTTAGAACAAGTCATCATTACTAGGGAGGAAGCGTCAGGTGAATTAAAGAACATTAAGGTAGACAAATCCCCAGGACCAGATAGCATCTATCTCAGATTACTGAGGGAGACAAGAGATGTAATTGCTGGGCCTCTAACAGAAATCTTTGTTTCTTCGTTGGCCACTGGTGAGGTACTAGAGGATTGGAGGATAGCCAATGTTGTCCCGTTATTTAAGAAGGGTAGCAAGGATAATCCGCATAATTATAGGCCAGTGAGCTTGACGTCAGTGATAGGGAAATTGTTGGAGAAGATTCTTAGGAATAGGATCTATACATATTTGGAACTGAATGGTCTTGTTAGTGACAGACAGCATGGTTTGTATGTGGGAGGTCATGTCTCACTAATTTAATTGAGTTTTTTGAGACGGTGACAAAAATGATTGATGAGGCAAGAGCTGTGGATGTTGTTTACATGGACTTTAGTAAGGCATTCGACAAGGTCCTCATGGCAGGCTGGTGCAAAAGATTAAATCTCACGAGATCAGGGGTGAACTAGCCAGATGAATTCAGAACTGGCTTGGCCATAGAAGAGGGTAGTGGTGGAAGGGTGTTTTTCTGAATGGAGGTCTGTAACTAGTACTGATCCAGCAGGGATCAGTACTGGGACCTCTGCTGTTTGTAATATATATAAATGACTTGGAAGAAAACCAAGCTAGTTTGATTAGCGAGTTTGCAGATGATACGAAGATTGGTGGAGTTGTGGATAGTGATGATGAAGATTGTCAGAGAATACAACAGGATATAGATAGATTGGAAAATTAGGCAGAGAAATGGCAGATGGAATTTAATCCGGACAAATGTGAGGTGATGCATTTTGGTAGATCCAATTCAGGTAGAAGCTATAAAATAAATGGTAGAACAATCAGGAGCATAGACACACCGAGATCTGGGAGTATAGGTCCACAGATCCTTAAAAGTGGCAGCATTAGTGGAAAAGGTAGTGAAGAAAGCATATGGCATGTTTGCCTTCATCGGACAGGGCATCGAGTATAAAAGTTGGCAAATTATGTTACAGTTGTATAAAACGTTGGTTAGGCCACATTTGGAATATTGGGCCCTATTTTACCATTTTGATTCGAAGTGCTGGGCGGATTTGAAACTAGGAGTGTTTCAGATCTGACTTTTAGATCTGTTCTCATCCCCAAACGCACTCTGCCTGCAAAAATATCAGCGATTTTGAATCATGCTGCAGAAGCCTGTGGGCGAGGCTCAAGCACCCGAAACACTGCAGCTCCGATTGGTGCCTCCAACTGCGCATGTGCAGAAACAAAATGATAAAATGTGGCTCCCCTGCCACATCCCTCCCGGGCCAGCTAATGCCTCCCCCCTGATTCCCACAGACATTGCCCCAACCCCCCCCAACATTACTGACCCCCTTATCCCCCCCCCCGCCCCCCCCATCTACCGATCTCAGGCAGATTTGCAGCAGATCCTCCCTCCCCCTTACTGATCTCAAACAGAGTGGCAGTGGACTCCCCCTTCCCCTCCACCGATCTCAGGCAGAGTGGCAGCAGATCCCGGGCGACCTGATAGAAGTTTATAAAATTATGAGAGGTATAGATTGAACAGTTGGAAGCTTTTTCCCAGGGCAGAAATGACAATTACAAAGGGGCACAAGTTTAAGATAAGGGGGGGGGAAAGTGAAGATGTGCGGGGGAAGTTTTTTTTTTTTACACAGAGCGTGATGGGAGCCTGGAATGCACTGCCAAGTGAGGTGGTTGAGGCAGCTACGTTAGCCACATTTAAGACTCATCTTGATCAGCATATGAACAAACGGGGAATAGAGGGATACAAGTGGTTGGTTAGATAGGTAAACGTAATCGGCGCAGGCTTGGAGGGCCAAAGGGCCTGTTCCTGTGCTGCACTTTTCTTTGTTCATTACTGGAAGGTTCCTGGCAACCTCTCTCTCTTAATTAATATGAGAAGAAAAACACCTAACTGGTCATTCATTTCATTGGTGTAGGTTTGCCCACATTAACAGTAACCATTACATTTTGAATTCATTAATTACGTAGAAATCACTGGAGAAGTTTGGGAAAATGATAATCCAAATGTTCCGTCTCTATTTTTACTGAAACCCACAATTCATAGAATCATAGAAACCCTACAGTGCAGAAGGAGGCCATTCGGCCCATCGAGTCTGCACCGACCACAATCCCACCCAGGCCCTACCCCCACATATTTACCCGCTAATCCCTCTAACTACGCATCTCAGGGACAATTTTTAACCTGGCCAATCAACCTAACCCGCACATCTTTGGACTGTGGGAGGAAACCGGAGCACCCGGAGGAAACCCACGCAGACACGAGGAGAATGTGCAAACTCCACACAGACAGTGACCCGAGCCGGGAATCAAACCCGGGACCCTGGAGCTGTGAAGCAGCAGTGCTAACCACTGCACTACCGTGCCGCCCCCTTTGCTTAATTCAAATTAAGCAAAAGCATATAGGGACTACGAGAGACATTTTAAAATATTTCCATTGCCACTCAAAGTAAGCAGGAAAGCAAGGTTGAAACCTGTACTGTCCCTCCACAACTTTAACTGTGTTAACTTATGTATTTGGCTACTCCAGTCTTGCCGAGTATAGATTCACATTAATTACACATGGTGGCAGTATAACTTTGGTCCAAGTGCAATTACTCATTGGTGAATTGAAACACTTTTTATTACCTTTGCTGCTTCTAGCATCTCCTGTGTCTCATCCTGGGAGTGACTAATAAAAACCTCCCCAATTTGGTAAGGCACCAGCGCAGTATCTTCATCAAGCATCATGATATCATCAGAGGCATCTTCGAGGTTTTGTAACTGTTTCTGTTAAATCACATAAAACAGGATCAGTAACAGTTAACAAGTAAATCATTCACAACAATTGTACACACTGAAGTGTTTACATATTTGTTCAAACTACATAGTTAAAAAGAAAAGTTTTCAGACGTTTTGTTGCATAAATCTTTGGTTTGGTGGAACGGAAAGAATCTCATTTTTCACAGAAAATCAAGCAAGGATCGCTTTCTACCACAGCATCTGTGGGGAGAGAATAGAGCCAACGTTTCGAGTCTAGATGACCCTTCATCAGAGCAGCTCTGACGAAGGGTCACCTAACTCGAAATATTGGCTCTATTCTCTCCCCACAGATGCTGTCAGACCTGCTGAGATTTTCCAGCTTTTTCTGTTTCTGTTTCAGATTCCAGCAGGCAACGCAAGGAAGCTTTTCTTCTCTGAGGGTAGTGAATCTCTAGAATTCTTTAATACAGAGGCTGTAGAGGCTGGGTCAATCAGTAATGTTCAAGGCTGAGATAAACAGATTTTTGAACAGTTGGAGAATCAGGGTATGGATGTATGGGTTTCATGCCTGTGCTCTCTGATCTACAATGGCTCCCAGTTAAGTAATGCCTCTATTTTAAAGGATACATTCTACTACTGCTCTATTCCTCCCCTTCTCTGCAATCTCCTACAACCCTTTGTGATAAAGGGCGGCACGGTAGCACAGTGGTTAACACTGCTGCTTCACAGCTCCAGGGACCTAGGTTCGATTCCCGGCTTGGGTCACTGTCTGTGTGGAGTTTGCACATTCTCCTCGTGTCTGCGTGGGTTTCCTCTGGGTGCTCCGGTTTCCTCCCACAGTCCAAAGATGTGCGGGTTAGGTTGATTGGCCATTCTAAATTGCCCCTTAGTGTCCTGAGATGCGTAGGTTAGAGGGATTAGCGGGTAAATATGTAGGGATATGGGGGTAGGGCCTCGGTGGAATTGTGGTCGGTGCAGACTCGATGGGCCCAATGGCCTCTTTGTGCACTCCTCTAATTCTAACCTCTTACACATCCATGCTTTTAATTACTCGATCACAGCTGGCCATACCTTCTCTTCTCAAGTCCTAAGTTCTGGAATTCCCTCCTTGTGCCCTTTCTGCCCCTCAACCTTTCTTTCCTCTTTTATTATCTTAAAATCTACCTGTTCATCCAAGCCTTTCATGGCCCTATGCACAACTTGGACAATGTTCCTCTGACGGGCCTTTAGGACATTAATCATAGAATAGAATCATAGAATCCCTGCAATGCAGAAGGCGGCCATTTGGCCCATTGAGCCTGCACCAACAACAATCCCACCCAGGCTCTATCCCTGTAAGCCCACGTATTTACCCTGCCCATCCTCCTGATACCAAGGGTCAATTTAGCATGACCAATCAACCTAACCCACACATCTTTGGACTGTGGTAAGAAACCAGAGCACCCGGAAGAAACCATGTAGACATAAAGACAATGTGCAAACTCCACACTGTCGCCTGAGGCCAGGATTGAACCTTGGTCCCTGCCGCTGAGAAGTGGTAGTGCTAACCACTTTGCCACCCAAAAGATGCAGTATGGATAGAAATTGCTGTTGTAGTAAATTATTCACAACTATTCTGTAGGAGAACCAACACTGGATAACAGAGATTCAGTATATGCATATCATAATATATTTTAGCATTTACCTTTTTCAGTTCTATTTCTTCTTTAAGTTCTATGAGCCTGTTATTATTTCTTGCAAACTTGTTAATTTTCTGTTGGTCTTCAAAAGTAACATTAACATCTTCTACTGCCTAGAAAACAAAATGTAACATTTATGGTTAAAATAGAAACATCAGTTCACTTATACATTGATTCCAATTTCAAAATATCCAGAGATCTAAACTGTATTATGGAATATTTATAGGCAACATCCATCGAGCAGGATCTCAAAGCTAATAAATAGGTAAACATAGTGTACATTAATCACTCAGTGCTGGACACATTTTACTACATTTCTGAGTATTGTTCAAGACTATGTACAGGAAACAAATACACCCCTACCACTTTCAAGCAAAGAGTTTTAAAAAACTAAATTACTCTTTAATTTTTGGAAAACTGCAGTTTCAAAAGATGCCAAGACTGAGTAACTTCCACACCCAATATGTTTGTGTTTGGAGATGGGTTCTGTTGTACTTACTACAAATGAAGGGAACCATTTCAGTGGAAACAGAAAATTGAAAGTACCCGAGAGTCCTTCAGTTTTGCAAATAGTGCAGAGCAACAGTCAGCCCAAGCACAGTAATGAAGAAAACTACAGTATAATTACAAATATTATACAAATTCAACTAATATTTCAGAAAAGACGACGGTGTTTGCAATCCATACAGTGATGGGATGTCTGATGCAAGATTTTATCGTGCAGAATAAAGGTAGATAATGTAAAGCATAGATAATGGAAATTCCACTCATTCAAGTTGATTTCGAGGTGAATGAGTCAGCATTCTGAATGAACTCTACATAGGGAAGTATAAAACTTATAAAACAGTTGCAAAAACAGAGAACTATGTACATGAAGCTAGCTACTGCAGCTGGGAGCATTCATTTAAAGACAGAAAATCGGAAAAATAAATCACTGCTGTATTGGTTTACAAACTAACATTCTTATAAGTGCAGACTTGTCAATACTTCTCAGCCAGGAATTGAGTGATAAGGTTCTGCATTACAAATCACCAACAAGGGCTTACTCAATATTGATTTGGGACTTGGAAATGAAAAATGACATCCTAACTTTAAAGTTCATGAAACTATCTATATGACACCAGATAACATACTTCACTAATTGCATCACTGCCACTTTGATGTGTTTCTTCCCTTCCCTCACAGGTCAAAAACCTATAGATCTTTCACACACATGCAATCCCCTTTGTACACTGATAGAATTGCATTATAGCTCTGGCATGTGCCTCAAGTGTACCCTTTCATTAGATCCAGTGTTGCTTAATAGTTTTAAAGCAAAACATATGACCTACTAGCGATCTGCATGTCTACCATATATAGTGGTTTAAATATCAACATCCTCAGGATTATCATTGACCAGAAATGCAACCGGATTAGCTATACAATAATGTGGCTACAAATGCAAGTCAGAGGCTAGGAATCTTGCAGCAAGTAACTCACCCCTGACAACCCCCCAAAGCCTGTCCACTATCTTCAAGACACACGTCAGGAGTGTGATGAAATACTCTCCTCTTGCTTGGATGAGTGCAGTTCCAACAACACTCAAGAAGCTTGAAATCATCCACGACAAAGCAGCTGCTTGATTGGCATCCCTTTCACAAACAGTCAATCCCTGTACCACCAATGCACAATAGCAGTCATGTGTACCAAATACAAGATGCACTGTAGGAACCCACCAATGCTCCTTAGATGGCACCTTTCAAACCCACGACTGCTAACATTTAAAAGGACAAGAGCAGTAGACACATGGGAATACTACCACCTGGAAGTTCCCTTCCAAGCCATTAACCATCCTGACTTGGAAATATTCACCATTCCTTCATTGTTGCTGGGTCAAAAACCTGGAACTCTCTCCCTAACAGCACTACGAGTGTATCTATACCACACGGACTGCAGTGGTTTAAGGAGGCAGCTCACCACCACCTCCTCAAGGGAAATTAGGGATGGGCCATGAATGTTGGCCGAGCCAGTGAAGCCCACATCCCTTGAACAAATAAAAGTAATGTCCACTCCAGTTAAGAGAAAATACAAGACGCAAATCAACTGATGGCATTGCAGATGTGAAACAGCTTCACACATTTCTGGCCTTTACTGTATTGTTAAACTAACAGAACAGTTAAAAGACCCCATGATAGTTATGCCTGGGAGATGCAGTTGCAGGAGATAGCAAAACATATCCATCCAACATGTCTATAATGGAAACACAAGGTAGCTGCCTGGCAATTATAGCACATTAGAAACTATAAAATAAAAATGTACACAAATGCTGCAATCCAAGACAATAAGACATACACTAGCCTCACCTAAGACAAGACCAGAATTTAATGGAGGAAGGCACTTCACGGCATGCCTGCTTACTTAAGACTTTCTACAGCACTCTTCAGCACAAAAGTTTCTTTTTTGCCCATAGTTTCTGGAAGTGCCAGCTGATAACAGCAAACCAAGGGCAACTGGGACCTCGCGTATGACAGGAAAAAGATTATATCGCCTTAACGAATGATATTTAAGGCTTGAGAAATGAACAGTACAAACTGAGAAGGGTTGTGAGAGAGGGCGAATTTAATGTCAAATGTGGTATAGAAAGCCAGAAAAAGACTGAAATGAGAGAAAAGAAGATGGAAAGAAAAAGAAACGTAAAAAAGTTAAAATACGGCATTTTTTTAAAACCCCAACAATTCACCACCCTACACTTTTAACTGTTCACTTTCTGGGCCAGAGGCTCTGTTTGGCAGTTAGCAACAATCATTTTGTTAAAACCGTACTTCCAATGTTAAATTAATTAATTTTACTTTCTGTGGCAAGTTTATTGGGCAGTAAAGTACAAATGCAGCAGCTTTATGTAACACAAGGGGAAGATGAATGGAATTGACTAACGATAGAGTTGTGCAAATCCAGCAATTTGTGGTGATTTGCAATGCCTCAACTTGTTGACTAATGAGCCTCAATAACAATTTGTTCATAAACTATTATTTTTTTCAGCAAATTTCGGTCAGTAGCATTTAAATATTGCCCCAATATATCAACTCATCTATCTACATATATCTATTCATCTCCTTTTTCTGCCTGTCCCAATATACAAACACTGAGCCGACTGTGAGATCTGAAGCTCTTCAGCAGCAAAGGTTCCTGCTTAAAATTCAACCTCCTAAATACATTCACAGCCATAAAAAAAAACAAGAACTTTAATAGTGCAAGATTGCCCTCTGACATTTAATATATTATATATATTTTACTGAGGATGAATGATTTTTCACAGCTGGTGCTTCATTTTAGCATCTAATCATTTGGTTTTACAGTCATTTCAAAAAACCCCTTTCTATCATGTACACAAGGGTGCCACTAATATTTTATGATCCCCACACATTGCTGCTGATTTGCAATGATTGGGAGAAAAGGTTAGCAATTATTTTGAAAACAAGGTGTCAAATGGGAACAAGACATTTGATCGAAACCATATTTTGCAGACTCAGACCCAATAATTGCTTGGCATTATCTGTCTGACTCCATAAAATGAACAAGTGCATTCCCCAAAATCCTCTACTTCAAAGCCATGACCCAAATCCTGAAATGAAAACAATAGTGAGGCTCTTGAATATGCTCATATGCAGAATTGTGCCCAAGTTACCGTCTACCTTCACAAGCTGCACAAGAACTAAAATCAATGTCTGGCCATGAAGTTGTGGCATGCACCCATTAGTTGCTCACTAAAGCAATGAGAAAGACATGGGGATGGTGATCAATCATAATGGCTGCCAAACAACCCCTTTAACTCACAACATTTAATTTTTACAGATGTGGCATCTCATTCTCTCGCAATTTGATTAGCATTGGACATCTTTTCTTTTCTGTTCGTGTCAAATCATTCTCATCCTTTTGTTTGATATCTGTACATGACTGAAATCTAATCTAGAATTTCTAGTTTTAATTCTATGCACTGTTTCATACCTTTCTCAAACCATGTGTGCCTTGTAGAGGGTGCCATGTTGGATTAGAAAGTGTTAGCACATTAACACTCAAAGCCAACAAAAACACTGGGCAGCATCCAGTGTAGTGAATAAAGAGTAGCTTTCCTGTATCTCTGACCACAAGATACAAGGCATTGTATAAAGAATAAAAGAACAACTTCAATCTTTGATTCTTCATCTCTCCTAATGCAGGCTTGTTTTGACAGACAATACATTATACTTTATTTATTCACCTTCATCTAATAATCTGTGAATTTAGACGTTCATCTGCTTGTCTGAAAAACAGACATGTTGCTGAAGCATTTCGTCTTGTACTTATCAGGGCAGTTGCAAGAATGCCAAAGCTCAGCCAGATCTGGGTCAAGCCAGTTCCACTATTCATCATTAAGAATTGACAGATAACAGAGATTGAATCATTATCATGTTTATTATCATAATCACACAATATCAATTGTTAGGAAATGGTGTAATGTACCTTATTCATATTACAGGATATGAAAGGGTAGTAGTAAGGATGCAAGACACTCTGAACAAATGTTTTGTTTCTTTACTACAACCATTACCCCTCCTTTTGCCTTTTGTTCCATGACATCTTTGTTATTTAATCTTTTCCACGCACTACATTATTCCAGACCTTCCCTTTCTTGTTCTTCCCCCATTTCAATGTCATAAAACCCGTGACATTTCTCCGATCCTCCAGTTCTGAAGAATTATATTTGATCCAAAAGCAAACATGCAGGTACAGCAAGCAGTTGGGTAGGCAAATAGTATGCTGGCTCTCATTGCAAGAGGATTAAGTAAAGGAACAAGGATATCTTACTGCAGCTGTGACAGGTCCTTGGTGAGACCACACCTGCGTTCAGTTTTGGTCTCCTTACCTAAGAAAGAATATAGTTGCCATTGAGGGAATGCAGCGAAGATTCACCGGACTGATTCCTGGGATGGTAGGACTGTTGCACGAGGAGAAATTGGATTGATTGGGCCTGTATTCACTGGAATTTCAAAGAATGAGAAGGGATCTCATTGAAACATTTAAAATTCTGATAGGGCTGGACAGACTGGATGCAGGAATGTTGTTTCCCCTGGCTGAGGGGTCTAGAACAAAGGGTCACTATCTCAGAGTGGGCCATTATGGACTGAAAGGAGGAAACATTTCTTCACTTAAAGAGTGGTGAACCATTCTTCCCAACAGAAGGCTGTGGAGGCCAAAACACTGAATATATTTCAGGAAATAGATAAGATTTCAAGATTCAAAGTGTCAAGGGGTATGGGGGGGGAGCGCAGGAGTATGGCACTTTGATAGAAGATCAGCCATGATCATGTTGAATATCAAAACTGGCTCAAAAAGCTGAATGGTCCACTCCTATGTTTTTATGAAATCTACAGCTGGAGTATTATTGACAGTCAGTGCATCTTTGCCCATTGGCTCCAGGATCTTGTTTCTTTTGAGTTAACTCTCTCTCCACAGCTGCTGCCAGATTTGCTGAATATTTTCAGCACATGGTTTTTATTATGCACATGTAGGTCTTCCATAATTTTACAATGTAAAGTTAGTAATAAAAACAGATGTCAATACATCAAATCTGCCTTTTTTTTAATTTAGAGAAAATGTGGGATACGCAGCTTAGAATCATAGCATGGTTATGACACAGGAGCCCACTCAGCTGATTGAGCCAGTGTCAGCACGAGCAGTTTAGCTAGTCCCATTCCATTCCATGTCCTTTCGCCATAGTCCTGCAATTTACTTCCCTTCAGGTACTTATCCTACATCCTTTTGAAAGCCAAGATTAAATCTGCCTCCACCACACTCTCAAGCAGTGCATTCCAGATTGTAACCATTCACTGGGTAAAAAAAAGATTCTCTCATGTCGCCTTTGGTTCTCATGTCAGTGTCCTCTGGTTCTCAACCATCGCACCATGAGAACAATTTCTCTTTATCTACCCCGTCTAGACTCTTCATGATGTTAAACACCTTCAATCCTCCTCGCATCCTTCTTTTCGCTAAGGAGAGCAACCTTCTCCAATCTGTCCACATAACTGAATTCTCATTTTTTTTCCATTCTTGTATTCTTTTTTCCGAACCCATCAAAAGCCTTTAATTCCTCCCAAAAGTGCTTCACCCAGAAACGAAAAACACTCCAGGCGAAGTCAAATCTGTGCTTTACCAAGGTTCATTATAATTTCCTCACTTGTGTACTCAATGTCTCCATGTGGAAAGCCCAGAATCCTTTTTTAATCGCTTTCTCAACTTGCATGCGACCTTCAACAGTTTGTGCACATGAACCCCAAGTCTTTTTGTTCCTGAACCCCCTTTAGCTAACATTACCTCTTCTTCCTCCCAAAACGTCTGCTTTGAATTCCATCTACAACTCGCTAAATCATAGAATCCCTACAGTGCAGGAGGAGGCCATTCGACCCATTGAGCCTGCACCGACAACAATCCCACCCAGGCCCTATCCCCATAATCCCACGTGTTTACCTTGCTAATCCCGCTGACACTAAGAAACAACTTATTGTGGCCAATCCACCTAACCTGCACATCTTTGGACTGTGGGAGGAAAGCGGAACACCCGGAGGAAACCCATGCAGACACGGGAATAACGTGCAAATGCTACACAGACAGCGACCTGAGGCCGGAATTGAACTCGAGTCCCTGGTGCTGTGAGGCAGCAGTGCTAACAAGTTATATATAGAATATATAAATGTTCGAATAAATCTGAGAACTCGAGAATGGATTCAAAAAAGCTTGTTGTTGTAATGGTCCGTTAAGGATAAATACTGCAAAAATATAAATTTAACATTAATTGATGGAGGAAAAACAACATTTCTAGTTTTATGATGCAGGATTTGAAAACATGGAGAAGAATGAGGGTCTCAAAGGTGATTTTTACTCCTCGGCAAAGCTCATTTCTTCTTCGAGCACAATCGTGATGTGATACATAAGATTATAAAAGCTTATTGGTACTATCTATCATCTCTCCCATACTCACCAATAATAAAAGCAGATGCTCCAAATCTGGGCCTTAAAAACATAATGGTCAAAGCACCTTCATTCTACATTTGCACATGCACTATTATGTGGGCAGTAATCTATTTTTTAAAATAACTAAAGCCGAGACACATCATTTAGCCCATCTCTGCTCCAAGTGCCCTCTTCCTGAATCTAATAGGTTCATGGGATAAACTCATGGACCTTGGAATTGTTTTGTGTATTGATTACGAGAGTGTTGTAAATTTTCAAATTATTTCCTAAATTGCCTTTTCTCGCGTCTACTTTGGTCAACTCCCAGATAGCTTCCAGATTTATCTTTTCCGTCCTTTTTGTAATCTGCAAGATCATTGCTCAGATATCACATTTCAGATTACAGATCCCATGACTCTCCAGTTTCTCCTCAAAAATGAAAGCTTGAAGACCTGGGGATCAGCTTCCTAATTATTTTACTGCATAGCATCCAAATGCTTGACCATGTCCTTGATTCTCAATGATCTGGTCTAAATACAGAAACTCAAGCCTGACTACAGCACTGTACAGGTTCAGCATTGCTTCCTTGGACTTGTATTTTAATTGTAAATTGGTTAACTCGCTCCATCTCTTTCAGCTTTTCCCAATGTTGCATGGGGTCATCACAATGCCGATTGATCACCCGTCTCTACTGTTACAAGTGTGGGCAGCACCGTGACACAGTGGTTAGCACTGCTGCCTCACAGCGCCAGGGCCCCGGGTTCGATTTCCAGCTTCGTTCACTCTGTGTGGAGTCTGCACTTTCTCTCATGTCTGCGTGGGTTTTCTCCGGGTGCTCCGGTTTCCTCCCAGTCTGAAAGACATGCTGGTTGGGTGCATTGGCCATGCTAAATTCTCCATCAGTGTACCCGAACAGGCGCCGGAGTGTGACGACTAGGGGATATTCACAGTAACTTCATTTGCAGTGTTAACGTAAGCCTAATTGTGACTAATAAATAAACTTTAACTTTTTTTTATTCAGGTCAACCATTTGGATTTGGTATGTGAGTTTACAGCAGGATGCCCTTCTGTTACTGATCCTGACAGAGACTACTTATCCATGCTGACTCACCTGCGCTTGGTTTTTCTGAGATCAAAAGTCAGAGTTTTACAACACGGAAAGGCCCACCATTGGCCCACCATTTCCGCATCAGCCATCAAGCACCTCTCTATTCAAATCCCATTTTCCAGCACTTGGTCTGTAGCCTTGTATGCTATGGCATTTCAAATGCTCATCTAAATGCTTCTTAAATATTGAAGGTTTCCGCCTCTACCACCTTTCTGGAAAGTGAATTTCAGACTTCCACCACCCTCTGGGTGATAAAGCTTTTCCTCAAATATCCTTTAAACCTCCTGTTCCTTAAGTTAAATTTATGCCCTCTGGTTATTGACCTCTCTGCCAAGGGGAAAAAATCCTTCCTATCCACCCTATGCCCCATATAATTTTATACACCTCAATCTGGTCCCCCTATCTTTCTCTGCTCCAAGGAAAACAACCACAACCTATCCAGTCTCTCTTGAAGGCTGAAACGCAACACCCTGGTGAATCCACTCTGCACCTTCTCTAGTACAATCACTTCCTTCCCGTCGGGTGGCGACCAGAATTGCACACAGTACTCCAGCTGTGCCCTAACCAGCATTTCATATAACTCCATTATAACCTCTCTGCTCATATATTCAATGCCTTGGTTAATAAAGGCAAGTATCCTGCATGTCTTCTTAACCACCTTGTCTACCTGTCCTGCTGTCTTCAGAGATCTATGGACATGCACATCTCTGGACTTCCTAGGGTCCAACCATTCATTGTGTATTCCCTTGCCTTGTTAGTCCTCCCAAAATGCATTACCTCACACTTTACAGGGTTAAATTCCATTTGCCACTGTTCTGCCTATCTAACCAGCCCACCTATATCGTCCTGTAATCTAAGGCTTTGCTCCTCACCATTTACCACACCATCAATTTTTGTGTCATCTGCGAACTTGCTCATCATACCTCCTACATTCACGCCTGGATGATTAATATGCACTCAAACAACAAGGGACCCAGAACCAATCTCTGTGGAACACCACTGGAAGAAGTTTAACAACACCAGGTTAAAGTTCAACAGGTTTATTTGGTAGCAAAAGTGGCTTTTGCTACCAAATAAACCTGTTGGACTTTAACCTGGTGTTGTTAAACTTCTTACTGTGTTTACCCCAGTCCAACGCCGGCATCTCCACATCATGAACACCACTGGACACAGGCTTCCAGTCACAAAATCAACCTTCGACCATCACCCTCTGCCTCTTGCTGCTAAGCCAATTTTGGATCCAGTTTGCTAAGTTGCCCTGGATCCCATGGGCTCTTACCTTTTTTTATTCACTCGTGGGATGTGGGGGTCACTGGCGGGCCAGCATTTATTGCCCAACTCCTAGTTGCCCTTGGAGGACAGTTGACAGTCAACCACAATGCTGTGGCTCTAGAGTCACATGTAGGCCAGGCCAGGTAAGAACGGCAGATTTCCTTCCCTAATGGACATTAGTGAACTAGATGGGTTTTTCCAACAATCGACAACGGTTTCACGGTCATCAGCAGATTCTTAATTCCAGATATTTTTTATTGAATTCAAATTCCACCATCTGCCGTGGTGGGATTCAAACCCGGGTCCCCAGAACATTAGCTGAGTTTCTGGATTAAGAGTCTAGCGATAATACCACCAGGCTATCGCCTCCCTATCATCTTCTTCATCAGCTTCCAGTGTAGGACCTTGTCAAAAGTCTTACTGAAGTCCATGTAGACTACATCAACTGCACCACATTCATCTACACACCTAGTTACCTCCTTGAAAAATTCAATTTGTAAGAAGTGCCGGAATTTTACCGCCACACCTGCCATTGGCTTCAGGTGGGATTTTACAAGCCTTGCCCAAGCAAGGTTGTAAAATACCAGCTGAGATCTCCCTTTGATAAAACCATGCTGATTATCCTTGATTAATCCTTGCCTCCCCAAGTGGAGATTAATTCTGCCCCTCAGAATTTTTTCCAATAGTTTCCCTCCCATTGAAGTTAGACTCATTGGCCTGTAATTTCTTGGTTTTACCCCACTTCCCTTCTTGAATAATTGAAGCACATGAGCTGTGCTCCAGTCCTCTGGCAACTCTCCTGTGGCTGGAGAAGATTTGAAAATTGTCAGACCCGCTGTAATTTCCTCCCTTGTCTCCCACAGCAGCCTGGGATACATCTCATCTGGGCCTGGAGATGCATCCAATTTTAGGCCAGTGAAAACTGATAACACTGAGAGGGATAAGGTATTAAGTTGTCCAAATAAATCACAATGCCCTTCCCTGATTTCTATACTACATCATCCTTCTTCATGGTGAACACAGATGCAAAGTACTCACTTAAAATGTCACCAATGTCTTCCAGCTCCACACATAAATTGCCATGTTGGTCCCTAATGGGCCCTACTCTTTCCCTGGTCATCCTCCAGCCCTTAATATACTTATAAAATACCTTTGGCCTTTCCTTTATTTTTTCCACCAGTGTTTTTTCATGCCCCCTCTTCGCTCTCCTCATTTCTTTTTTAAGTAACCCCCTACACTTTGTTTACTCCTTTAGGACTTCCTTTTTTTGACCCTCGGTATCTGCCATAAGCCTCCTATTTTTTCCTTATCCATCCCTGGATATCCCTTGACATCCAGGGTTCTCTGATCTTGATGCTCCCACCCTTCACTTTCAGAGGAACATGCTGGCTCTGTACTCTATTTCCTTTCTGAATGAATCCCACTGTCAGATGTAGATTTTCCTCCAAGCAGCTGTTCCCAGTTAACTTTGGCCAGATCCTGTCTTACCCTATTAAAATTGGCCCTCCTCCCATTCAGAACCTTTGTTTGCAATCCATCTTTGTCCCTTTCTATAGCTACCTTAAATCCTACTGAGTTATGGTCACTGTCACCAAAATGCTCCCCCACTGAAGCTTCTACCACTTGCCTGGCTTCATTCCCTAAAACTAGGTCCAGCACCACCCCTTCTCTTGTAGGAGTTTCCTGCAGGAGTTTCCTGCATTGGCATAAAAAGCTCTCCTGAATGCATTTTAAGAATTCCGTCCCCTGTAAGCCTTTCACATTTTGACTATCCCGGTTAATGTTGGGGAACTTACTTTTATTACCACATTATTCTATAGTTCTACATTACCCTATTA
The DNA here is from genome assembly GCF_964213995.1 of Mustelus asterias. Classification (NCBI taxonomy): domain Eukaryota; kingdom Metazoa; phylum Chordata; class Chondrichthyes; order Carcharhiniformes; family Triakidae; genus Mustelus; species Mustelus asterias. The sequence goes on from NC_135820.1 coordinate 39,422,740, forward strand.
TTCTATAGCTTTGCATAGATATGCTATTTGAGGGCAAATCTACAACTGGCATGTGGGAGGCTTTTAAAGGCCAGTTGATTGAAGTACAGGACAGGCATGTTGCCGCAAAAATGAAGGAGAGAAATGGCAGGATTCGGGAACCATAGATGACAAGGGAAATTGTAAGCTTAGCCAAAAGGAAAAAGGAAGCATACGATAGATCTAGGCATCTAAAAACTGACGACACCCTTGAGGAATTTAGTGAAAGTAGGAAAGAACCTAAATGTGGAAATAGGAGGGCTAAAAGGTGCCAAGAAATGTCTTTAGCCAACAGGGTCAAGGAGAAGCCCAAGGTTTTTTATGCATATATTAGAAGCAAGATGTAGCAAGAGAAAGAGTAGGTCCACTCAAGTTCAATGGAGGGAGGTTATGCATGGAGAGACAGGAAGTGAGTGGGATCCTTAATGAATACTTTGTATTAGTATTCACCAAGGAGAAGGACATGATGAAGGTTGAGGTCAGGGATAGGTGTGTGAACACTCTAGAGAAGTCAATATATTTTTAGAGTAAGTGTTGAGTACCCTAAATTGCATTAAAGTAGACAAGTCCCTGGGGCCTGATGGGATCTATCCCAGTTTACTGTGGGAGGCAAGGGAAGTAGTAGCTGGGGCCTTAACAGATATCCTCACATTCTCTTTGACCACAGGTGAGGTTCCAGGGGACTGGAGAATAACCAATGTTGTTCCCTTGTTTAAAAAAGGAAGCAGCAATAATCCCCCCCCCCCCCCATTCCATTCCATTCCCCTCCCCATTCTACAGTCCTTCCCTCTCTCTCCCCCCCCCCCCCCCCCATCCCTCATCCCTCATTTCCTCCATCTTCTAGTACCCCTACAGTGCAGAAAGAGGCCATTCGGCCCATCAGGTCTGCACCGAGCACAATCCCACCCAGGCCTTATTCCAGTGGCCCCACACATTTACCCTGCTAATTTCCCTGGCACTAAGGGTCAATTTAGCATAGCCAAATCACCTAACCCACACATCTTTGGACTGTGGGAGGAAACCGGAGCACCCGGAAGGAAACCCACGCAGACATGGGTGAATGTGCAAACTTCCACACAGACGGTGACCCAAGCCGGGAATTGAACCCGGGGTTCCTGGAGCTGTGAGACAGCAGTGCTAACCAGTGTGTCACCACCCCCCCCCCCCCCCCATTTATCTCTCCCTCTCTCTCTTACTCACACGTTACCCCCCTCCCCCCCAGTTCTCTCTCTCTATATAATTTCCCCTTCCCTCTATTTCTTTCTCTCATACACACGTTACCCCACTCTCTCTGTCGCTCTCTCATATATATATTCTCTCTCCCTCTCCTCATTCCTTCTATTTCTCTCTCTTATATACACGTTACTCCCATTCTCTCTTTCCATTTCTCCCTCTCCTCGTTCTCACATTCTCTCTCTCTCACTCACTCACCGCTTTCTTCATGGTGGCGGCCATTTTCCGGACTCTCCCACTCCGCTTTCCCTGATCCCAATTATCGGTGGCTGCTCCGACCCCAGCGGCACAGACCCGCTTCCCGCTGCCACTTTCCACCTTTAACTATCGGCAGCGACGAGAAATCCCCGAATCCTGGGGTTAAATTTAACTTTTACCCGAACCGGCAGCATGGTACCTTCCATTTAAAGGGATGAGCGCCATTAAAGGCCACGCTGCTGCTGCTTTATGCCGACAGAAACTGTGTGTGTCCCCAGGGCAGCTTCAGTGGCATTTTCCCTGCAACAATCTCTCAGCTGCAGCAAAATTTGGTCTCGGTGATTTTTGTCTGATCGAAGTACATCACTATTGAAGAAACTTGTGACATTTCCATCACTTTCAGTGTTTTCAGAGATTTTCAATTAATTAACTGTTGCACACATACTGTATCTGTCTGAAAAATACAGAAACAATAAACAGTCTATAGATTTTGATATGAATTAGGTGGGAAAAATAATGCTTCAAGGTAATACCTTTATTTGATTTTTCCCTGTATGTTATATTAGCTCCTAAATGTTCTTGAATGGTAAAGGAATCAAAGGTTGCGAAGGACAAGCGGGAGAATGGAGTTGAGAAACTCATCAGCCATGATTGAATGACGGAGCATACTTAGTGGGCAAAATAGCCTAATTCTGCTCCTATATCGTATGGTCTTATGCTGTTGCTCCTGTGCATTTATATGTGTACACAAATTAAGCACGTCAAGAGAAGAGTGACATTGTGCAAAATCACCATAGAAGCAGTTCATAGTCATAGAGTTACAGGCCAGAATTTTACCATCCCGCTCGCCATGGCATAGGGCGGACCATGGAAAGATCCACTGACCTCGGATGGGATTTTACGAGTTCGGGACGAGCGCGGCTGTAAAATCCCACCCATAAAGTTTTACAGCACAGAAAGAGGCCTTTCTGCCCATTGTGTCTGTGTCAACCATCAAGCACCTATCAATTCTAATCTCATTTTTCACACTTGGCCCGTAGCCTTGTACGCTGTGGGCAGTTAAAGTTTTTTAAAGTTCATTTATTAGTCACAAGTAAGGCTTACATTAACACTGCAAAGAAGTTACTGTGAAATTCCCCTAGTCGCCACAGTTCGGCGCCTGTTCGGGTCAATGCACCCTAACCAGTACCTCTTTCAGAATGTGAGAGGAAACCGGAGCACCCGGAGGAAACCCACGCAGACACAGGGAGGACGTCCAATCTCCACACAGTGACCCAAGTGGGGAGTCAAACCCAGATCCCTGGCGCTGTGAAGCAGCAGTGCTAACCACTGTGCTACCATGCCGCCCCTGTTGCTAAGCTGCTGCCTAAGTAAATCCAATGACAGACAAACAAACTTCACCAATAATTATCTCATGTTTGGAATAATATAAATTTTTTACACAACCTGTATTTCCGCAGCTTCAGCGTAACGGGAATGTTTTTACTGCACTAAACTTCAGCTCCCAACGTGAGTGGAATGGCCTGCATGAGTTCAAAGTTTTTTATTTATTAGTGTCACAAGTAGGCTTACATTAACACTGCAATTAAGTTACTGTGAAAATACCCTAGCCGCCACACTCCGACACCAGTTTGGGTACACTGAGGGAGAATTTAGCACAGCCAATGCACCTAACCAGCACCTCTTTCTGACTGTGTAAGGAAACTGGAGCACCCGGGGGAAACCCACGCAGACATGGGAGAACATACAGACTCCGCACAGGCAGTGGCTCAAGCCGGGAATCGAACCCAAGTCTCTGGTGCTGTGAGGCAGCAGTGCTAACCACTGTGCCACCAGGCCGCCTGAACTGCCACTCCTCCTCAATGTCTAACACTTTGTTCCACTCTTCACACAATCCTATGAATAAATTTCAGTAAAGTATTGGTGTCCAAGATGGGCAAATGTTATAATGCTCTGCACTGTAATAGACTGTGTATGACCTAGTTTAACGTCATGTTTGAAGGGGAGAAATGGAATACAGCTACTATAATTCTAAGTTTAGGTCAGGCTGATTTCCGTGGGATGAGACAGATCTTCTGTTGTGATAAAAGCAGAAAATTCTGAAAATATTTAGAAATACTCTGGCAGTATCTTTGGAGAAAGAAACAAAGTTAACAGAATGGATTTGTGCCATCGAGGTGAGTTGACAAATTTCCTGAATCAAGCTGACTACATTGGTATAAAGTTCCCCAACTGGCGTGATCTTTGCTCCAAGGGGATGGGCGCAAGATGGAGCTGTGCCTGCAAGGCCCCTGGAACCAGATTGAAGGTGGACATGGGTGGTCGATTTGGGCTGGTTAAAAAAAGGGTTGCTAAGCGTTTGAGTGTGAGGTGCAGCTATGAATGTGAGATATAAATCATAATTGATGCAGATTGTTGGTCTGTTGGGGTGAGAGATATTGAGCAGTGTGTGATGCAGTTGGTAGAATATGGTGTTTGAAGATGCATTCACTGACTGTGACCACTTGTGTGATATCATTGAACTTACAGCATTACATTCTGGTTCTCAGGGCTTGACTCCTGGCATTGAACTGCACAGTTACCTGCTACACTACCTTCACAAAGTTTGTCTGTTTCTTTAGGCCAGACTTAAAAGTTTGATGGCTTGTTCAGCTAGTCCGTTGGACGCTGGATGGTAAAGAACAGTTCGAATATGCTTTATATCATTGAATGTGGTGAAGTATTGAAACTCAGCACTTGTGAATACTATTTCATTGTCAGACACAATGAGTGGGATTTTATGGCCTCATTCGGTTAAGATCAGAAATTCCCACCTGAGGTCAAGGAGATTTCCGTTGTCGGACCTTCACCTGCTCCGATTCCGTGGCGGGTGAGGTGATAGAGTTCAGGTATTCCGTCGGTGGAAAAACATTGGTGTAATCTTTTAATGGTCATGTACGATGTAGGAGATTCACTTCAAAAATGTCCATCCATTTAGAGTATGCATTAACAATGAGCAGAAACTTTATGATGTGGAGATGCCGGCTTTGGACTAGGATGCCCATGAATGGACCAACATAATCAATATGGACTTTTATCCATGGCTGGCCAAGCCATTCCCAAGGGTGCAGTGGGGCTGCAGCAAGCAACCTTTGTTTCAACTGGGCTGTTCACAGCACCTGATGAGCATCTCGATGCTGCCATCAGTGGCAGGCTACCACAGCTTCTGGCAAGCATTCTCATCTTTGAGATGCTCAGATGAAGACGGTGTAATACCATTAGAAGCAGCTCACTGAGGTGTATGAGAGCATGGGCCTTACACTAAACATCCTTACGACAAAGGTCCTTGACCAATCTTCCCCCGCCACACAGCACTGTCCCCATTATTAAAATCCACGATGGGGCTGAGGACAATGTGGAACACTTTCTATACCTTAGAATCCTACTGTTAACAAGGGCAGATGGCAATGACATGATTTAACACTGCCTTCAGTGTACCTGTGCAACTTTCATTTGCCTGAGGAACATAAGAACACAAGAACTAGGAGCAGGATTGGCAATTCTGCCCCTCGAGCCTGCTCTGCCATTCAATACTGCCATGGCTGATCTTATCTTGGCCTCAACTCAAACTTTCTGCCCATCCTCCATTCTCCTTCGACATTACCAATTAAAAATCTGCCTATCTCCTCCTTAAAATCACTCAAGGTCCCGGCATCCACCATACTCTGAGGGAGTGAATTCGACAGATTCACAACCCTTGGAGAGAAGCAATTAGTCCTCATCTCTGTTTTAAATCTGCTACCCCTTATCTTAAAACTATGACCTCTCATTCTAGATAGCCGCACAAGTGGAAACATCCTCTCTACCTCTACCTTGTCAATCCCCTTTAACATCTTATATACATTAATAAAATATCCCCTCATTCTTCTAAACTCTTGAGCATATAGGCCTAAACTGCTCAATCTCTCTTCATGGGTGGAATTTTCCCATTCCACCGTCACGGGAATTGTAGCAGCGGACCATATAAAGGTTACATAAGAACATAAGAAATAGGAGCAGGAGAAGGCCATCCAGCCCCTCGAGTCTACCCTGCCATTCAATAAGATCATGGCTGATCTGATAGTGGTTTAGTTCCACTTACCCGCCCGCTCCCCATAACCCTTAATTCCCTTATTGATCAGAAATCTATCTACCTGTGACTTAAACATATTTAACGAGGTAGCCTCCGCTGCTTCAATGGGCAGAGAATTCCAGAGATTCACTACCCTCTGAGAGAAGAAGTTCCTCCTCAACTCTGTCCTAAACTGACTCCCCCTTATTTTGAGACTGTGTCCTCTAGTTCTTGTTTCCTTTCTAAGTGGAAAGAATCTCTCTGCCTCTACCCTGTCTAGCCCCTTCATTATCTTATATGTCTCTATAAGATCTCCCCTCAGCCTTCTAAACTCCAACGATTACAGGCCCAATCTACTCAATCTCTCCTCATAAGCTAACCCCCTCATCTCCGGTATCAACCTGGTGAACCTTCTCTGTACTCCCTCCAAGGCCAACACATCCTTCCGCAAATAACGGGACCAAAATTGCACACAGTACTCCAGTTACGGCCTCACCAGTACCTTGTACAATTGCAGCAAGACCTCCCTGCTTTTATACTCCATCCCCTTCGCGATAAAGGCCACCATTCCATTTGCCTTCTTGATCACCTGCTGCACCTGCAAACTTTTGCGATTCATGCACAAGGACCCCCAGGTCCCTCTGCACAGTAGCATGTTGTAATTTTTCACCATTTAAGTAATAGTCCATTTTACTATTATTCCTTCCAAAGTGGATAACCTCACACTTGTCAACGTTATACTCCATCTGCCAGATCTTCGCCCACTCACTTAGCCTATCCAAATCTCTCTGCAGTCTTTCCGCATCCTCCACGCAATTTGCTTTCCCACTCATCTTTGTATCATCTGCAAACTTTATTACCCTACACTCGGTCCCCTCCTCCAGATCGTCTATGTATATGGTAAACAGTTGAGGCCCCAGCACCGATCCCTGCGGCACGCCACTAGTCACCAACTGCCAACCAGAAAAGTACCCATGTATTCCAACTCTCTGCTTCCTGGTTGGGTGGGATTTTCCGGTTTTGGGGTGAGCGCGGCCAGAAAATCCCACCTCCAAAGACAAACCCTCATCTCTGGAATCAATCTAGTGAACTTTATCTGAATTGCCTCCAATACAACTACATCCTTCAAGTAAGGGGACAAAACTGTATTCAATACTCCAGGTGCAATCTCATCAATGCCTTGTTTAGTTGCAGCAATACTTCTGTACTTTTTAACTCTTTCCATTTAACAATATATGCCAAAATCCATTTTCCTTCCTTACAATGGGCTGTAGTTGCATACTAGTTTTCTGAATTTCATGTGCAAGGGCACCCAGATTCCTCTGCACTGAAACAGTCTGAAGTTTCTCTCCATTTAGATAGTGTATGTATGACCTAGTTTAAATTGCCTTTCTATTTTTCTGACCAAAATGGATAGCTTCACACTTATTCACATTAAACTCCATCTGCCACATTTTGACCCACTCACCTCACTTATCTATATCATTTGTAAATTGCTATTTCTTTATCATAATTTACTATCCTACCTATTTTAGTATCATTCACAAAATTTGGCTATAGTACCTTCTATCCTTTTAGAAGTCATTAATATAGATAGCCCAAGGACCGAACCCTGTGTCACCCCATTAGTTACATCTTGCCAACCAGAAAAATATCCATTTATCTGATCTCTCTGCTTTCTGTCCATTAGCCAGTCCTCTACCCAAGCTAATAACTTACCCCTAACCCTATGTGATCTTACCTTGTGTATTAACCTCCTGTGCGGCACCTAATCAAATGCCTTCTGGAAGTTCAGATATATTATGTCTATAGGATCCCCATCATTTTGCTTGTTACATCTTTGAAGAATTTTACCAAATTATTCAAATATGATTTACTCTTCATAAAACCATGCTGACTCTGATTGATTGCGTTGTGACTTTCCAGATGTTATTTCTTCATTAATAATGGATTCTAACAATTTCCCAACAACAGATTTTAATCTAACTGATCCATAGGTTCCTACCTTATGCCTCCCTTTTTGGATAAGGGCATTGTATTAGCATTTTTTCCACTCCACTGAAACCTTCCCCGCAATCAGAGAATTTTGGAATATTATAACCAATGGATCCACTAGCTCCACTGCCACTTCCTTTAAGTAAGAGTTTTAACAACACCAGGTTAAAGTCCAACAGGTTTATTTGGTAGCAAATGCCATTAGCTTTCGGAGCGCTGCTCCTTCGTCAGATGGAGTGGATATCTGCTCTCAAACAGGGCATACAGAGACACAAAATCAAGTTACTGAATACTGATTAGAATGCGAATCTTTACAGCTGATCAGGTCTTAAAGATACAGACAATTTGAGTGGAGGGAGCATTAGGCACAGGTTAAAGAAATGTGTATTGTCTCCAGACAATACACATTTGTGTATTTGTCTCCAGACAATACACATTTCTTTAACCTGTGCCTAATGCTCCCTCCACTCACATTGTCTGTATCTTTAAGACCTGATCAGCTGTAAAGATTCGCATTCTAATCAGTATTCAGTAACTTAATTTTGTGTCTCTGTATGCCCTGTTTGAGAGCAGATATCCACTCCATCTGATGAAGGAGCAGCGCTCTGAAAGCTAATGGCATTTGCTACCAAATAAATCTGTTGGACTTTAACCTGGAGTTGTTAAAACTCTTACTGTGTTTACCCCAGTCCAACGCCGGCATCTCCACATCATGACTTCCTTTAAGGCCATACGATGTAAGCCATCAGGCCCTGGGGACTTGTCTGCCTTCAATCCCAATAATTTGCTCAGCACTTTTCCCTGTTGATGCTGATTCATAGAATCATAGAAATCCTACAGTGCAGAAAGAGGCCATTGGGCCCATCGAGTCTGCACCGACCACAATCCCACCCAGGCCCTACCCCCACATCCCCACATATTTACCCACTAATCCCTCTAACCTACGCATCTCAGGGCACTAAGGGGCAATTTTAGCATGGCCAATCAACCTAACCCGCACATCTTTGGACTGTGGGAGGAAACCGGAGCACCCGGAGGAAACCCACGCAGACACGAGGAGAATGTGCAAACTCCACACAGACAGTGACCCAAGCCAGGAATCGAACCCAGGTTCCTGGAGCTGTGAAGCAGCAGTGCTAACCACTGTGCTATCGTGCTGCCCCGATTGTTCCATGTTCCTTCCTTTCCATTACCTCTGCATTACCTGTTACTGTTGGGATGGTACCAATGTCCTCCACTGTTTCCACTGTGAAAACTGAAGCAAAATACTGATTTAGTGTCTCTGCCATTTCTGTGTTATCCACTATTAACTCACCCCCCAAGGGCCAACATTCACTTTAGCTACTCTCTTCCCTGTTATATACTTGAAGAAGCTTTCGCTATCCTTTTTTATATTTTGTGCTCGTTTTCTTTCATAATTTACCGTTGTTCTTTTTACTACTTTTTTAGTAATCCTTTGTTGATCTTGAAACATTTCCCAATATTCCATCCTGCCACTGGCCTTTGCAATATGGTATGCCTTAGTTTTTGTCTTTATGTTGTCTTTAAATTCCTTCGTTAGCTATGGATGTTTCTTCCCCCTCTTACAGTCTTTCTTCCTCTCTGGAATGTATTTTAGTTGGGAGGAATTGAATATCTCCTTAAATAACTGGACTGCTCATCAACTGTGCTATCTTTTAGCCTTCCTGCCCAGTCCACTAGTTCCAAGTCTGTCCTCATGCCTACATAATTACCTTTGTTTAACTCCAGAATGTGAGTGTGGGACTCCAGTTTCTCACTCTCGACCTTAAATTTGAATTCTATCATACTATAGTCACTATTCCCGAGAGGATCCATAATTAATTAATCCCTCCTCACTACACAAAACCAAACCTAGAATAGCCTGCTCCCTGGTTGGTTCCACTACATATTGCTCCTAGAAACAATCCCTAATACATTCAATGAATTCTCCCTCGAGGCTACCCTTGACAATTTGATTAATTCAGTCTATATGCATATTAAAATCACTCATGATTATTGCCGTACCTTTCTTCTAAGATTTTGATTTGATTTATTATTGTCACATGTATTAGTATATAGTGAAAAGTATTGTTTCTTGCGCGCTAGACAGACAAAGCATTCTGTACATAAAGAATATAGTGTTACAGTCATAGCTAGGATGTAGAACAAAGAACAAAGAACAAAGAACAGTACAGCACAGGAAACAGGCCCTTCAGCCCTCCAAGCCTGTGCCGCTCCTTGGTCCAACTAGACCAATCGTTTGTATCCCTCCATTCCCAGGCTGCTCATGTGACTATCCAGGTAAGTCTTAAACGATGTCAGCATGCCTGCCTCCACCACCCTACTTGGCAGCGCATTCCAGGCCCCCACCACCCTCTGTGTAAAAAACATCCCTCTAATATCTGAGTTATACTTCGCCCCTCTCACCTTGAGCCCGTGACCCTTTGTGAACGTCACTTCTGATCTGGGAAAAAGCTTCCCACCGTTCACCCTATCTATCCCCTTCATAATCTTGCACACCTCTATTAGTTCTCCCCTCATTCTCCGTCTTTCCAGGGAGAACAACCCCAGTTTACCCAATCTCTCCTCATAGCTAAGACCCTCCATACCAGGCAACATCCTGGTAAATGGACCTACCTTGTGTTATGTTGATCTAGAGAAAGATCAACATAACACAAGGTAGGTCCATTTAAATTTCTGAGGAAAAAAGCTGTTCTTGAGTCGGCTGGTATGTGTCCTCAGACCTTTGTATCTTTTTCCTGATGGAAGAAGGTGGAAGAGAGTATGTCTGGGGTACGTGGGGTCCTTGATTATGCTGGCTGCTTTTCCGAGGCAGCAGGAAGTGTAGACAGAGCCAATGGATGGGAGGCTGGATTGCGTGATGGACTGGGTTTGAAGGCCAGGACCTCAGACCTGGCACCAAGCTCATTGTCTAGAGAGCAGTAATGATATCCAACCTCCTCTATGTCTCAGAGACGTGGACTATGTACAACAGGCAGCTCAAAATCCTGGAGAAGTGCCACCAGCGCTGCCTCCGCAACAGCCTGCAAATTCACTTGCAGGATAAGTGCAGCAACGTCAATGTTCTCACTCATGCCAATATCTCCAACATCGAAGTATTGATCACACTCGATCAGCTCCGCTGAGGGGGGACCACTTCATCTGCATGCTTGACACTAGATGCCTAAAACAAACGCTATGCTCGGAGCTTCGACACGGCAAGCAAGCCTCAGAAGGGCAGAGGAAACTCTTCAAGGACACCCTCCTTGATAGAGTGCAACATCCCCACTGACACCTGGGAATCCTGGGCGCAAGACTGCCTGAAATGAAGACAAAGCACCTGAGAAGGAGCTGAACACCTCAAGTTTAATCACTGAGAACAAGTTGAAGCCACGCATCAACAGTGAAAGGTGTGCGTGGCAACCCGGGCACCCTATCCTTCCACTTGTGCAAGCACTGTCTGCCCCACCTGTGACAGAGAATTTAGTCACACAGTGGACTCCTCACTCACATGAGAACCCATTTTTAATGTGGAAATCATCCTCGACTCCCAGAGACTGCCTAAGAAGAAGATAGAGCAGTCATAAAGGTGAACATTCTAAGTTCTCACTGGTGGGAACTTAACTTAAAGGGGAACTTAATTCCTGTGAGGTGGCCTTTTAATGAGCATGCGTGACATGTAAATGCAAGAAAAGGGGGCTTCCTTTGTTTGTTGGGAAGCTCGACCCACATTTAAAGTTCCGAGACCTTAATTCCTGGCCTAATTATGAGACCTAATTACTGGCAGCACAGTAGCACAGTGGTCAGCACTGCTCACTAACAGCGCCAGGGACCAGGGTTCGATTCCTGGCTTGGGTCACTGTCTGTGTGGAGTTTGCACATTCTCCCATGTCTGCGTAGGTTTCCTCCGAGTGCTCCCGTTTCCTCCCACAGTCCAAAGATGTGCAGGTTAGGTGGATTGGCCATGTTAAATTGCCCCTTAGTGTCAGGGGGATTAGCTATGGTAAATGCATGGGGTTATGGGGATAGGGCCTGGGTGGTATTGTTGTCGGTGCAGACTCGATAGGCCGAATGGCCTCCTTCTGCACAGTAGGGATTCTATGGATTCAATGATTCTATGATAAAGTTCCACCCTGTTGTCCATAAACTGATTTTTATCCTCACGGCAAATTAGGCTCCCCCCATGCCTACCAAGATTCCTGCTGTTGACGGGACTGAATGGTTCCACCCAGTGTATTTGAAAATCTTCTGTCCTGCAAGTTTACGACATGTAGAATAATCTCTGCAACACCAGAGGGCCCTCTTATACTTACATCTACATCTATATGAGGTACTGTTCCACCGTACTTACGATGCCAGTATCTATAAACCTAGAAAATATGTCACAACATCTCTGCCATCCCAGTCACATGAATGTGGAATTATTTCATAATAGGTTAATTCAAATAATCAACTCTGGGCACAAAGAATGATTTCAATTTATGCTGATCAAGTAAAATAACGTCCTGTGAAACATGATCAGACGAATAATTACATTATCTTCCGTGCTAAATGCTAGTTAAGATGGAAGCTGACTGGTTAGCCAAGCAGATCAGGATAAGACAGCTGGCTTTTGTTCTACATCACAAAATCTATCTCTGCAAATAATCCTTCAGGAAAACAGGAACAATACGCATAATACCTGAGCGGACCTGAAACGAGCAACATCCACCATGTGACTATATTTAAAGAGACGTAAAATCTTTGCTCTGGCCTTCACTTAGAACAGAGTAGAACTAAACAAAATTACGTGTACCTTCCGGAAATAAAAACAGAAAGTGCTTGGAATACTCATGTATAATCATCCATTAGATCTTAATCAAATTCTAAATGCTGACAATCCTGCTCTCTGCTTCTACCCATTCGTGTTCTATTTCCCTTTTGTTTTAGTCGGATGCATATTTTGCCAACATGGTTGGTAAAACTCTTTTTTTTTACATCAAAAGATTGAGGATCTAAGCCTCTATCCAGGTTTTGAACGCATATGCTGGAATTCTATCGCTCCGCCTGCCACGGGAATTGGAGCAGGCAAGGGGTGGACAATGGGAAGATCCGTTAACCTCTGGTGGGATTTTCTGGTCTCGGGTTAAGTCAGGCTGTAAAGTCCTGCCCATAATCTCGGCCTACATGACAGAGTAGCATAGAAAGAAAACTGCGCTGTCATTCACATAAGGGGCAGGATTTTCCAGCCATGCCTGCCCCAAGACCAGACAATCCCGCCTGAGGTCAACAGACTTTTGCATGGTCCTGTCCCGGCCGCTATGATTCCTGTGGCGGGCGGGACGGGAAAATTCCTTCCAAGATCTTAGGCTGAGGCTCACCAATCTGTTCTTTTTTCATAGGAAAGTAGGATACCGTTCTCGGGTATCACAGTTAACATAGCCCCTCTGAAATGGCCTAGCGAGCCTCTAAGTTGTACCAAATCATTACAGGGAAGTAAAAAATAAACAAAGTCAGATGGATCCCCCAGCATCAGCCTGGGCACCAGGACAATACCAAGGGTGTACTTACACCAGATAGACTGCAGTAATTTAAGAAGGCAGCTCATCATCACCTTCCCAAACACAATTAGATAATGGCAATAAACGCTGGTCTTATCAGCCTTGCTCACATCCCATTCAACACTATGAAATACAGCAATTTGAACCCTCATGTATGTTGGTATTGTATTTGTCTGTGTAACAGTAACTATACATCAAAAGAATTCCATTAATTGTGCAATATTTCATTTGTTCCAAAGACATAATAAGGTGCTGTATATGAGATAGTTTATTTCTTTACATACGCTAAAGGAAGAAGCATGTTCCTGGCCTAATGGCTCGAAGACTGGAACAATATAGAAATAAAGGCTCAGGCAGCTTGATAATAATGTCAGGGATCAAATGGATCAGGGTGAACTGTCTTTTTCAATTAGTAGTCAATTTGGTTGGGCCATTGTCCTTTATTGTGACTTTACCAGTTGCTGTACCAGGAAGATGGAGGCATAAGTAAGCTCCATAACATGCCAACTGATAAATATTTCTCAAATTTTAGAGAAGGCTGGTAATTATTTATTCTGATTGTGATAGACAAAGTACACGACACAATCGAAAGACTGTGTAACAATTGGAAACAAGAGTCATGTTTGTCTCGTTGTTGGGCTAGCCATTGTTTTCCTTTGTGTAGGTCCAGCATGTATGAAGTGGAATCTCTGAAATTTCAAAAGTCTTTGAAGTCACTCACATCATTGTCCAAAAGCATGTGAGGGTGACCTTATTCCCTCCAGTCCTGATCTGGTATGGAAGGATGAAAATTTCAGCTGTGTGTCTGTGTGGTATATGCTATGGTGATCACACATTGTGCTGCAAATGATGATGTTTCCCAGCCCAAATGGCACCTGCCTCAGTGCCTCACACCATTTCTTCTCTTATGAAATAAAGGCACAATTCTTGCCCCAGGGACTCTTCAAATTTTCTATATCTTTGTTTGTCAGAAAGGAAAATATGACATCATGGGTGGGATTTTACCGGCTCGCCACACCAGTCGACCGGTGTGGTGAGCAGCTAAGATAGGGCGAGTTGCCAAAAAAATCAGATTCACGCCAGGTTTCTCATCTCTTGCGATCTTGCCAGCTCCATTTTGCCGGCGGAACCAGCTTCATGCACTTACTGAACACGATACTGGTTTTGCCCTCCTTGGATGCGAGGATGATTTAAATAATAATTACCTGTGTAACAGGTCATTAACAAGCTCCGGACACAATCGTCCAGGCTCACTTACCTTAGTCCCCTCGCCAATCAAGGTCCTCACCAATGGAGACCAAATGTGATGGCCTTGACAGGGGGACTGGAGGTGATTGAAGCCCCCTTTGGTTTGTTAAGGCAGTGCCTATGGGTCAGAGCAGAGCCGGGGTGGGGGGGGGGGTTGCAATTGGCCGGGGCAGTGATCGGTGGGGGGAATGCGATGTCTGTGCGCGGGTGGTGGGGGAAGTGACAGATCTCTCACAGTACATAGTATACTGGGAGATTGGGGCACCTGCGCAATGGTGCCCTTAGAGCTCAGCAGTTGGCCTCACAAGCATGCTGAGACTCCAAACACCCCCCCCCCCCCGCACTACTGGCGATATTCACATTACAGCCTCTGTATTATATAGAGTGCCATAAATTACCATCACCTACCTTGCTGAAACAACAGGCTTGAAAACCTGCCATTTTCTTGCCCATTCGACCCCTTGAATTTCTTTGAGACAATTCTGCCCCATATCTGCAACAATATGTTGGGGAATGGAAGTAGAGACCCGGGGAAAGGAACAGGCCCAGTCTGTAGCGTTTGCAAAGTTCTGTTTGGTTCGGAAGATAATGGCTTTTGATTCAGTTGGGAGAAGTGAAATGTGGTTTTCTCATGCGAGGTTCCAAATCTTTCCTTCTGAGACAAGACCACCTGAAGATTCTCTATTTCAGGAGACTGAACTGTGGAAAGGGCTCACAGGCACAAAAAGATCTTTCGGAGACAGATATCACCCTTCCAGATGATTCAGACATTAGCACTGGGTAGTAGGTAAGGAATCGTGGTTCTGAGTGAACATCAAGGCTGAGAAAGGGAACTCGGGCCTTGCTACCAACCTGTCAAACAGATCACCCATTCTAACCTTTCAGCAGAGACTCAGAAGCATCATATGGAAGCTATTCTCTGATTATATTTTAAAGCAAATGCCTCCCACAAATTTTTGTCCCTCAGGTTTTCTGATTTAAGCAGAGGCTATCATGAATATCAGCTTAACACAATTGAAGCAGCCAATGATGAGCTTAAAATGCAACACAGTTTGAATTACAATATCCATTCAAAACAAGTGGATGAGCATATGAAATATTGTACCGCATTAGTAATGATGGTAATGACAGACCAGTGCTACAGGAAGAAAGTAGGTCTCAGCTCTCCATATCTAATTTGAAGATTTAGTCATATTTTACAGTGAAACTTAATTAGGCTCAGAGCTGTTTCTCACAGACATGGAGCAAATTTACATCTATTATACAAAAGAAGGAAATGCAATTTACTGTAATTCCTGTTTCTATTGTATAGCAGTTTCAAGTTTCTGTTTTTAAATGCATCTAAATATTTAAATATGTTAAGAATAGGTATAAAAATATTAATGAGGCTAAAATATTCTTATTGTCTACATTATGTTGGTGGCTGCTGTAAAATAGTTTGTAGTTGCTGAAGCATTTGAGGATATTTCTGGAATATATAAGATGACAATTTATCCTTGATAAGTTCTTGTTGCCAATAACTGAATGGTCACTTGTGTGAGGTGCTGAATGCTGTCGACTTCCTATGTAAGTATGCCCCAATGTCAACTGCTACCTTCAAGAGAAAATGGCTGGGGAAACAAAATTGGATGGAAAAGAAAGCAGATGTCAACACCATTTGAGGTTGCAAAATTTAAACCTGAGAATCTTGCTGTGAGCTATGTTTTCCTCCTGGTCACTAATGCACATTGTACCCTGAACCATTTTTGTCTTTGGAATGTTAATTGAAAGGAAATAAATCTCCTTAAAGACTATTAAATTGATCAGGATGGAAACTATGGGTGGAATTTTATGGGAAATTTGAAGGCGGGGTGGGGTGGGGGCTTGTAAAATGCAGTGTGAGGCCTGCCCGTCACCTACTCACCTGTCCCAGACTATCTCCCATTTTACAGGCTGGGAGGTAGTGGAGGCACACCCATTCTTAGGCCCATTGAAGTCCTTAAGTGGCCAACTAATGGCCATTTAATGGTCTCATCCCATCCCCACTGCTATTCTACCGGCGGCAAGGGGAGGCCCAGGCTAGGTGGGTAGCCTGGCAGCTTTTACTATGCAGACTGGTATCTTGTGCCAATCAGAGGAAACACCCCACTTCCTGCTAAGGTCAATATCCCCCCCTTAACCCTTTCCCCAGCCTGGTAAACCAGGTCCCCAGATCCTTCTCCCTCATATATTTGCAGTCAGGTAGGTCCAAAACCCTAGACTTACCTGAAGTCTGGTCTCTATTAGCTTCTCTTCTTCAGGCTCTACCTGTAGTCACAGCGGTTGGCACTGCTCAAACCAGGTACTGATGGAATTACTGAGTCACTGACAGATCAGATCGGCTGGCTATTCTCTAAGGCGGGACTTCCTCCTCAGATCTGGATGGAAGTCTCGCCTTTGGTCAACTACCATCCCGTGGAACCTTAAATGGCTGTGGGGCAGCCAGCATTGGCGAGGATGTATTCCCTGTTAACTCTTCAGTTAGAGTTTTAACAACACCAGGTTAAAGTCCAACATGTTTATTTGGTAGCAAATAAACCTGTTGGACTTTAACCTGGTGTTGTTAAAACTCTTACTGTGTTTACCCCAGTCCAACGCCCACATCTTCACATCATAACTCTTCAGTTGGCAGGGTGGGAAACCCCAGCATCTGAAAAATCCTGCCCAACGAGCTTGATTATACAATGAGGGTGAGCTCGCTGTACCCCAGCATAAATGTCATGGGCAATTCTGCCTCCACTTCTCATCTAGGGAAGAAGTCCTGCCTCGTGTAGATGTTGGTTAGTCTGAGAGCAGCAGCTCTGTGGTAATGGCAGTGCCACCGGGAGTGGTGGCCACTGCTGGTACTGCAGCGAGGCCAAGGCTCAAGGCTTGTGATAGGGTGGAGGTCAGGGGAGATTTAATGAGCAATAAGTAGGTGGTGTGAAAAGGAGCAGCAAAGGACAAGTAAAGTGACAGAAGATGTGTCCAGAAGAAGTCTGAATGGCAAAATAATGAACAGCTGCTGTATGAAAGTAAAAACAAGGAAAAAAACAAGGGTCAAATCTTCAAAGAGAAAGGAGATAAAATGGGGCGGAGATTATGGAATGGAATTGTTGAAATGAGTGTTGAGTCCAGAAAGCCTAAAGTTCACAATCCAAAGATGAGGAGCCGTTCCTTGAGCTTCTGTTGAGCCTCATTGAAATACTGCAGGAAGCTGAGGGCAGACAGGACAGAGTGGGAATGAGGTGGAATATTAAAATATCAGGTGACTGGAAGCTTGGTAACAAACCTACAGCCTGAATGTTTGCTGCTCCTTGTTTCTTAACTCCACCCAAACTGCTTCTGTCCCTTGACCTCGTGAGCCAGAATCTTTCTCCCCACTGCTGTACTCCTCTCCTTTAATATCAGCTTCATCCCTCCAACCTTTTCTATTTTGTTGCCAGCATCGGTCACTCTGCGAACACATCACCACGATGATAGATTAAACACATCGGGTGGGATTTTACGGCCTCACTCAAGCGAGACCAGAAATTCCTGCCAGAGGTCAACGGGGATTTCTGTTGTTGGACCCTCGCCCGCTCCGATTCCGTGGTGGGCGTAGTGATAGAGTTCCGGCCATTGGTTTCTATCTGTTATTAATCCATCTATTTTGTTTATTGGTTTTTATTTTACTTTCCATTTTCCCTGATGTTACCCTAATCACTCATTAACTTTGTTAAGCTCTCTCCCCCTTACTGACGCACTCTGCTTATTTTTACCCAAATTGCAACTCTCCTCTGCAGCCTCAATGTTTTCTTATTGCTGCCTAATTTTCACTTTCTTAATCCTCCCATCTCCATTACTTTTAACCGCTGTCTACTGACAGTTATTAGATTCACCAGGACAGTGACCCCCTACCTAGTTTGAATGGCGCGCATACCAACAGGACAGATCCATCTTTTTCCTGTGCTAGTGCCATTGTTCTATGAATCAAAACCCTTGCCTCCTCTACCGCATTTTCTGCTATGCATTTAACCTTCTCATATATTTGTTCCTGTACCAAATTGCACTTGGCTGAGGTGACAATCCAGAGATTATTGAGAGGTTCTGCATTTTAATTTCAATGCTAGTCCCACAAGCTCACCCAATAGAACATCATTCCTAGTTCTATCTATGGCTGATTCTAAAATGGACCACACTCCTTCCCTCCCATTCTAATTTATTTTCCAACCGCAGAATTCCCAGGTTCGGCTAAAGGGAATAGTATGTATTCTCCTGACTATACTATCCCCTATCACCGCCACATTCCTATTCATTCCCTCACATGAACGGCCTTGAGCACAGTGCCATGGATAGGTTGCTCCTCAACTCTTCAGATTTTATCCTCATCAACATAGGCATGAAGAACTTCATACCTGTTGGATAAGGGCAACGTTCGGGGCTCCTCCAGTGCTGCATCCCACTGGCGTCCCCTTACCTGTCTGACTCACAGGAACACCCTTTTGTCCCTGACCACTAATCAGATCTGTGGCACTGCCCAATCAAAAGTGGTGTGCCTGCCTCCTCAATCAAAGTATCCAGGTAACTCTTTCCTTCCCTGATGTCCGGCAATGTTTTCACCTCTGATCTCAGTTCGATAATTCTGAGTGAAGTTCCTCGAGATGCAGACCCTTTTTGCGGTTTTGGACGCCGGTTTATATTTGGAAGTTAGCTTATTGGGAGTTGATCTTGTCATTTCTATTGAATTCCACTAGATGGCAACACAATACTTAACATTCCAATTTGAAAAATGAACAGTCTGGCAGAAACTGTGGGGTGGGCAGATTTTGCGTTTCACTGTTAATCACTTGCCTTGTCACATTGGTAAGGTGTCAGTTGTAGGTAGGTATCTGTGTTATTCAGTCTGCAATTAAATAATTATAGCTTGTCACTGGCATTTGGCAGGCCGTTATTTTATGCCTCAGTTGACTGATTGGAATATCCACACAGAGTAAAGTCCATTATAATATTCACCATTACAATTTTTCAAAATATCATTTATGTAGTAAATATGTTGTAAAATGTGCTTGCTTCCTATCATCTGTGGAACACGCAAAGGATTCTTAAATCATTGTGTATATTATGATTATTTTAGTTGGTTACTTTTGTCTTTTCCTATTTCGCTTTTACTTATTTACTTAAACCATGCTCTTCTATGCATTAATCCAAAGGGTCTGGAATAGACTGTGCATTTCCCAATGATTTCTATTATGAACAATAGATGGATCTTCTTTCTTCAAGGTGCTGCATTCATACTTTAGCAGATATCCCATTTTAAGACTCTCTGACATGTAGGGCTGAATTTTCCAGGCCACGCTCATCCCGAAACTGGAAAATCCCAATGGATCTTTTCATGGTCCACTCCCTGCCCGCTCCGATTCCCATGGTGGGCTAAACGGGAAAATTCGCCCCACAGTGTTATTTTATTAGGCAGCAAGATCTTGGCTTTTACTTATTTTTAATTCATTCATGGAATGTGAGCACCACAGGAAAGACAACATTTATTGCCTATCTCTGAAGGTGGCAGTGAGCTGCCTTCTTGAACCACTGCAGTCTATGCAGTGGAGGTACTCTGATAGTGTTGCTGAGTAGGAAGTTCAAGGATTTTGACTAAGTGAAAATGAAGCAACAGTAACATATTTTTAAGTCAGCGGTGTGGAGAGGAACATGGAGGTGTTGGTTCTGAAGGGCTGCCCTTTCCCTTCCAAGCGATAAGAGGTTTGGGACGTGCTGAAGAAGAGTTCCTGCTGTCCATCTTATAAATGGTACACACTGCAGACACACTGCATCTGCTGTGGGGGACTGAATGTTCAAGGTGGTGGATAGGACACCAATCAAGCAAACTGCTTTGTCCTAGGTGGTGTCAAACTTCCTGAGTGATGTTGGAGCTGTACTCATCCAGGCAAGTAGAGAGTATTCTATCACACTTTTTATGTTACATTTCAAGCTGTGTTTTGGAAAATATGTGTAAAGAAGTCGACTTGCGTTCAATCCAAGTACAGTAATATCTGCATTTTATTTGTCTGAAATATTTACAACTGGTCGTTCTCGGCTCGGCTTGATAAACTAACCATGGCCAGCCGAATGACATTATTCCATATCTGATAGATTGGAAATGACATCCTGGCCTGATATTCTTTCTTTTACAGATATCATATCCACATATGTTTTGCCTGTTGTGTATTGTAGGAGATGTCATTTCAGCTTACCTCAATTCAATTCCAAATCTGGCATAAATAGAAGAAGCTAATCATAAGAGAACTAAACATAGCTGAACAAAAGACCATTACTGTTCCAGTTCTGATGGAGAGCCCCAATCAAATTGTAAACCTCCCCCCCCCCCCCCCCCAACACTTTGTACTGCACATGCCAATTGTCCTCCTATGCATTTCTTGTTTCTATTTCAAATTTCTAGTCTTCAATTCTCTTTCTTTTTATCTCCACTATGAAGTCAGCTAATCTTCCTCACCTTCTGGTTCAGTCATTATATATATCTGGTTGAAGGTGAGTGTCAGATACTATTGATACTCAACTTTTGTAAGCGGTTGAATTGGATAACCTCCTGGAAGTGGGTAAGGGAATTATGATGCACAATTTTTGCATGGAGACAGTGTTGATTAGGCTATTCATTGGCTGGATGCATTAGCAAGGGACCAACATCATGAGAGGCTAGCTATGTTTAAAACTAGCCTGCACCTCTTAAAGGGGAGGGGATTGGGACTGAGAAAGTTGTTGGGTGCAATGGTTGAAGAGAATCTATCCCAGGAAAGAGTTAGAAATGGCTTAATAGTGGAGAGCGCTGGTCCAAGGTTTTCGGAATTGGACGTCTTGTTGGTGGAGGAAATAGGAAGAGTGATGTCCTGAATCTGCAATGGGGAAAAGGGTTCCCCAGACACACAGTCAATAGCAGTAAGAGCAGATAATCATGGAAGTCCATGCCAAGATTCAAGCGCCCAGGACCTTGATGAGGAGCTGTGAGAAGTTCAATGAACTCACATGAGTGGCCAAGGTCAGTGAATGTATATTCAAATATCATTTGCCACCAACTGCATGAGTAGCCTCAGCCACTGTTCAAATCATGACACCTATCTAGCGATAGTCTCTGTCAATTATGCTTCATACATAATATTCATGAGCTTCACCACACTCTCTCACACTTAGCACTGCTGCAAGCTGCAAGGGCGGCACGGTGGCACAGTGGTTAGCACTGCTGCCTCACAGCTCCAGGGACCCGGGTTCGACAGCTTGTGTCACTGTCTGTGTGGAGTTTGCACATTCTCCCTGTGTCTGCGTGGGTTTCCTCCGGGTGCTCCGGTTTCCTCCCACAGTCCAATGATGTGCGGGTTAGATTGATTGGCCGTGATAAATTAATCCTAGCGTCAGGGAGATTAGCAGGGTAAATATGCGGGGTTACGGAGATAGGACCTGGGTGGGTTTGTGGTCGGTGCAGACTTGATGGGCCGAATGGCCTCTTTCTGCACTGTAGCAATTCTATGATTCACACTTACATCTCACAGCCTGCACACACTGCCAGCTAATCAACCATGACAGCAACATCAGACAAACAGATTACGCAAAACTCATGGACCCATTGTCCTTTCTTTTACAAGACAAAGTGGTGCACAACTGGGGGCAGCCAGAGAAGGAACAGGTGAGCCTGAATGTCATTGGCGGAACTGGAGGAGCCAGTGCTGTCCAATATTGAGGTGGCCATTACTGAACTAGGGATAAAATCATCAAAGACAACCTAATCCTGCTCCTCCCATCCCACTTTCCACTCATCCCGCACACTTTTGACTTGCAGGCTACAGTTGGTTTAAGCATTGCCCCTCTTACTTTCTACTATTCATTACAATAGAATCTTACTTTTATGCCTTTTTCCTTTCAGATAAAGGAACTGAAATGTAGCCAGGTAGCAGAGGAATATCAAGAAGAAAGTGATGATGAAGACAGCACCGACACTTGATTTCATACCTTTCATCCATGGCCACTTATGGTCAGATGCTGACCATGCCTTAGAGGATAGATGGAAGGTGGTGAAACATTAGGCATTAATAGCTAGAGTAGGAGGCAAGGATGGCACAGGTGCCATTTCACCAGAGACAAAGTCGCAAATGAGCTTCACAGCTTAGGACTCAATTAAGGACTTTGATAGGGCAGCATATAGGTGAATGCTGATGGGTTAACACAACAAAATGTTTGGTGCATTAGGAATTCTACAAGAAAGCCTGCATTCAATGTCAAGGAGCCTGGAGGAATTCAACTTCAACCTGGCACAGGTTTTTTGCCGAGTTAAGAATGCCTCCTTTCCTGCACTTGCGGAGCCTAACCATGATGCAACATCTCATAACTGAAGTTGCAGCTTCAACCTCAACAAAAGTAGCAGCCACTCGATGACTGAGTGTTACAATGAATACTAAGTTGCCTGTCATGCAAGGTCAGCTTGCTACCATCCGAACACAGCCTATTGCCATCATGGCTGTGGATTCTACCATATAATGGGGCCTGTAGGTATCACAGCAGTTTGGAAATCTGTCCACATATTACTCGGATTGCAGTGGTGCCATGCTGGGGACTTGCATGATTCCTTGTCTATAGTCCACAAATAGATGTTGAGGGAGTGTGATCCCTTTCTGTTCCAGATGTGCTGCGTCTGCAAAGTCATATGGTTACATTCAATGATGTCATGCACCATTGGGCAGCATGCTAACCTAATAAAGCCATTTGCTTGCTCAGTTTGCTTGCCTCTGGTAAGAAAGAACATGTATTCAGCATTCTCTGAACAGCGAGCCTCAGTAACCTCTCTTACAAATCTCTGAATTCAGGCTGAAAGGACCCAGATGCATAAAAGTTCATTACCTCAATCATCTTCACAGCCTTTGACAACATGATCCCTACATCCTGCACTGAGGTTGCAGTTGTGGTTGGAGCAAGTAGCAAATGTCAATAAGGATGTCCTTATTGAAGCACAGATGTCTCACTTGTTGTTCTCTGTGATTTAGGAAGGAGAATTGCTCTCTGAACACCCAGGGTGGATATGGCCTCCTGTAGGAAGCCCATCCCTCCCTCCTTCATCCTTCTTCTGGTAGATTGTCTTACTCCATGTGGCCTCTGTTCGTCATCTAAATCATGCTGTATTCTAAAGAGATTGCTTACTACTGCAGCCCCATCTAGAATTGTGCAGAAATCTTGAAGTCAGCAAAACATCCTTTGGCACTTGCCAGACCATGAAACTTTTGCAATTTGAAATAACAATAAAAAGCAGCATACACTGGTAAAGTCAGAGCAACAGCCAGAGTGAATCAACAAGAAATAAACCTGAAAATAGTTGATGGTTCCTTTAAATAGTTCTGATGGGCAGTCCTCCTTGTTGCTGAATGTGATTTTAGTTGTGCTAAAAGAAAGGGTGTTACCTGGGCCATAGAATTCAAATATGGCAGCACAAGTGCCAAAGATATTAAAATCTTCTCTGGATAGTTCCAGCTCATAAATTATGCATTAATAAGGAGTTTGGTAAACCATGTGGTGGGATCAGGCAGGGTTTCATCCCACCATCAGACTCACCATGGACTATTCTCCAGAATCAGTTACATCCTTGGACACACACATCTCCATCAAGGATGGACACCTCAGCACTTCACTCTACTTCACAAATTTGATTGAGTTTTTTGAAGGGGTAACCAAGAAGGTAGATGAGGGCAGTGCAGTTAATGTTGTCTACATGGACTTTAGCAAGGCTTTTGACAAGGTACCGCATGGTAGGTTGTTGCATAAAGTTAAATCTCACAGGATCCAGGGTGAGGTATCTAAATGGATACAAAACTGGCTTCTTGACAGAAGCCAGAGGGTGGTTGTAGAGAGTTGTTTTTCAAACTGGAGGCCTGTGACCAGCTGTGTGCCTCAGGGATCAGTGCTGGGCCCACTGTTATTTGTCATATATATTAATGATTTGGATGAGAATATAGGGGGCATGGTTAATAAGTTTGTAGATGACACCAAGATTGGTGGCATGGTGGACAGTGAGGAAGGTTATCTCCAATTGCAGCAGGATCTTGATCAATTGGGCCAGTGGGCTGACGAATGGCAGATGGAGTTTAATTTAGACAAATGCGAGGTAATGCATTTTGGTAGATTGAACCAGGGCAGGACTTACCCAGTTAATGGTAGGGCATTGGGGAGAGTTACAGAACAAAGAGATCTAGGGGTACATGTTCATAGCCCCTTGAAAGTGGAGTCACAGGTGGACAGAGTGGTGAAGGTGGCATTTGGCATGCTTGGTTTCATTGGTCAGAACATTGAATACAGGAGTTGGGACGTCTTGTTGAAGTTGTACAAGACATTGGTAAGGCCACACTTGGAATACTGTGTGCAATTCTGGTCACCCTATTATAGAAAGGATATTATTAAACTAGAAAGAGTGCAGAAAAGATTTACTAGGATGCTACCGGGACTTGATGGATTGAGTTATAAGGAGAGGCTGAATAGACTGGAACTTTTTTCTCTGGAGCGTAGGGAGGCTGAGGGGTGACCTTATAGAGGCCTATAAAATAATGAGGGGCATAGACAAGGTAGATAGTCAATATCTTTTCCCAAAAGTAGGGGAATCCAAAACGAGAGGGCATTGGTTTAAGGTAAGAGGGGAGAGATACAAAAGTGTCCAGAAGGGCAATTTTTTCACACAGAGGGCAGTGAGTGTCTGGAACAAGCTGCCAGAGGCAGTAGTAAAGGCGGGTACAATTTTATCTTTTAAAAGCATTTAGATAGTTACATGGGTGCGACGGGTATAGAGGGATATGGGCCAAATGTGGATAATTGGGATTAGTTTAGGGGTTTAAAAAAAAAGGGTGGCATGGACAAATTGGGCTGAAGGGCCTGTTTCCATGCTGTAAACTTCTATGACTCTTTGACTCTACTGCAAGCCCACGGATAACCTCACGATGCTCCACTTCTCCAGCTTCCACCCTAAACACGTTAAAGAAGCCATCCCCTACGGACAAGCCCTCTGTATACATAGGATCTGCTCAGATGAGGAGGATCGCAACAGACACCTACAGACCCTAAAAGATGGCCTCGTAAGAATGGGATATGGCACTTGACTGAGCTATCGATAGTTCCGACACGCCACAGCGAAAAACGACACCGACCTCCTCAGAAGCCAAACACAGGACATGACCGACAGAGTACCCTTCATCGTCCAGTACTTCTGCGGAGCAGATAAACTATGGCATCTTTTTCAGAGCCTTTAACATGTCATCAATGACGATGAACATCTCGCCAAGGCCATCCCCACATCCCCACTGTTTGCCTTCAAACAACCACCCAACCTCAAACAGATCATTGTTCGCAGCAAACTACCCAGCCTTCAGGAGAACAGCGACCACAACACCCCACAACCTTGCCACAGCAACCTCTACAAGACGTGTCAGACATGGATAACACCATCACACATGAGAACATCACCTACCAGGTACACGGTACATACTCATGTGACTCAGCCAATGTTGTCTACCTCTTACGCTGCAAGAAAGGATGTCCCAAGGCATGGTACATTGGTGAGACCATGCAGACACTACGACAATGGATGAACACACACCACACAACAATAGCCAAGCAGGAGTGTTCCCTCCCAGTCGGGGCACACTTCAGCAGTCAAGGGCATTCAGCCTCTGATCTTCAGGTAAGCGTTCTCCAAGGCGGCCTTCAAGACATATGACAACGCGGAATCGCCGAGCAGAAACTGATAGCCAAGTTCCGCACGCATGAGGATGGCCTCAACCAGGATCTTGGGTTCATGTCACACTAGTAACCCCCCACCATACTGCCTGGGTTTGCGAAATCCTACTCACTGTCCTGGCTTGAGACAATTCACACCTCTTTAGCTTGTGATTATCCCTCTCTCCACGCACACTGTTTGTACCTATAAAGACTTGCATTCCAACCATTCTTCACATAGTACTCTAATTATCTTGCAATTGTGTCTTTGCCTATAAATGCCGTATTGGTGAACTGATCTCCACTCACCTGATGAAGGAGCAGTGCTCTGAAAGCTCGTGGTTCCAAATAAACCTGTTGGACTTTAACCTGGTGTTGTGAGACTTCTTACTGTGCCCACCCCAGTCCAACGCCTGCATCTCCACATCCTGGATAGTTCCGGCAGATGTTCACCATGCATGCACACCTGCACCAATATGACGTCTAGTGCCATTTCCCCCACAAAAATGCGCATTTTTCACAAATGGCATTTCGGGAACTCTCAAGCAATCTCAATAAGTGTACATTAATGAGCCCAGTCATCCAATCGTAGTCTTGTCATTGTTATAACACCCTGATTTTTTTTACTCGCCCTGAGTTAATATGCAACTATTTAAATAATTGTTGGGAGTTGCAGTATAGCGATAGTTAAATAAATAAAATCCAATCGATTTAATTCTGATTACCATTACCCTTGAAGGATATGCCATGTGTGACAAGCAAGAAGAATTCTTCATTGATCTGCTTTTCACATGAAACATAATTTCAATTCAAGGGCAAACACTGCTCGTTATAAGACATTTATGACCATCTTTAGGATGAGACATTAAACCAAGTCCCGTCTGACCTCTCAGGTGGAGATAGGAGATCCCATGGCACTACTGCAAGAAGAGCAGTAGAGCTATCGTTAGTGTCGCGGCCAATATTTATCCTTCAGTCAACATCACAAAAGAAAAGATTATCTGATCATCATTATCCTGCTGTTTGTGGGAGCTTGCTCTGTAAATTGTTTGTCTAATACAACAGTGCCTACATTTTAAAAGTAATTCATTGGCTATAAAGCACTTGGAAGCATCCAGTAATCATGAAAAGCTCTGTGTAAATGCGAGCCTTTCAATTTTGCTCCTTTTTCATTGCTCGACGCACTTTGGTCTGAAATGAACACTTTGCTGAAGACTTCCGTGAGAACGCCTGCATAAATGATAAGAAACAATTTTACAAAAAAGGGTTTCTGTGGAAATATTATCGGTTATTTCAGAGCTCGCAAATCCATTTTTATGGATGCCCATGTTGGTTGAAAAATTGAAAACTCAACCAATAATTTCTCCACATGAATTGTTAAAGACAAAATTTATTTTCAGATTGGAGGTATTTAAATTTTATCTTCCTGCGCCGAACATTTATGAATGTTTACAAGGCTCCTACATAAGGCTTCATGTGTTATAAAACATGGTTAATATCCCATTACAAACAATAATTAACAGAGCCGAGCGTCAGTACATAGCATTTTATAGAACAGGCAAAGTCAAAAGACACAGGTCAAAAAGTGGAGAGCAAATAATGTAATAGTTCATATGTTGGGACATTCTCATATATGTCTGCCCTATTTAAGAGGTGTTATGGGGCTACAAGCTGACAAGGGAAAGATATTTTACTGTTTTAATAGCAGCTTTTCAAAATGACGGGCTCTAACTCTTACGTTGCATTTATATTATGTGACAACTTTGTAATATTAATGAGGTGGCATTAGTGTTTCCTGTAACATAAAATGACACATCAGGAGGTGTTTTTCTTTTCACTTGCCATTGGCAGCTGCGCTTTGCCAGCATCAAACATACGGCTAACACTGGTGGACCTAGACACCACAGGTCTACCCAGTGAAATGCTTGTCCTGCTTATCTGTACAGGCCTTCGTATGTTAATGCTAATATGCATTCATACAGAATTTTTAATGTAGAAGAACATCACAAGGTACTTCGCACAATGGTCCACCAAGCTAAGTAAAGAAACATTAGCAAAAAATGCTGGAAAATCTCAGTGGGTCTGACAGCATCTGTGGAGAGAGAAAAGAGCAACTTATTACTTTACATGAATTTAAAATGGCTGTAACATATTCCATACAGATGAACCATCTGCTGATCATGTGTGACATCCTTATGGACTCTAACCCTTAGACTGCCTGATGCCCTTCTGAGGGAGTGACTTTGCAGTGAGTAGAAGTTTCACTTATCCTGGCGGAAGTGAGAAGATCATTCATCTATCTGTGATATCGCAGGGCTTCTCTTGTCGGTGTTCCACAGGCATTGACATCCCTGGTGAACAAGGAATAAAGGACAGTATAGCACAGGAACAGGCCCTTCGGCCCTCCAGCCCTCCAAGCCTGCGCCGATCACGTCATCCTACCTAGACCAACTACCTGTATCCCTCTTTACCACGCCTGTTCATGTGCCTATCTAGATAATTCTCAAACGTCGCTAACATATCTGCCTCAGTCACCTCACTTGGCAGTGCATTCCAGGTCCCCACCACCCTGTGTAAAAAAACTTCCCCTGCACATCTCTACTGAATCTTTCCCCCCTTACCTTGTACTTGTGCCCTCTTGTGATTGTCATTTCTGCCCTGGGAAAATGCTTCCAACTGTTCACTGTGACCTTCTCCTAGATGTGGAGATGCCGGCGTTGGACTGGGGTAAACACAGTAAGAGTTCAACAACACCAGGTTAAAGACTTTAACCTGGCGTTGTTAAAACTCTTACTACCTTCTCCTAGGCCAGCATGGACAGGTGGGAGGACCTCCTGCTCCCATCCTTCGGAGAAAGGTCTTCCGTCTTTCCTGTAAAGCATGGGGGAGAATCCCCAGAGTGGCTTTGCTGAACCATTGGGCAGAGGGTTTGCTTCTCTCCTTGGGTGCCATTCCTTTCCTTTCCACTACAACACCTGGCCTGCAGTGACTGAATGTTTTGTCCTGGTGCTGTTTAACTATGGTGCCAGGACCTTCAGCCCCATGAGGTATTAGCAGGGTGGACAAATCCTGCCTGATCCCGCCACAAGGATCACTAAACATCTTACTGATGCATAATTAATGAGCTGAAAAGTGGAAGATTATGTGTGTTCACCTGTCCCACCACTTAGTGGGAATCATGCCAACTTTTACACCTGAGGACTTATTCTCCAGAATGGAAAATTCTACCCAGGAGGTGAGTTGCTCACCTCAGAATTCCCAGCCTCTGACCTGCTCTTGTAACCACAGCATTTATATGGCTGGTCCAGTTAAGTTTCTGGTCAATGGCATCTTGATGATTCAGCATTGGTAACGCCATTGAATATCAAGGGAAAATAGCTAGATTCTCTCTTGTTGGAGAAAGGTATTGCCCGTGTCATGTACTTGTGCGGTGAGAATATGACTTGCCATTTATTGACCTAAGCACGAATGTTGTCCAGTTCTTGTTGCAGGCAGACATAGAGTGCTTCAGTATCTGTGAGGTGAATGGTACAGTTGGGCAGTCATCAACGAACATCCTTACTGCTGACCTTCTCATGGAGGGAAAGTAATGAGGCTATTGTAGGCCAGTGAGGACAGAGCTGATTAAAGGAGCAGTGCTCATTATGACTGGCAGAGGAATGGTGGCTGAGCTAGAGATAATAGAGCATGGGAGGTTAACCAGAGGAGCATTAGAGTAATCAAGACTGGAGGAGAACTGATGATAATTGTGGCCTTGAAAATCAGCTTGATATCTGGTACAGATGCATGTGCCTGCCCAGTTGAAAATTACCTCATTCAACAAATCGTGATGGCATGTGAATGTCACGCTTCCTGCATGAAAAAGCTGAATGCAAGCATTTCCACTAATATTTTGTCATCTGAATTCATGGCAGAGCTGGGTGGGGGAAGGGTAATTACATGCTCCAGCATTGCAATACGAACATTGAAAGTTCTGTTATGTGCCACAAATATAAGAAAATGAATTATTCAAGAAACTTCACAATGCTGCATCCGTGTTACTGGATATCTATCAGTGAATTATACATAATGACACAATTGAGAGGTTCAGCATGAACATAAAATTGCTGAAGCCTCACCTGAACCCCTCCATTGAACTACGATCCTGTAATTTACAGTTAATGTCCAGTATTCTTCATTTAATCAATGGTTGATGCCAAGAACTACTGAACATTTTGAGCTCTAAAAATCCCCATTCCCTTTTCTATCTCACAAATTGCAGATTAAATATTTTAACAATTACACTGAATGGCACACTGTTCAATTGGCAGCTGTCTAGCACTCTTTTATCATGTAGCTAACATAATACCATCTTTTCAGTAATGTTATTTCTACTTCAGAACTATTGGAAACTCACTTGAATTAAATTTGTAATAGCCATGATTCTTTGTATTCCTCATCCAATCAGAGCGAAGAAAATGAACAAAAACCTATTCGCTTTGATACGTGCTACACACAAACATGTTTTATTTTCCCCCCATTTTGATTTACTTACTCCGAACAAATGAAATGTAACAGAAATCTGTGAGATACCGGGATTAGATTTTGTCAAAAAGATTGAGTTAATCATTCATTCGGAACAAAATAAACATTTACGGTGACAAAAGGTGTCCAAAATGTCACTGACATTATTGCTGGAGATGGAGAAAGGTAGAAGTTCACCTTGGAGTGAAGCACAGAATGGGCACTGTGGCATTGACTGTCCCAAGATTGAACTCTATTGAGTTAATGGACATGAATATCAGGCATGCAGGAGCATTTAATGGGCAGCCCATGTGAGACCACCTATGTTATGCTTCTGCCCATGTTGAATATCTATCTAAGAAAATGGAGGTAAGGGAAATATTTATCTCTTTAAATGGAATGAAGGCAGAGTCATTATTCCATTTGATTCACCATTTCAGAGCAATGTGGATAAAAATAATTCAGGAAGAAACAGTCAAGAGCGATAAAACATTATGAATCTTGTACAGAATTATCATGTTGCGTGCTCTGGTGGTAGTCTGGTTACAGTTGTTGCTAGGTGCACTGCTCTGCGTGATGGTTTGGATCATTATCCCTAGGCTTTGAGTTGGTTCCAGGCTTGAAGAGATTCCTCTTACACTATGAGTGATATGGATGTAGGCTGCTTTAAATTTATCTTAAAACTATTTATTTACAACCAAGACTGCACGGTAAGAAACATTTACATTACATTCTTCACACAGACTACTCTGTGGTCTACTCCTTTAGAGTCTCTTGGTCATTTGATCCAATGTCATGCTTACACCATCATTAACATCATTGTCTAATTAAGATAAATATTAACCCTTTACTCAACAGGTGGCACCTTGATATCAGCATTAGTTGGATATATTTAATGTCAAGTCTACTATGACGCTTAAATCTTTATGAACTTCATGCCATTCTATTTTAAATCCATCATGGAGTTTTCAATTAATCTATTGTTTTCTTTCTCTATGTAACACTTAACAATTGTGTACTAAAGTTAATCTCCCTTCGTTCTTCCTACTTTGAAATTTTATCCAATTCATTCTGTAATTTCTCAGCTTTATCTCCAGCCCCCATTCCTAGCTTGGTATAATTTCCAAACTTTACCGATTTGCACTGAGCTTCTGCATCCAGACTGCTGTTTATTACAATCTTGTTGCACAGATTATATTTACTTGTTTTAATGAAGTTATTACCAGCATTATAACATAAATTGGAAATGTTAAGGTGGTTTTCTTTAAGTTTATAGAATCATAGAATCCCTATGATTCTAAAAAGGTCTTTTGACCCATCGAGCTTGCACTGACAGGCCATATCCCCATGTATTTATCCTGCTAATCCCCCTGACACTAAGGGTCAATTTAGCATGACCAATCCACCTAAACCACACATCTTTAGAGTGTGGGAGGAAACTGGACCACCCGGAGGAAACCGGACCACCCGGAGGAAACCCATGCAGACACGGGGAGAATGTGCAAACTCCACACAGAGTCACCCGAGGCCGGAATTGAACCCGGGTCCCTGGCGCTATGAGGCAGCAGTGCTAACCACTGTGCCACCATGCTGCCCACATGGTTCAGAATCTAATGTTGAGTTCTTAAATGTTCTGGAATTTTAACGATTTTCAACTGAGATTCCGAAGGCCAGAATTTTCCGGTCCCTCTGTGGCAGATCCCGCATCTGGAGATGAGCTGGGTCAGTCCATTGACATTCAGTGGGATCAGACAATCCTGCCCTCTGTGTTTTTGTCCTGATTAGTAAAGGCAGGACAAAGTTCAAAATTAGAACATTTAAAATGTCATGCTTTATGATGTATGGTACAAGTAATGTTTCAAAAATTTTCAAGTGTGATGGCTTTTATTTTGAACTGAATTACCTCTTAACCAGTGTTCAAATTAAATAAAGCCTCAACACCACAAGGGCCTCTTTCCACTCCTGTTGCTATCTTGGGACATCTGCTGGAAAATGGAACTGTCCAATTAATTTTGAGTTAAAAAGTCAAGTGGCTCAGAATGTGTTACCAATGTCAATAGTTAGCCACGTAATCGTTGTATTGCTTTTGCATGATGATTTATCCTCTTATATTAAAACAGCAGTACAAACACTTGCTGAAACATATTATAAATACTCTTGAAGAGGAACTGATGGTGAAGTGGGTTTACGTGCGGTGCCTTTCTGAACTAGTCTTGAATTTCAACCACACTATTGGGACGAGACTTCTGCATTTGCCAGCTACAGAAAGATTATGTGAAATAAGTCCAGGTGAAATTATTCTAATTCAACACACATTTGCACAGTTGCCAATCTCACCTAGAAAACTTGTTGTGAAGTAGGGAAACGCCAACCTTAAATGATATGGGATGGTCCATTGATGCTGGGACATATGGCACATTGTCTGGTCAGGCTAGTGGGAGCTTCATTTGCATCTGTACCTGAATTGGTGACATTCAATGTTGAGGGGGAAAAAGAAACTAAATAAATATATATTCTTAATAAAAATGATTCATAGCACACTTGCTTGCCTAGGGATGGTATTCCATTACACAATGAAGGTGTCCCAGGCTTGATTAAAAAGAGTCACTTTGGCAGTTGCTTAACTGTTGTTTAAGAAAATACTCGCATTTAGGCTATTTAGAAGAAAGCAATTGATTGAATCGTTTACAGTTTTATAATTTGTCATTGTGTTTTTATTTATTGATTTATTTGCTGATTGTGGATGATATTTGAGTCAAAAGTGGATTTTTTTGATAAATATGCAATGGGACCTTGGAGTGGATTTTCAAAGGGGTCGGGGCTAAGGTCAGAGGCAGGCAGACGCACAATTTGACCACACCAGCCTCCCTGCCGGTTCCGACCAGTCCCGACCCCGAGCCATTTTCAATAAGGGCTGCTCCCCATTTTCCAACGGGCAGCCAATTCAAGCCAACTAATTAGGGCCGATTAAGACCTGTTCCCAAACCAACTGAGATCTCCAGTCAGCAATACAGGTGACCTAAGCTGGCTTGGAGCAAGTCCATATGTCTCAGCTACATGGTGGGCTCAGGGCAGGAGCTGAGATTGTTGGGAGCGGGGCAATATACCACATGCACGACACCAGCCCTTTTGACCCATAATGGTTGCTGGGCCACAGTTGTAGCTGCTTGCCATCCTGTGAAGGGGTTGTCACTCCATGCTCATGACTAGGCAATTGTGACCATTTTAAATTCCAAAAGAGCTCATCTGTTCTTCAGTGGGCACCTCCCAGTTGGTGCACCCTCAGTCTCTCCATTACAGATCTGCAGCTCCTGTCAACTCATGCTGCGGAGCTGCCAATGTGGAGGGTGTCCGAATGGCCCTCCAGCACTGGGACACTGCCAACCATCCTGAATTGGATGCTGAACCTGCTCCCTGCCTTTACTTGGGTTGACACTTTATCAATCCCAGTGGGTGTCTTTGGAACACACTGTGTGGAGTCTATTTAAAAGAAAGCAATTGATTGGATCGTTTACAGTTTTATAATTTATCATTGTGTTTTTATTTATTGATGTTTTATATTTGCTGATTGTGGATGATATTCGAGTCAAAAGTGGATTTTTTTGTTAAATATGCAATGGGACCTTGGAGTGGATTTTGAAAGGGGTCGGAGCTAAGGTCAGAGGCAGACAGATGCACAATTTGACCACACCAGCCTGGGTCAGGACCCAGAACCAAACTAGTGGCTGCTTTCCCAACCCTGAATTGAAAATCTCCACCCATAGTTTAATACTAACCAATAACTAAAACACTTAAATAGGTAGAGAAGCAGCAGTGACAGCCTCAGTGTGTGGGTTGGGGACATTGGTTTGTGGGGGGGAGGGGAGTGGGGATGGAGAACATCTTCATGTGAATGTTGAACTTTGCCATCTAGACATAAATTATCACCTGGATGGAGAGGAAGTCAAATTGGATGAGGATTGCATCCTCCATTGGGCGTGTTATTTGGAAGCAAAATTGGATTGACTTCAGTATAGGCATTCCATTCCACCTGCTCAGATTTCATCCATGCTCTGTTCAGGTAAGACTTTGTGCATTGGCAGTACACCTCCCTACCACCTCACCTCACCCTATGAGTATCCCTCTATCCAATAAACAAAAGTAGCTAAACAATTAAGCACTCCTTGCTCCCAATGCAAAGAGACATATCAATCCACTCCTCCCAGAGAAACAATGTAATCTCTGTGTGCACATGGTCTTCACAAAAATATGTATATCTCTGAGAACACTTAGAAGGTTAATTAAAAAGGATGAGAATGACTTTGTGTGATAATGTCAAACGGGTGATACTGAATCACCAGCCCGTTTAACACCTTCCCAAATATTATTTCCATACAAGAGAGTGACAATTTGGGCAAACTTAAATATATTCTTAAAATGTAACAGAATCCATTAAAAAAAGGTAGTTATGGAAAAGCTTGAGTTATTTCCAACTCAAATGAAATTATTCGACTCTGATTCGGTCTGCTAATTTTTTAAATCAAATTTATTCATTTAGATTCCGTGCAAATTTAAATCTTATGAATCTGTTGAAATGATTGGAATGGTAATTTAATTTTTTTTAGTGTTGTTCAGATCCAGAATGTTGCTGAAAAGGAATGAACAAAAAGATTTAGGAGTTTTCCAGAAAAAGTATTTGACTGTTAAAGATACTGCAGTGCAGATGTGACTCATCCCTGTCAGTCAGTCATTGAAATATTGAAAACATTCATATTATGTCTACCAGTAAATAGTGCAGATATCTGGTATATTATCTCAAGATGCAACCTACCAAGTTTACCAGGCTGATTCCGGGGATGGCAGGACTGATGTATGAGGAGAGATTGACTAGGTTAGGATTGTTTTCACTGGAGTTCAGACGAATGAGGGGGGACCTCATAGAGTCTTATATAATTCCTAAAGGACTAGACAGGGTAGATGCAGGGAGGATGATGGGGGAGTCCAGAACCAGGGGTCACAGTCTGAGAATTCAGGGTAGACCATTTAGGACGGAGGTGAGGAGACATTTCTTCACCTAAAGAGTGGTGAGCCTGTGGAATTCATTACCACAGGACATAATTGATGCCAAAACATTGAATGTATTCAAGAGGCAGCTAGATATAGCACCTTGGGGCGATGGGGATCAAAGGTTATGGGGAGAAAGCAGGATTAGGCTATTGAGTTGGACGATCAGCCATGATTGTAATGAATGGCAGAGCAGGCTCGAAGGGCCAAATGGCCTCCTCCTGCTCCTATCTTCTATGTTTCTATGTTTACCATGGCAAAACTATCACAGAACGACAGGTTACCTTTTAAGAAGAAATGTTGCAGGCGCAGTTGAGGTACATTCCCCTGAGGGGCAAAAGGTAAGGCAAACAAAGCCAGAGCTCCCTGGATGATGAAAGGGAGTAGAACAAAGCAGAAACAGGGTCAGGTTGATAAATGAGGACCAAGCTGATGATTGTATGCTCAAAGGGGAAGTGGAAAAGAAACTAATCAAATAAAAGAGAGAAGGGCGGCAACGGTGGTTAGCACTGCTGCCTCACAGCGCCAGGGACCCGGTTTGGTTCCCGGCTTGGGTCACTGTGTGGAGTTTGCACATTCTCTCCGTGTCTGCGTGGAATTCCCCCCGGTGCTCCGGTTTCCTCCCACAGTCCAAAGATGTGCGGGTTAGGTGGATTAGCCATGCTAAATTGCCCCTTAGTGTCAGGGTGACTAGCTAGGGTAAATGCATGCAGATAGGGCCTGAGTGGGATTGTGGTTAGTGCAGACTCGATGGGCTGTATGGCCTCCTTGTGCACTGTAGGATTCTATGACTCTATAAATATGAGAATAGACTGCTGGCTACCATCTAGAAGGACAAGGGCAGCAGATACCTGGGAACACCACCACCTGGAAGTTCCCCTCCAAGTCACTCACCATCTTGACTTTCAAATATATTGCAGTTCCTTCAATGTTGCTGGGTAAAAATCCTGGAAATCCCTCCCTAACAGCAATGTGGGTGTAACTGCACCTCAGGGACCTCAGTGGTTCAAGAAGGCAGCTCACCACCACCTTCTCAAGGGCAACCAGGGATGGGCAATAAATGCTGGTCGAGGTAGCAATGCCCACATCTAGTAAGTGAATTTTTTAAAAATCCAAAAGTCTCCTACAGGCATATAAATTTGAAAAGGAAATGTGGTTCCAATTTGGATAGTGGGTTTACAAATAGACTCTAATGGCATGATTAAGGTATTAAATGAATATTTTGCAGCTGACATTACCAAGGAAGAAGATTTTGTCAAAGTAAAATTAAAAGAGATAGTTTAGACACTGTATGGGTTAAAAATTGATCAGAGGAAGTTTTAGATAGACTGCCAATACTTATAGCTCATAAATTACCAGGACCAGAAGGGACGCATCTGAAGATACAATAGGAGGGTGGGAATTGCAGAAGCACTGACAATAAACATCCAATCCTTATTAGTTACAGGGGTGTTGCCAGAGTACTGGAGAATTACAATAGTTACACCCTTGTTCAAAAAGGATGCATGGATAAGCCCAGCAACGATAGGTTGCTCACGTTAACCTTGGTGATAGGGGAGCTTTTAGAAATGACAATGGGACAAACATGAATTAATTATGGAAAGCCAGGAAAGATTTTTTAAAGGCAAATTGTGTTTAATTAATTTGATTGAATTTGTTGATGAGTTAACAGAGAGGGTTGATGAAGATAATGAGGTTGATGTGGTGTAAATGGATTTCCAAAAGGCATATGATAAAGTGTGACAGACATAACAGACCGATCAGCAAAGTCAAAGTCCATGTAACAAAACCGGCAGAATCAATGTTAAATTGGCGAAGTAACAAGAAAGAGAGAGTGTGGTGAACAGTTGCTTTTCAGACTGGAGGAATGTATTTGTGGTATTTCCCAGAGATCAGATCTACCACCACTCTTTTTCTGGATATATATTAATGATCAAGACTTGAGTGTTCAGGATAGATTGGAGAAGCTGGACTGTTTTACTTAGAGAAGATTGGAGGAAATTAGATAGAATTGTTCAAATTCAAACTGAGAACCAGTTTCTCACTGTCTATTTTGTCCAGATGTGGAGATGCCGGCGTTGGACTGGGGTAAACACAGTAAGAAGTTTAACAACACCAGGTTAAAGTCCAACAGGTTTATTTGGTAGCAAAAGCCACACAAGCTTTCGGAGCTCCAAGCCCCTTCTTCAGGTGAGTGGGTATTCTGTTCACAAATTTTGTCCAGAACCAATCTACTACATGCCCAAAATAATTTCAGTTCATGACAATGGCTCCACCCCATCCTACATCAGGATTTCTTGTAATTATCATGGAATCCCTACAGTGCAGAAGGAGGCCATTCAGCCCATCGAGTCTGCACCGACTCTCTGACAGAGTATCATACCCAGGCCGTCTCCCAACCCTATCCCTGTAATGCCACACATATACCATGGTTAATCCCATCAAACCAACACATCTTGGGACACTAAGGGACAACTTAACATGGCCAATCCACCTAAGCTGCACATCTTAGAAGGAAACCGGAGGAAATCCACGCAGCCACAGCAGAATGTGTAAACTCCACACAGACAATCACCTAAGGCTGGAATTGAACCCAAGTCCCTGGCACTGTGAGGTAGCAGTGCTAACCATTATGCCACCGTAACGTCCTCATGCTGGAACAAAATGAATGGAAAAGCACCACCAGGTTTTAGGATAAAAGCAAATTACTGCAGATGCTGGAATCTGAAACCAAAAGAGAAAACTGGAAAATCTCAGCAGGTCTGGCAGCATCTGTGAAGAGAGAAAAGAGCTGATGTTTCGAGTCCCGATGACCCTTTGTCAATCAAAACCAGATTTTAGACACTGCAGGAAACAATGGGCTCGATTCTCCCATTGCGACCTGCAACTTTTCTGGCAGGTTGGGCCAGGAGATGCGCGAGTCAGCCATTTTGCGATTCCCTGCAAGCTTTTACAACCCACGCGCATCTTCCAACCGAAGAAAAATGGCATCACCAGGAACGCACAGAAAACTGGCGGGCCGCTGATTTGCATGACTTTACATACCTTAGCATGTCATTATCGGGATCGATACAACAATCTCCACCCATGTTTGTGTCTCCCACCTCTTTGGCATGAACTCACTTTGGTGAATCAGAGTAGGTTTATAAAAGTCTCACCCTGACGTGGCAGCCTTGAACTGGTGTGAGGAGGTAAGTGCTGCTAGCGAAGTGCGGGGGATGTTGCAGGCAGACCCTGGAGATGCCTGGTGGCCTTCCTCCTGCTGTCTTCAGGTGTTGGCCCATGGACCAGTGATATCTGGGGTGGGGGGAGGGCTTCTATTTTCTCACAACTCTCTGGGTGAGGTTCCAATAAGGAGTCCCGCTCACCCTTCCCCTCCAGGGCAGCGCTGTCGCTCAGTGTGGGAGGCCCCAACAAGGAGTCCTGCTGACCCCTCCCCTCCAGCGCACTTTGCAGTGGCATTGTCTTGCCATGGGGTGTGGTCAGGGGCTCGACTGAGTGCTGGTGCTCCGGGGTGGGGGAGGAGTGTACCATGTGCTGACTGAGGCCTAACCAGATGAAGCAGCTGCTGCTCCAGGCCGGGGTGCAGAGGTTCAGACATGGACTGCAGGGAATCTGCTGTCACTGGGCACACATCTGGTGCTGATTTGCAGTCTGTCTCTGCCCTGTGACACGGACCAGCAACACAAGCCTGTAACGGATGCTGAAGTTGCACACAGAGCAATGGCTCAAGGGTGCGCATTGCCCATGGCTGCACACCAATCTGCATAATCTATGCCAGTATTTGTCATGATGGGAATCTCACACAACCCCAGTCGGGCCCCGCATGGTGTCATGGATTGTGTGGTGTTGCCAGCACCCACAAGTGGGGGTACTAGCCAAGTGAGGGATTGGGGTGTTGCTGGGTCTATGCAGCCAATGAGAATAATCCATCATTCTATGCTATTTCCAAACCGCACTATGCAGATGGATCTCGGTTTACTCGATCTGAAACTGGCCATGTTGGTGGCAGCAGGGCTGGAGGAGGAGGCGGCTCAGGAGGTGGCGGGCATGGAGAGACCACCGCAAGAGCAGCCACCACCAGACCCTCAGGAAGGAGGGCAGGGGGCTGCCGCTGAGGACCAGGAGGTGGGTGCATAGAAGGCAGAGGGTGCCGAGGCCAAGGAGTAACAGGCCCCGCAATTCCTTCGAGGCCCTCTCGCAGGAGATGTGCCGTCGCCGGCTACACCTCTCCAAGACCATGGTGCAACACCTTTGTGAGGTGCTCTCTCACCTGGCACCTCAGGGGAGGGGCAGCCACCCACTCCCTGTGGATGTGAAGGTGACGGCTGCCCTGAATGTTTGTGCCTCCGGTTCAGTTCAGGCACCCAGTGGCGATTGAGCTGGGATCTCCCAGGGCTCCGTGCACAGATGTGTGCAGCAGGTCACAAATGCCCTGTATTCCCGGGCAGGGCAGTTCATTAATTTCGATGTGGGCCGTGCACAGCAGGAGGCCTGGGCTCTCGGCTTTGCTTCCATCGCTGGGATTCTGAATGTGCAGGGAGCAGTGGGTGGGACGCACATCACCTTACGGGCCCCCCATGCAGGGCCGCAGCAATTTGTGAACAGGAAGGGGTTCCACTTCCTGAACGTCCAAATTGTCTGCGACCATTAAATGAAGATCATGCAGGTCGTTGCAAGCCACCCAGGGACTGTCCATGACAGCTTTGTGCTCGGGCAATTGGACATCCCTGGGCTCGTTGAAGTCCAGCCCAGGCTCCCGGGATGGCTACTGGATGACAAGGGCTACTCGCTATGGTCATGACTGATGATGCCTGTATGGAGGCCCAAGACCGAGGTGGAGACCCGCTACAACGAGGCCCATGCAGCCACCCGGTCCGTCGTTGAGCGGTGCATCGGCCCGCTGAAGATGCGGTTCCGCTGCTTGGACCGCTCTGGAAGGGGCCTCCAGTATGACCCTGTGCGAGCTTCACACATCATCATCATTTGCTGTGCTCTTCACAACATCGCCCAGCAGCGGGAAGACCAACTGGAGCAGGAGGAGGAGGAGGAGGAGTGACGAGGGGGCGAGGTGGACGTCCCGCCATATGAAGAGCCGGAGGAAAGAGGGTGGGCGGCGATGGCAGGTGTCCGGCACAGAAGGGCAGCGAGGGACACCTTGATTGCAGCCCGCTTCACCAGCTGGTTGCGGTGCAGTGAGGGGGCTGCAACCACCACACATCCACCACACCCAGGAGCAAGTGCAGCTGCTATTCCCCCTCCAAATTGACCTGGGCCCTCAAACCATCACATCACCTTTCCCCTGCTTCTGTCATCCCGCCACCCTTTCCCCCAGAAACATCCGACCCTATTAATGTGCCTGGGCTGGCAATGGTTGTGAGTCTTGGTTGAAGGCTGGAGGATGATGACGACTCGCTGTTGTGCTCACTGGGATCCTGCCCCTGGTGCAATTCAAGCCCGACTCCTACCTGTACTCCGAATGCACGCTGCCATCCTGGCCCACGCAGCTGTAAGGGTTGGGGAAACATGTTTTTTGGCCAATGGGAGGAGTGGGAGGGGGCACTTGCACCAAGGGTCTGGTGGATGTTGGGGAAGGTAGGGCAGGCACTCTGTAACATTTGGCTGAGTCTGCAAGGCTCAACAGACAGCACCTCTATGTTTGGGAATCGGGAACACTGAGCTCTGTGGGGAGGGGGGGAATCAGAGACACATTAGTCACAGCT
Organism: Mustelus asterias; assembly: GCF_964213995.1. Taxonomy (NCBI): domain Eukaryota; kingdom Metazoa; phylum Chordata; class Chondrichthyes; order Carcharhiniformes; family Triakidae; genus Mustelus; species Mustelus asterias. The sequence continues at coordinate 39,464,061 of NC_135820.1, forward strand.
GTGAGGTGCAATTAACAGTTTATTGTGGTCTTAACATTATTGATTAATAAACCCCGACTACTGGTGACCTTCACCCGTGCCCTCTTAGTGATCTATAACTTTCTTACTTTATGCAGTCTACTGCTTCTTCTCGGTGCTACCCCAGGATACACATCGGAAGTGAAGGTGTCCAGTTGTGATGCACGCCCCGTTGCCTGTGATGCTCTTGGTGGATGTCCTCTGGGTGGCTGGGACCTGAAGGGCCCCAGCTGACCTGCGGCTGGCACTGTTTCGGTGCCACCCTGTTCATCTTGCTGGCCCTGAGATGCCCCGGTGTGGGGGGAATTGGAAGGTCTCGAGACGTCCGGGAACTCCTGGATGGAAGGCCCCGGCATGGGCTCAAGCCCTTCCTCCTTCCTTGGGGTGCCCAGAGGCCCTGGAGACACTCCATGGGATGCCAGGGTAGTTGGATTGAGCTCAGAAGCTCCAGCATCACCTGGCTCTGCCAGTCTTGGAGGCCTAGATGCGTATGCTCCTTGATCTGTGATCCCTCAGCTCTGGCCCCCTGAGACTGGGCCAAGCTCTAGAGCCCCTCCACTACAGCATTCTGTGAGCAAGCCTGGCTCTGGAGCCCATCAGCAGTAGTCCTCTGAGCCAGGGCTAAGTTGTCGAGGCTCACAGCCTCGGCCTGCTGTGTCTCCAGAATGTCAGCGGGAGTCCCAGCCATGGTCAGCAGTCTCCCACATGCCCCCAAAACCCAAGGCCATCGAACGTGGTGCCTCCTGGATGTCAGAAATACACTCATCCATGGCCCGTTGTGCCTCCAGGATGCCCTGGAGCCTGTCACCCATGAAGACAGACCCCTGAGCCAGACTTTCCACTGTGGTTGCCACCCTTGCAGTGTTGGCCTGGTTCGCACGCTGTGTCAGCACCACCTCCTGCAACAGCACTCTGTTTGACTCCCCTCAACAGCCTTGCAGTTGCAGCATAGTTGCTGACAGCCCTTCCACAACTCCCCGGGTTTCCTGATGCATCTCCACCAGCGTTGGGAGGAACACACTTAGAAGACCAGCAGCTGGCTTGGGGACAGCTGAAACCTGGCCTCCGGCAGACCTCCGTGTGCCCGAGCCCTCGGGCGTGCCCACCTCCACCCAATGTGCATCAGTGTCTGTGATGTGCTCACCAGTTCGTGACCCAGAAACCTCAACACTAAAGGTACCCACCGTGGTGATAGTCTCTGCGTTGGTGGGTTGTGTGGTACGTGCCGGTGACGTTTTAGTGGTGCTGCCCTCGGAGGATTCCTCAGTGCCTCCCTGCGAGGTGTCATCCAGAGGGTCATGGGCAGTTTGCTCCAGAGCAGCAGGGGCGGCGGCAACACATGAAGGGCCGGGTTCCTCTGGGTCCAGAGCTGCAATAAAGAACACACATTAGGGGAAGGGAGGCAAAACATTCTATGCAGCATCACACTTACTGAGAGGAGGACCTAGGTTGAGGGTGTGCTTTTGCTCACTTGCATGCTGGACGCCAACCTGGCTGTCGGTGACCAATCGGGAAGGCCCATCACTCCCTGCCAGCTCCATGACACGCTCCTCGATGCTGGTCAGCTGCCGCAGGTCAGGCACCCCACCACCAGTCTGTGTCGTCTCTCGTACATTGTGAATGTTCTTTTCCTGTGGGAACATAAGGTGAATAGCAAGCATTAATATATTGCAGTGAATGGTGCGCAATGCGTGCCTGTGTCTCGCACGTTGTGCTGGCAGTTTCAGGGAAAGCGGTGAAGGGTGCTCATTGAGGGGTGAGGGGAAGGGGTTAGATTCTGTTCCTGGGGGAAGAGTCACTTGTTGCATGGCCTTCAGGTGTCTAAGCAGGGTTGGAGATCTGGGCCAAGCATGTGCGGGGTTCTAAGTGGGATGCTCACTCACCCTTGCTGGTCACAGAAGGTCGTTCATTTGTTTATGACACTGCCGGCCAGAGCGTGGTGTCAGGCTCCTGGCATTCACCACTCTGCCACCTCCTCCCACAATGCCGGGGCGGATGTACCCCTTGGGTGACGTCCTGGCCGGGGAAGATCTGCTCAGGCCTCTCCTCCATGGCATCCACCAGTGCTCCTGGTTGGCCTCTGTGAATCTGGGTGCAGGTTTCCGCGCACCTGCATCTTTGTGGCGTGACTGGCTGTGTGTCCAGTCCTGCAGCTTATATACATCTCTGACTTATCAGGGGAGTGCAGGTGCAGTGAGTGCGGCCGGTCAAGGGCCCGTTGGCAACAAATACTTGTGAGAAATTTTGAAGGCTGCATTCAGTTGAGTGCCATGCATCCCTCAGGGTGCTGATTGGCTGCCATTCAATAGGCTGCTGTGTCCAGGGTGGGTGCAATACTCAAAGCTCCCATTCAAGAGAGGGAATGCTCTCAAGCTGGGGTTGTGCATGTCAGCACAACGCAAGTCCTCTGCAGGGCAGCACTGATGACAGTATGTTCAAGCAATGGAGGGATTGGGTACCCACATTATCCGGATCCATGGGAGCATGGGTGAGTGGGCAGCCAAGTCTGTATGTGGGAGGAGACGGGGGGGGGGGGCAGCGATGTCAGTATGGGGGGTCTCCCAGCGCTGTCTGTGGGGGGTTGTGGAGGCCAGTGATGTCTGTTGGGGGGGTTGTGGAGGCCAACAATGTCTGTGGGGGGGGGTTGTGGAGGCCAGCCATGTCTGTGGGAGCCAGCAATGAGGCCAGCGATGTCTGTGGGGTTTGGATGGCAGTGATGCTGGGAGGTCTTTTCCGTAATCTCCCAGCAATGTGCGCATGTGCGGGTTCCTGCTCGTCCCACCGATTTCACGCTCCTTGGCGTGAATAGGCACCCCCCCCCCTCCCCCCTGGGTTTTTAATGATATTCCAGATTGGGACCTCTGCATTGCACAGAGTGGGGAGATTCGGGTCTGAAGTTGCACTGGGACAAACAGTCGTGATCTAGAACAGTTTTTCCTCCATTTCAGCACTTTTGGGAGAATCGCCCCCAACTTTTCTAGAATTTCTGGAGAATCATATTGCAATTTTTTGTTTGTATTTTTTTTAAGTGCAAACCCACTGAGATGTGTATTTTCTGCTTCTCTGAATGTATTATTATGGAATCAGACTGAGTACTTTAAACTGGAAACCTTTTATGATTGGATCTTCTTGAACATGCGGTGCTTAAAGTATTCATTTAAATGGTTTACTGGCAGAAAAACGGTCTCCATTTTAAACAAAAATGTTTCTGATTCATGTTTTGGATTTTTCCAGATAATCTGACCTAAACCAAGACAGGTGGCACACATACCCATCAATCCAAAACCAATTCCACCTGTAGAAACATCAGAGGCTCCTTTACCTTATCATCACAATCAAGTGAGGAGAGATTGAATGGCTTTTCCCTCTCTTTGTTTGACCATAACAGGTTTCTGGCTGTGAAGAGGATATACTTGCCAAATCCATGAGTACTTAACTATTTATCCACTGTCATAAAAGAGTAAATCGGACAGGTTTTCTTGAGTTTAACAAAGAAAGAGGTGAGCTTTATTATCCTTAAATCAATCTAAGTAAAATAAGTTCTGATTTTTGTACACACAATTTAAAGTTTACACACACACACACTCACAAATATAGATTGTAGAGTGAGGAAGGATACGTTGGTCCAATTAAAGTCCATAAAAGTAGAAGGAAGATACAGGCCAGAACCTTCCAGCCGTTAATGTCAGCGGGATCTTCCAGCCGACAGTGCACCCTGCCACTGGTTTCACTGCAATGAGAGGTGCACTCAATGGGAAACCCCATTGACAATGGGAGGACCAGAAGCTCCTGCCAGTGGCCAGCTTGATCACTGGTCAGCCCGGGACCCCTGCAGTGCTGCCACCCCAACCACCCGCCCCTCCCGCCCACCCCCCCCAGTGGGCCACCTGCACTGCCAAAAAACACGCAGTGCGGTGCGTGCAAAATCCTGCCCAGTCTGTGGTTTGGTGACTTGCCTGACTTCAGGCTGAATTCGGTTGTTCTTCCAGAAGCAGTGATTCTGAATTATTTTAAGAAGTCTCTACTTGAAGAAGGGGTGACCCTGGATGGTTATGGTCAACAAACTGCATTCAAAGCTTGAAAGATGGGTTGGGGAGAGAGAGAGGCAGTAGAGACCCCACTCAGGTCGTTTCTCCCAGTGTTTCAGTTGCTTGTCATTAGTTCTGCAGAGAAAACAGGTGCTTTAACATGCAGAGGCTTGGCTTGTCATGTGACTTCCTCTCTCCAACTGCCCAGGAAATCCAAATAGCGTCATTTGTCAGCATCTTCCAAAGGTGACTTGAATCGGTCATGCCTAGGAAGCTTTCCTAGGCATGGTCCCATTGTCCAAGTGATTAAGCTGAATGGTCCATCTCCAACAGTTGAATAATTCAGGTGATTAACAAATGGGACAGAAAATTTGAGCCATTTACAATCCTCTGAGGTTGTTGTCTTCGATAGGTTTTGCAGACATGCTGGGGGCGATTCTTCCATCCCACTGTACTGATTTTTGTAGCACAGTGGGCTGGGAGAATCATACAGGGAGCGATGCGTGGAGTTTCCACAAGCGTTTGTGCCCAATAGTGTCTCCCAGCATTGAATTTCTGGCGTGGTCTGCTCAGCGCCAGAAATTGGTGGGGAGGCGGGGCTAGTATTTAAATGAAATTTTAAATATAATTTAAATGCCATTAACGGGCCCAGTACTGAATTATCTGGGCCTGCTAGCCTCTCCCACAGAGTAGCTCCCCACTTTCGGGGAGCTGGCAGCCTGACTCCGCTGGAGTAAAGGGGAGGTAATCCGGGCCCCCCAGGGGGTCAGGCGGTGGGGGGGGAGGTGCCCCCTGGGCATGGGCACCCTGGCAGTGCCAGCCTGTGGTGGGGGTAGGGGAGTCCCGCTGCCGCTTTGCCATCTGGATGAATGGGGGCAGAAGGGATGCCAGAGGTCGGGGCGGACTGTGGGGGAGGTCTGCCTGTGGGGGTGTCTGTACTGCAGGGGGAATGGGGGGGGGGCGGATTAGCACTGCGGTGGGGGGGGGGGAGAGGGGAGCTGGAGATCAGGTTGGGACGGGGGCGGTACCCTGATGAGGCCATGGCGGCGGTGGGGGGGGGGTGGGGGGGGTGGGCGGGAGGGGCGGGTGGTTGGGGTGGCAGCACTGCAGGGGTCCCGGGCTGACCAGTGATCAAGCTGGCCAGCAAACAAGAGGCTGACAGTTCGGGGCCACTGCGCATGCGCAGAGACCTGTTGGTTTCAGCCTCCCGGGGGGGAATAGACCCCACCCCCTGAAATTTAATGATATTTGCGCTGGTGGCCTCTGCATTACACAGAGTGTGGGAGATTCTAGTGTGAACTCCCACTGAACAAAACATGATATACTCCAGTTTTCCCGCAAATTCAACAATTAGAATTTTTTTGTGAGAATTCCGCCTGCTATCCCCATTCCAATGAATCAGTATGTGGAATGTACAGTAATGTAAATTGGTGTAGTCATCTTTGGCTGTGAGTCAAGTCACCTTTAGCCACTGCGTTTAAAATAAGAGCCGCTTTTAAAAGTTCAATTCCAGGTTTCAGCTGATGAATTAAAAATCATTATTTGACATAAAGCATGTTTTCATGACGTTATTGATCTATATTTTGCATATCAATACTTTTGACAATAATCATTCAGCCTAAATTAAAAATCAGTAACGTAAAATTTGGGTTTTCTAACTTCTGTGATGTAGCACTAAGTCTGTACAGAAAAATAATGATATATTAAGTGTCACCCATTTTGGTTAATGAATAAGAATACAAATTAATACACATGGTTAGCAATGTCAGTTTCAATTAAAAGGGTAATCCTCATACATTTAATTTTCTCTTGTGTAGTTTCATAATGAATAGTTGGGTAGGCACAGGACATAACTGTTGAAAATGTCAGGTTTTCTGAGCCAGGAATTAGGTGTTGGCTCAAAAGCTGAACCGTGGTCATTTAATCAATGGAAGTTTAAGAAGAGCACAGGAATAGCACATTGAGATGTTTACCCCATTGCATCATTAATCAACGGTGCCTGGATCTAATAAAACTTAAACTCAATGGGGATAGGGCTGGCAAACATCAATAGCTTGGTAATGTTGTACTGTGACTCATTTGCTTTTATTTATCTTATTTACTTAGTGGTTTGGGATATCCTCAAAGATCCATGAAAGGCACATTATAAATGCAATTTTTTGTTCTTTATTTAAGATCCCAGAATGTTACAGCACGGAAGCAGGATATTTGGCCCATCATGCCTGTCTCATCTCTCTGAAAGAATCACACTTTTTTTCCCTTAAGAGTTTATTTTTCTCACTTCAAACATTTCCCTTTTAAAACCCATTATGAATTTTGCTCCCACCATTGTTTCTGAGAAGGCATCCCGTGTCCTAACAACCCTTTGCATAAAAACAACTCTCCTCCTCTTCTCTTTCTGTATTTTTCAGTCATTATCTTAAATGAATGCCTTCTAGTTACTGACTCACTGACCTGAAGAAATAATATTTCCCAATTTACCTCATCAGGACTCCTCATAAATTTGAACTGCTCTGTATCTCAGCCCTTCCTATCCTCAGAAGCCCAGTTTCTCTTAAATTTCCAAACAGCCATTCATGGTATCAGATGTGGACGTACAAGGAAGAATTGTCTCGAAGCATGTAGACCATTTATGAGGACGACTGAGTTGTCCCAGCAGCCAGTACTTTCTCCTGAAACCATAGTGCTAGCAGGAAACGCTGTTGACTATTCAGGCAGTGAAGCACTGATCTCTGGCAGGCAAGTCTCTCATAGAAATGGACAAAGCTCAGTTACCAGTACCTGAGGAGATTTCTGGTGTAGTGGTTTCTGCTGAAAGCTCCCCAGGGAGGCACGGTAGCACAGTGGACAGCACTACTGCCTCACAGTGCCAGGGACCCGGGTTCGATTCCCGGCTTGGGTGACTGTCTGTGCGGGGTCTGCACGTTCTTCCTGTGTCTGCGTGGGTTTCCTCCGGGTGCTCCGGTTTCCTCTCACAGTCCAAAAGAAGTGCTGGTTAGGTGCACTGGCCATGCTAAATTCTCCCTCAGTGTACCCGAACAGGTACCGGAGTGTGGCAACTAGGGATTTTCACAGTAACTTCATTGCAGAGTTAATGTAAGCCTACTTGTGACACTAATAAATAAACTTAAAACTTTAAAACAGTGGTAGCACCCCTGACACAGAAGTTAAGCTGTTCCACTAGAAATCAGAAATCACCTGAAAGACTCAATTTATGGTGGACTGAATGCATGTGTTTAATGTTCTAATTATTGGGACTGAGTTACTTAATTGTTATGTATAAAAGAACTTAGAGGGAGAGGGATTATGGTGTTGTCCCCTTTAAGGAGCAATCTGCTGAGAGGGCCACATCATCTGGGTAACCAACCAGGGACCAGGGTGGGGGCTCACTCTAGCAAGCATGGGTTTCTGTATCAGTTCTATCTCAGTAGCTGACTGGCAGCCATGAGGCTATAAGCCTCTGTATTAAAGTTACATGTAATTAAACATTGCAGTTGTTAATTACCCAACTTGTGGACAGGAATTATTAAAGGTATCATCTTAGTAAATCTCTTCTGTACTATCTCAATCACTTAGTCATCACTCCCAACTGGGCCACCCAAAACTAACTGAAACAAACCGCAGCCTAACCAATTGTTTGTGTAGATCTAACATTACCTTTTTTTTCTTTTTGAGTTCTTTGATAGATAGCATTCTGGTTCGCATTTTCTGGATGTACATTTTTCATTAGCAGCAAAGCTTGCAAGATAAATATTGTAGCAAAGGGTGAAAGAAAAGGGCAGAGAAAAGGCAGGGGAAAATCTATTTTTAATCCGAGATGTTTTGAAGGGACTTTTAAGAGGGGTAAAATGTGGAATAATTAAGGGAAAGAATTTAAAGAGCAGATATGCAGGGGCTTTTGAAATTTTATTTGGCACTGAGCTGTTGATCCAGAATAAGGATTAAGCTAAAATTGCTTTGCATGATTTGAGAATATATCGCTCAGTTAAGAAATGTGAAAGTTTTAAAAATAAGGATGAGAGCTGTGAATTTGATAAACCGAGGTTTATCTCTCTACTCCTCTACTCCATTCAAAGTTTTGTCATTTAGCACAGATTTGTTCTTATTCCAACTCTGTCACCTATCATTTTTTACAATCAATTTGAACAAATATCTATTTGTTTTGAACTATTAGCTTCCATCGCTAACCACTGACTTTCTAAGTGGATAATAATTTTGTCCCATGCTATGGCATCAACCAGCTTATTGATCCAGTTACCTATTTGTTCCCTTTCTTCCTTCTTGAACAGAGTTGTCACATTGCAAACCTTCAAGTTCATATTCTAGGATATGTGAAAAATAGGTGTCAGAACCTTTTTTGCTTAATGTCCCCCAGCACTCTGGGTTTGTGCTAGTTGGACCAGTGCCTTTTCATGTTGAACTTTACCAATCTTTTCACTGCCACTTCCTTTTTCAATCACATTGCTTTGTCTTCTCCTCTCAGACTGAAACAATCCCCCTATAGAACTCTTCTAAGAAATTGAGGAAATGGACTGATACTGTGATGAATTTTCCCCATGTGGTAGGAAACAGTAGCTGGCAATGTCTTTGAGTAAGGAACCTGCTTCCAGTGAGAAACAAATTAAATAGTCACTTGGTAGTACTGAAATTGAGTTTTGCTGAAAAAAGAGACATTGGGCAAGATTTTCCGGCTGTGCTCACCCCAAAATCCCGCCCAAGGTCAACAGACCTATGCATGGTGTGCTCCCACCCCTCCCCGCCCGCCCGCTACTATTCTCATGGCAGGCAGGACAGGAAAATTCCCTCCATTATGTCAAAGCTTATCGTTTTGCACTCACAATTTGCAAGATTACCAATATAAGGGAAAACAACAAATTTAAACTGTACAAGAAGAAAGTGGACTATGGTAGGGGCATTGCTATAGAGAATGCACCTGTTGATGTGACTGACAGTTAACTGTTTGAAATTTAAACCAGACAGCTTGACCCTGATTGGCCAAGGCGTTGCCCTGAGGAATGAACCAGCAAAGGGCTGTCACTTATTTTGTTTGGCTGAAACAGGTGGAAGGACCCCACGCACCCTGGACATTCTCTCTTCCACCTTCTTCCACCGGAGAAAAAAATACAAAAGTCTGAGGTCATGTACCAACCAACTCAAGAACAACTTCTTCCCTGCTACCATCAGACTTTTGAATGGACCTAACTCATATTAAGTTGATCTTTCTCTACACCCTAGCTATGACTGTAACGCTACATTCTGCACCCTTTCCTTTCCTTCTCTATGTACAGTACACTTGGTTTGTATTCCACGCAAAAACAATACTTTTCACTGTATACTAATAAATATGATAATAATAAATGAAATCAAATAAATGTATATACATGTTTTTCCTCTCTGCACAAGCCCTTGTGTATTAATATATGTGGCTTCCAGTACATGCAAATGTGCCACAGTGCGAGACAGACTGAAAATCTTAAATTGGTCAGCATAATGCTGAGCACACTGAGGATTATTTAGCAAATGTTGTCCAACCGCAGAATTATACCTAATGTTGGACATTGTGGGCCTGATTTTACCATCAATTGCGCCACTTTTCAGGCATGAAAACTTGGTAAAGTCGGGGGAAGTGAGTAGTGCGGTCCACGCCTGCCTCTGTGCCCGTTCCCCCTTTACCAATGGCCTAAAGTGGCCATTTGCATGCATTTAAATGGATTTAATGGGCTGGACACCCAAACTTACCAGCATTTACCTCTTTGCCACCACGTTCGCCCGTCCAGATTCGGCACGAAACAGACATGGTCCGCAAAGGTCCGATTCGGGCGCTCCAGCTTCTGAGGAGGTAAGTTTAGAGCTTCTGGCGGCTCTCTGACTCAGATCGGTGGTGGGGGGATGGGGAGGGAGGCGGGTCAGATGGCTCGCTGGTTGGGGAGAAGGGAGGCAGGTCAGATAGCTCTCTGGTGGGAGGGCAAGTGGGTCCGCTGCCACTCTGTGTGCGATCGGTGGAGGGGGAAGGGGGGTAGGGGGCCGCGATTGGTCTGGGTAGAGGGGGGGGAGTGGGGGGAATAAGGGGGACAGTTATGTTGTGGGGGTGGGGCAATGTCTGTGGGGGCCAGGGGGGAGGCATTATCTGGCCTAGGAGCGATGTGGCAGGGGAGCGTTTTTAACACAAAAACTACAGCACAATACAGGCCCTTCAGCCCACAAAGTTGTGCCGAATATATCCCTACCTTAGCGATTACTAGGCTTATCTATAACCCTCTATCTTACTAAGTTCCATGTACTTATCTAAAAGTCTCTTAAAAGACCCTATCGAATCCGCCTCCACACCATTGCTGGCAGCCCATTCCACGCACCCACCACCCTCTGAGTGAAAAACCTACCCCTGACATCTCCTCTGTACCTACTCCTCAGCACTTTAAACCTGTGTCCTCTTGTGGCAACCATTTCAGCCCTGGGAAAAAGCCTCTGACTATCCACTCGATCAATACCTCTCAACATCTTATACTCCTCTATCAGGTCACCCCTCATCCTTCGTCTCTCCAAGGAGAAAAGGCCGAGCTCACTCAACCTATCCTCATAAGGCATGCTCCTCAACCCAGGCAACATCCTTGTAAATCTCCTCTGCACCCTTTTTATGGCTTCCACATCCTTCCTGTAATGAGGCGACCAGAACTGAGCACAGTACTCCAAGTGGGGTCTAACCAGGGTCTGATATAGCTGCAACATTATCTCACGACTCCGAAACTCAATTCCTCGATTGATGAAGGCCAGTACACCATACGCCTTCTTAACCACAGCCTCAACCTGCACAACTGCTTTGAGCGTCCTATGAACTCGGACCCCAAGATCCTTCTGATCTTCCACTCTGCCAAGAGTCCTACCATTAATATTATATTCCGCCATCCTATTTGACCTGCCAAAATGAACCACCTCACACTTATCTGGGTTGAACTCCATTTGCCACTTCTCCGCCCAGTCTTGCATCCTATCAATGTCTCGCTGCAACTTCTGACATCCCTCCACACTATCCACAACACCTCCAACCTTTGTGTCATCAACAAACTTACCAACCCATCCCTCCACTTCCTCATCTAGGTCATTTATAAAAATCACAAAGAGTTCCAGAACAGATCCCTGGGGCACTCCACTGGTGACCGACCTCCATGCAGAATATGACCCATCTATAACCACTCTTTGCCTTCTGTGGGCAAGCCAGTTTTGGATCCACAAAGCAATGTCCCCTTGGATCCCATGCCCCCTCACTTTCTCAATAAGCCTTGCATGGGGCACCTTATCAAATGCCTTGCTGAAGTCCATGTATACTACATCTACTACTCTTCCTTCATCAATGTGTTTAGTCACATCCTCAAAAAATTCAATCAGGCTCGTAAGGCATGATCTGCCTTTGACAAAGCCATGCTGACTATTCTTAATCATATTATACCTCTCCAAATGTTCATAAATTCTGCCTCTCAGGATCTTCTCCATCAACTTACCAACCACTGAGGTTAGACTCACTGGTCTATAATTTCCAGGGCTATCTCTACTCCCTTTCTTGAACAACATCCACAATCCTCCAATCCTCCGGAACCTCTCCCGTCTCCATTGATGATGCAAAGATCATCGCCAGAGGCTCAGCAACATCCTCCCTCGCCTCCCACAGTAGCCTGGGGTACATCTCATCCGGTCCCGGCGACTTATCCAACTTGATGCTTTTCAAAAGCTCCAACACATCCTCTTTCTTAATATCTACATGCTCAAGCTTTTCAGTCCGCTGCAAGTCTGCACTACAACCACCAAGATCCTTTTCCATAGTGAATACTGAAGTAAAGTATTCATTAAGTACCTCTGCTATTTCTTCCGGTTCCATACAAACTTTCCCACCGTCATACTTGATAGGTCCTATTCTTTCACGTCTTATCCTCTTGCTCTTCACATACTTGTAGAATGCCTTGGGGTTTTCCTTAATCCTGCCTGCCAAGGCCTTCTCATGACCCCTTCTGGCTCTCCTAATTTCCTTCTTAAGATCCTTCCTATTCGCCGTATACTCTTCAAGATCTCTAACATTACCTTTTCTATTTTCTATTTTTTTTACGGTGCATGCGCAGTTGAAGGCTCTGATCGGAGCAGCAGCATTTCGGGCGTGATAAGCCCCACCCACAGGCTTCTACAGCACGATTCAGAATCGCTGATTTTTTTTCAGGCAGGCAGAGTGCGTATGGGGGCGCCGGGGAACGGGTCTAAAAGTCAGATCTGAAACACACCCAGGTTCAAGTCCGCCTAGCACTTGGAATCAAAATGGTAAAATTGGGTCCTGTGATTTTGCAAGCATGGGCTGGTTGGGTACGATCTATATCTTGCCCATTGCAAACCGCAGCTGGGACATGCTATTTGATATGATCCGCCAGTCTTTGAGATATACGGCCCACATACCTAGCATCGCACTGAAATTCATACACCATATTATTCATTTGTGTGAAAGGCAGAACATACCTTAGTGGTGAATAGCACTTATGTTGCAACTGCATAGTAGCAGTGTAAGACAGCTAGCTCGTCTGTTGCTCAAATATTTGAGATACCTTGCCCTTCCAGGGTAATCTGAAGTAGACTGGGCTCTTTTCAGGGCAGAATGTGATGGCCTTAAGCCCAGTCATGAGTGTGCATATCGTGTGAAATGACCTGTTCAGGGTTGCCATTGTAGCTACAGGATACTTTTGATGGACCCTATTTCAGCATCATGTTGCAGGCTCAACCCTGTTTACAAGGCTGTGGATAAGGCCAGTCTTAAAATGGGTGGCGCAAAACATTCAGTATCAAAGGTACAATATCTGTGACCATCTGCCTGGAAAGTGGTGGACTCCTGCAGTGCTCAGCTTCTCAGGCTGCTCCACCTTCAGCCCAATGGATGATAGTCAGTTAGCGAGAGCATCCCTGAAATGAGGCTTTCTGTTTTTCGAGTCAAGTATCTTTACCTTTGACTGCCCTGCCTCCATGTCAATTTTTACATTGAATTATTGTTGATTGCTCATTGCTCACTGATCCATATTTTACTTACTGTCCCCATGTCATTTCTCAGTGCTGGGTCCAGCACTGCCTTCTTCTTTGCTGGACTAAAATATAATGTTCTGGGAAGAATTCTGGATATATTATACACCCTCCCCAATGGCACCACCAACCCACCCCCCTCACCGGCAGCACCGACTCCCCCACCCCCCCCCCCCCCCCCGCCCCTCCAGCCAGGCTGACTCCCCCCCCTACCCCGATTGCCAGCCCCGATCGTTGGCCTCCCCCCCGGTCTGTCACTCAGCCCGAGTGTAGAGTTGCAGTGGGACCCCCCAACTCCACCGATCTCCCCCCGCAGAAGCTCCTCCAATTAGGCCACGCCACCATTAGGCCTCGCCCACCCCCTTGGCACTGCCTGATGCCTGGTGGGTAGAGCCAAGGTGCCCCCTTTGGCAATGATACTTTGTCGGGGGCCCGGCCTGGCACTGCCAAGCTGGAAATGCACAGGGGAACCCCCGCAACCAAAACCCTGACCTCCTGGCAGGCATCGATGGCCCCCCTTCACTTCAGCATGGTCCGGCCACCAGCCTCCCACAAGTGGGTAAACCCCACTGGAGTGAAACACTCTTGCGGGGGGGAGTGGGAGGGGGGGGAGGCTAGTAGGCCCGGAGACTTCAGACCTAGACCCACTAACAATATTTAAAATACATTCAGATGACCATTTAAATAATTCATGCAGCACCGTGCCGATTTCTGGCACGGAGGTGATGGTGCCGGAAATCCTGCTGCCGGAGATTCGCGGAAGCCGTGGTGCCCAGCATGGAGTCCACTAAACGGCCTCTGCTTGAGACTCCTGGCCCACTGGTGGGTTGGGAGAATCGCCACCACCATGTTTATTTACAGGTAAAGGCTATACAGAGACTTGCAGCCTCATGGCTGCAATCAGCTCCCGAGAAAGTTCTGGAACAGAAACCGCTGCTTACCAGGCTGACCTCCCACCCTGCCTCCAAGATTGGTTCCCCAGGGTCATGTAACCTTTATTCTGCAGGTTGACCATAAAGGGGGAATCAACACACATTGTCATCAATGTCGCTGAAACAACTCAATAGACGTCATATATGAGTCTCACGGTGTAAAAACATAATTTTGGCTTCTTCTCGACAAAATTAAATGCCACAAACACTTTGCATCAGTGTTGGGAAATCTTCAAATGTAGGTGGAAGCTCTAGGTTACCAAAACAAAAACTGAATCAAACCATTAATCACTTCACGTAAATGTTCTAACTAGGTTAAAAAAACATTTGAGTTGACAAATGATCACCTTCATGTTCAAACCACAAGAACAGGCAGTCCAAGAGCTCGCATCTATGACCTGTAGATATTGCATTGATCTCACAAAGTGGGCAGCTTTTTTCTCTGAAAAATGTCGCATGATGCATGATAATCTTTTTCTCCTGACATCTATGTTTGGCTTTGTACAATTTTGAATGAATGCTTTAGTGGTAAATTAGTCGTTGTTTTGGTTTGCAGCTCCTAATATTTACAGAAAAGAATATTCGGAACCAACATGAAATAAGCCACTAATGTCATTACATAAACATGATCCTCAAACAGAAATAAGACATAACAATTTGCTTGTTCACCACAAGTCATGACATTAAACAATTTATTTTGCCAAAGGTAGAATCTCACATATTGATGTGTGGGGTGTTCTAAAAACAAGCAAGACACTGTCTTTAAATTAAATATGTAGTTTGTGCAGATATGAGAATTCAATATAACTTATGGGTTACAAAGGCCTTAGAGGCAGCAGTGTGTGTACATAACATTTCTGAGGAAGGAAGAGAAAAATGACCTCTTGAAGTGGATCGAGGCTTCTGTTCTGAATTATATCAATAAATGGCTCACAAAATACAATTTGCTCTAAAATAATTCATCCCATTGCTGCCCGCAAACTAAGTAATAATGACACTTGAATCTCAGATACAGTCCTTGAGGGTGAAAATGGTTATCCTGATGTGAATAGCAATGTAATTTAAGATAACAAAGTGTTCTACTGTACTCGTGTTGTGCAAACAAACCATTTGTTCCTTTGCCAAATATCTGCAATAAAAATTAAATCTCAATACTTTAACATTGTTTAATTGTAAAATGTCAAAAATAATTCTAAAATCTTTCTGTGTTTATACTCACGTCTCATTAGAAACAACTTGCATAATCACGTGTTTCTTTTGTCCCAGTCTGTTTTGTACTGGACAAACAGTTGATGACTATCCTTGTCATATGTCCCTGGGATAAGGGACGGCATGATGGCACAGTGGTTAGCATTGCTACCTCACAGCATCGGGGACCTGGGTTCAATTCCAGCCTTGTATGTCTGTGTGGCGTCTCCCCGTGCCTGCGTGGGTTTCCTCCAGGTGTTCCAGTTTCCTCCCAGACTCCAAAGATGTGCAGCTTAGGTTGACTGGCATGCTAAATTGTCCCTTAGTGTCAAGGGGATTAGTAGGGTAAATACATGGGGTTACGGGGAGAGGACCAGAGTTGGACTGTTGTCGATGCAGGCTTGATGGGCTGAATGGCCTCCTTCTGCACTGTAGGGATTCTATGATTCTAATATTTTCAATACTTAATATGGGAGCATCTCTTATTTTCTACTGAATATTTTAGAACACTGGTGTTCTTGTGGAATTATTCTCTGTAATAACATTTAAACTTTCATAATGAAAATAGTACTAGAGAAATTAATGGGACTTAAAGTATATAAATCCACGGACCACCCCGATTGCTACCTCCCTTCCCAATACTCCCCCCCCGACCCCCGACCGTTGGCCTCACCACCAACCCCACACCCAATGCAGAGTTTCTCCCCTTCCCTCCCTCCTACTGATCTCCCCCTCCCTGTCAGGCTCTGCCCCCATCTGGCCCCATCCCCATGAGGCTCTGCCTCTTGGTGCTGTCCAGCCTGGTGCCCGGTGGGCACTGCCAGGGTCCCAGACTGCTCAACCCTACCCCGAACACCCAGCGGGGGCCTCAATGGCCTCTGGTCCCATCTGCAAGGCCATCACGTCTGCTCCCCATTGGTGGTGGCCATCTGTGATCCTCGCCAGTGAGAACCTCAACCTGTGAGGTTGGAAAGTGAAGTAAGCCGGACAATTGTGTCCTGGGCTCACTAATAGGGTTTAAATGAAGTTATAAATATTTAAATCGGCCTCACACCCTTCCTGGTCACAAGGTTGATTATGTCAGAAAAAATGGCCTGGGAAAATGTGATCTGCCCGTTGCCGGGCAGGGTTCCCATTTTTGGCCTCCTGCTGAAATTTCCTGCCCCTCTTCGCTACTTGACCTGTGCAGTGGGGTGGAAAAATCCCACCCTATATCTTCTGAAAGTTCTGAAAGTTTGGAAGGTGGCAAATGTAACCCCACAATTTAAGAAAGGAGGGAGACAGAAAACAGATAACAACAGACCTGTCAGCCTAACATCAGTTATAGGTAAAATCTGTAATAAAGGACATGATAATAGGGCACTTAGAAAATAATGGTAGGATTGGGTAGATTCAACATTGAATATATGAAAGAGAAACATAGAAAATAGGTGCGGGAGTAGGCCATTCAGCCCTTCAAGCCTGTACCACCATTGGTTGATCATGTACTTTCAATATCCCACTCCCGCTTTCACTCCATACCCTTTGATCCCTTTAGCCACAAGGGCCACATCCAGTTCCCTCTTGAACATATCGAATAAACTGGCCCTAACAGTTTTCTGTGGTAGAGAATTCCAGAGGTTCACAGCTCACTGAGTGAAGAAGTTCTTCCTCATCTCAGTCCTGAATGGCTTACCCGTTATTCTTTGAAGGTGACCCCTAGTTCTGTACTTCTCCAACATCAGGAACATTTTTCCCGCATCAAGCCTGTCCAGTCCCATTAGGATTTTATATGTTTCTTTGATATCCCCTCTCATTCTTCTAAATTCCAGCATGTGCAAGCACAGTCGATCCAGTCTCTCTTCATATGTGAGTCCTGCCATTCCAGGAATCAGTCTGGTGAACCTTCGCTGGACTCTCTCAATAGCAAGAACGTCCTTCCTCAGACTAGGACCAAAACTGCGTGGCCTCACCAAGGTCTTGTATAACTGCGGCAAGACATCCTTACTTCTATACTCAGATTCTCTTGCTATGAAGGCCAGCATGCCATTAGCTTTCCTTACCACCTGCTGTACCTGCATGCCAACCTTCAGTGACTGTTCCACCATGACATCCACATCACATTGCACTTCCCCTTTTCCTAAACTGCTGCCATTCAGATAACAGTCTTCCTTCTTGTTTTTGCCACCGAAGTGGATAACCTCACATTCATCCACATTATACTGTATTTGCCAAGTATTTGCCCACTCAGCCAGCCTGTCCAAGTCACCCTACAGCCTCTTAGCATCCTCCTCACAGTGCACACTGCTACCTAGCTTAGTGTCGTCTGCAAATTTGGAGATATTGCATTCAATTCCCTTGTCCAAATCATTAATGTATTTTGTGAACAGCTGGACTTCCAGCACTGATCCCTGCGGTACCCCAATAGTCACTGTCTGCCATTCTCGAAAGGACCGTTTATTCTCACTCCCTGCTTCCTGTCTGCCAACCAGTTCTCTATCCATGTCAATACATTACCTCCAATACCATGAGCTTTAATTTTTCTCAGTAATCTCTTGTGTGGGACCTTGTCAAAAGTCCTTTGAAAGTCCAGATGTACAACACCTACTGGTTCACCCTTGTCCACTCTACTGGTCACATCCTCAAAATATTCTCGAAGATTTGTCAAGCATCATTTCCATTTAGTGAATCCATGCTGATTTGTACCAATCCTGTCACCCCTTTCCAAATGCTCAGTTATTGCATCTTTAATAATTCACTCCTGCATTTTCCCTGCCACCTATGTCAGGCTAACCAGTCTATAATTCCCCGTTTTCTCTCCCTCCTTTTTAAAAAAGTGTGGTTATATTGGCCACTCTCTAATCCACTGGAAATATTTCAAACACCAATGTGTCCATTCTTTCTCGGGCCACTTCTTTAGTATCCTTGGGTGCAGAGCATCAGGCCCTGGGGACTTATTGGGTTTTAATCCCAGCAATTTCCCCAATACAATTTCCTGACTAATAAGGATGTGCTTCAGTTCCTCCTTCATGTTAGACCCTCTGTCCGTAGTATTTCTGGAAGGTTATTTGTGTCCTCCTTAGTGAAACCAGATCCAAAGTATTTGTTCAGCTGGTCTGCCAACTCTTTGTTGCCCATGGTGAATTCATCTGATTCTAACTGTAAGGGACCTACATTTGTCTTCACCAGTCTTTTTCTCTGTACAACCATGTTTAGCAAACTTGGTGGAGTTTTTTAGAATAGAACTAGCAGAATAGATAAGGGGAAGCCGGTGGATGAGGTATGTTTTGATTTTCAGAAAGCTTTTGATAGGTTCCACACAAGAGGTTAGTAAGAAATTTCGAGTACATGGGATTAGGAGGAATGTACTGACATGGATCAAGAACTGGTTAATGGACAGATAACAGAGAGTAGGAATAAATGGGTCATTTTCAGGTTAACAGGCTGTGATTGGTGGGGAATTGCAAGAATGAGTGCTTGGGCCCCAGCTATTCACAGTCTGTATCAATGATTTGGATGTAGGGGTTAAATGGAACATTTAAGTTTGCAGTTGGCACAAAAATAGATGGAAGTGAGTTGTAAGAAGGATGAAAGAAGCTTCAAGGGAATTTAGAGAGGGTAAGCGAGTCGGCACAAGAAGATCCTGCCAGTGGCCAATGGTGGGTCATCTCCGTTGCCGCAAAACACGTGGCGGGTTGCGCAGAAAATCCCACCCATTGCATTATCAAAATGGTGAGAGGCTGGACATCAAGTGTTGAGCTTCAAAGGAACTTGAGCGTTGTTGTTCGTGAGTCATTGAAAGCTAATTTGTGGGTACAACAACAATTAAGAAGGCAAAGGGTTGTTGGCCTTTGTTACAAGAGGATTTGAGTATGCGAGTAAATATGTCTTAGTGCAGTTATATATGACACTGCACCTGGAGTACTGTGTGCAGTTTTGGTCACCTTATCTAAGGAAAGATATACTTGCCATAGAGGGAGTGCAACAAGGTTTCACCAGCTAATTCCTGAGATGGAAAGATTGTCCTATGAGGAAGGATTAAATAAATTGGGCTTGATTCTCTGGAGTTTAGAAGAATGAGAGGTGATCTCATTCAAACTTCCAAAGTTCTTACAGAACTTGACAGGGTAGATGTAGGAAGGATGTGTCCTCTGTCTGGGGGGGTTTTCAAACCAGGGACACATGCTGGAATTCTACCACCACACCCGCCACGGAATTGGAGCGGGCGAGGGGCGGACAATGCCCGTTGACCCCGGGTGGGAATTTCCAGTCTTGCTTAAGTGAGGCCGTAAAATTGTACCCATAGTCTCAGAATAAGAGGCAGCTCATTTAAGACTGAGATAATGGTGCTGAATCCTTGGAACTCTCCGCTCCAGAGGGCTGTGGAGCCAAGCCATTGAGTATGTTTAAGACTGAGATCAGGTTTCTGCATAATAAAAACATCAAAGGATACAGAGACAGTGCAAAGAAAATGGTGATGAAGCAGAAGATCAGCCGTAATCTCACTGAACGGTGGAGAAGGGCTAAATGGTAACTCCTGCCCCTATTTCTTATTCTCTTATTCAGAATTAGCGTTGCAAGATGCTGCAAATTCGTAATAATTGTGTAATACCAGAAGGGATGGAAGCAATGGCTGACAAAGAACACTTATTGAAACTTCTCCTTGAGAAAAATAACTTAAAAATAGACAAGGGGAATAGTATCCAGGAACTTGATTACTTGAATATTTTAGGTACCAAGAAAATAAAAGGAAAAAGGCACACAAATTCTGGTCATCTTACCTTTTACAGTATAGGGCCATCTTCTGTTGGTGTTGCAAGTATTGAGTCACAAGATCAATATAATTACAGATGAGGAAGGCTATTCACCCAGAAGATCCTTATTTTACTATCCAATTGTTTATTTAATTGTTCAAAGGTTTTTTTAGCCCTGTTACTTTATCTGGAAAGACTATTCCACATGGTATATACTCACTGACGTTTTTGAAGAATTTCCCAGTATCAGCATTAAAAATACCTTTCACTAAGTTTGAACATATGACCCTAGTTCTACCCTCCAGAGTATTGCACAGTTTGATATAACATGCTAATTATATTGTATGCTTTTGGCTATGTGGTTCAACAGTCGATTGGCTTTATTCCTTGCTGCTACCCATTGATTGGAAATATTTAGCACTGAATCTATTAAGACAGGTGTGTTTGTTTTAGCTTCATCCTCAGCTATTTCAATATGGTTCATGGAGTGCATACGTTTCCCACTTTTCCTTCCTCGTGCAGCACATTATGTGTTTCCTCTGGTTTCCTCCCATACTCCAAAGATGTGCTGGTTAGGTTGATTGGCCATGGTACATTGCCTCTTAGTGTCAGGGGGATGAGCAAGATAAATACGTGGGGGTTACGGGGATAGGGCCTGGGTGGAATTGTTGTCCGTGCCGGTTCAATGGGCTGAATGTAGTGATTCTATGATTATGCTTGTTGCTTTCACCTTTGTTCTGCATAATGTTTGATTTTGTCTAAACTATTCTGTAATTTTAAAGTTGTCTTTCCTATACTTTTATCATTTGTAAATGTAACCAATTTGCTTTGAGTTGCTGAGTCCAGATCATTTATGTTAGTAGGAAAAGCAATGATCTTAATATTGAGATCTTGGGGAAATCCCATTCGGAATGCCACATCCCCGGTCTGACAAAATTGTGCATTCATCTTTTTAATTTGCTACCCCATAGCCTGTTTCTCTTCCATTCTCATAATTTACCAAAATTTTCACGTTTAAATAATCACAAACATTTCTGCAGTAGTAGGGTTTTCAGGACTATAAGAGTTAATCTGGGACTAGGGAAACAATATTGTGATGTGACGAGTCACATGGGAGCAGTAGAGTGTAATAGTGAGTCTGGTAGAAGTTGGCATGAAGATAGAACTTAGTCAGGACTATATCTTGCATATGTGTATATAGTTATGTGTTATTAATAAACAGTTACTGTTCAACTGTACAAGCCTCTTGACATCCTCATGAGACAATATACAACCTCACAACATGATGGCAGCAGATGAATGACCCCAAAATCCCTAAGAATGAAGAAATAAACAAAATGCAGTCTCACCTGAGAGAAGTCTCAGCTTAAAGACTTGAATATACAGCTGGAGATTGCTGAAGAAGCTTCATTGCTGGCTTGAAGGCTGAAGGGAAGAATAAAGATCCACTGTGCAGTGTAAAAAATTCCACTAGAGCATGTGGTGGTTGATTGCAAGACCCAAGCAAAAGCAGAACCAAAGGACCAAGCCAGATCACAGAAAGATGAGCAAACACCAAAAAAAGGCTGAAATGAGCTTTGAGATTTGGCACCATTGCAATACAGCACTGGCACACCAACTGTTCCCATGAAGCTAGCTTGGCTCAAGGGTTACCACCATAACATATGGAAATTTGTGTGCAAACAAAAAATTCATGTTTAAAGATAAGCAAAAATGTAGCTTCAATTCGATTCTCCAAGCTCAGGAAAGCAACTAGCGGGGCAAAACAATTTGTTCAAAAGATCTTCTGCAAGATCGCTGAAATCTAAAACAGCTCTGTAGCCACCAAATTCCAACAAGCACAGGAAGAAAGAAAATATTGTGGTGCCAATTTTAAAAAAAACGTTACTCCCCTGTGCTAAAAACAGCCATGGATGGTCAATCAATAATGCTAGACCAATGAAGGCAGATGGAAGTGCCAGTCCAGGTGCAAATTTGGGCATTATGGATAAGAAGATCTGAAGATAAATGATAACATCAGGCTTGAATAAGAAAATAGAGGTTGAACAAGCAAATACACCATTATATTCAGTAGGTCCAATGGTCAATGTCATAATTGCCAGGCAAGGAATAAATCAATCTTCTGATGACTTTGAAGCGGTCATGAAATCCTCTAACACCTGATTTAACCCAAGAAGCAATAACATTTTGGAGACAGCAAAATCTAATGATAAGTACATGGTGGATCCTACTGAAAAAGAAAACCTGAGTCCACTCGATGAATAAACAAAGTGAATCTTCCCTCTAGATTTAGAGGGATAAACCCAGACTTTTGAACCAAAGAAGACAGATTGTCAACAAAGTAAAAGACAATTCAGAGGAGCGCAAGAAGCAAACTAGATGTTTCCACCTGAGTATTTGAAACACCAAGCATAACCACTTCAATTCCAGGCCACCAAAGTCAGCCCGAAGAACAGTACTCAATGTATAATTGGAACTATCCCCTCTCCCACCATTTTTCTGCTAATAAATTCAAGTTTAGAGCATCTCACGTTAGGAGTCAGCCTCAACTTTTCAGCACAGAAATGGATGTTTAGGGGTACATTCGCCTAGTTGGGCACATAGGAAAATGTAGGCAATGTAGGTCATGTTGTCACGAGTGTAAGCAGGAGTTTAAGGCACACCCACACAGAGCAGACCATGCACGGCGACCAACAGAAAATGGGTCCTCTTGCAAAATGAATGAAATACGAAGCCGGTTTCCAGTTAAAAGTTGTAACATTTGCCAACTTGTCAATAACTCTGCCACAGCGAGGGAACTGCGTGTTACTGAAAAACTGGTGGGAGACCAGAAAAAGAAAGGGTACACTCTGAAGAAGATATCCAAGATTAAATGTGCAATCAGCACAGGGACCAGTCACTTGCCTGATCTTGAGACTCCTGTAGCGGAATTGGCCCTCAGAGATTGATCTGAATGGTGTATCACCAGAAATGCAATGCATAAATATTTATTAGTGGGACAAATAAAAGCTGAGTCCAACAAAGATTTCACAGCAATAGCTACTTGTCGCAGCTGCTTTATGGAACCAAAGTGTCTAGTGTTGCAGCAGGAAATCACCAAAAGACGTTTATGTCAAAATTACCAGTTTCCAACAATTCATCATCAAACGATGGCAAACACTCAAGTACTCACGGTACATAAATGAGTACGAAACCAAAAATGCCACATCCGATCCAGGGTGGGATCCTTACAAATGTCTTGGGGTGAATTTGATGAACCTTTTGTGTTGAATGTTGAACATGATAAATTTGACGTTTTTTAAAACCTTATGATTGTGATTAAAACTATCCTTGTGGAATTATTTCATTAAATAAAATGTGACACATTGGTTTAATTTGAATTACTGGTGTTACTTCTTGCACATTTCAAAATAGCGACCAACTACACCAACACATTTCATACTTGGCACTTAAGTCCATCTGATTATTGGAAGGATTTTTCAAAGCTTTGAAGATTGACTCAAAGACTGATCTACAGTAGTTTATGGCATAGAACATGTGGGTAACCAAGTTATAAAAAATAATATAAAGTGTGTCATATTGCATTTACCAAAGACATTCACTATTAGTGGAACAAACACAAATGGCTTCACTAAATTCTTCCAGTATCCGTTCTATTCACTGTGTTTCTGTACATAAAAGCCCCAACACATAAAATAATCTCACCGTAGTAAATACCTATACAATGACAACAGGATTGCTGTAGAAGATATGTCACTCTGATGCTAGCTCACTGGTGGGCCTTTTGCTGGTTTCCACTGCAAAATGTTATTAGCAGATGTCAGAGGCACTCCTCTTATACAGTGACTGCTGAACTGTGCATTGATCATATACCTTTTCTTCTCTTTCACCATTCTGTTGTTGAAACTATTCCTCATCTCAGACCAGTGTAATTGTACTCCCACAGGCCATATCATACAACTAACCGTAATCTTTTCGCCAACTCTTTCTCTGACACAGTACATCTATCCCCTGCAATACGAGCAATGAAGTTGCCTCTTGTACAGCTGCCCATATCTTCTGTGACCTTACAAGAGCCTCATAGTCTTCAGACCACACAGCAGAAGCACATTTTGCAGCAGAATAGCCAGATCTATTCAATTTCTGTTCTTCTTCAAAAAAATCCACCCGAGGACAAAGAAGTCATGTGAATTTTAAATATATGATTCTCACACAAGCTTCACATATCATTAAGGCATTCCTATAAACAATAAGCATGTTAATTAATGCATGGTTCATAGGCACGTGTAGGGCAACAATGAAAACTTAAGCTCAACCTGCCTCCATTGTCCTGTCTAAAATTAGAAAATGGGAGTGAATCAGATTGTGAAACTCACTGTTATACTCTGAATTCCAAATCCTTGCTGTAAGTGAGATGCTCACTGGTGATTCTTCCTATGTTCATTGCACATAAATGTCAACCAGGGCACAGCCTTCTTTGATGCAGCCAGTGTTTCATTAAATTTGTCAAAAAATATCCTTTTCAGAGCTGGAATGGGGAAAGTAACTACTGAAAATACTTTGCGACTTGAGATAAAAATTCCTGGTTCTTCTGTGCAGTGATATTGCAAATGCCCTCCCTCATGAAGCATTTCCTTTGTTCAGTATATCTAGTGAAAATATATTTGTGTTTCTTTCAGAGTGTGATTACATTTGAATAGATGCGCTCAAAAAAGGAAATGTTCACAAGTACATCGGACTTTGATACACATGCAAGGAAAAAAAAAATCTAAATAATGTAGTTTTCATAAATCGATTCGTCTTTTTTTTTTCATTTTTGTAAATTATTTTGTCATTTCCTTCTTCCTTCGCCTTGAACTCTCTGTAAAACATGCATTTCCTCATGGGAAATAAGGTTCTACCAAATGTCAAGCTATGATCAGGCACCAGAAGGTGTGATACAGTAGCTCTGAGTTGCATTAGCTCCGGTGACACATCCCTCCATATGGAGAGACAGCTGACCTGCCCTCGCCATTTCTCTATAGCAACATGACTCAGACCTGTAGCTTGTCATATGTCGAACACCAACCTATATCATCCATTGTTCAGCACATTGGGAATTCAGTGTCATTCATAAAGGGACCAGCACAAGAGTATTAAGGGTTGAAGTTACTTTCTGTGATATTTGCAGCAGACACACGAGTGAGTTTGTCTGAACTTTGTCTGCAGGTTATTTCATACAGTCATTACTTGAAATTGATTAACACATGCCACCTAGAGAAATGTCAATCCTTTAAACTTTGAAATTAGAGTAAACTGATAACAATTGTCAAAGATGAAGGTATCATTTGTGCTTATTAATCCAAGTTGCACTGGGAATAATGCTGCACCATTTGGAGGAAACATTCTTCCTGTATATTTATGATATGCCCAATCATAGAAAAAAAATCAATATCATACTGTAAAACACAAGGCTGATGATGGCCTGTTAAAATACATTTATGTTCGAAACACCATTTTTCTCATGTCTATCTCTGAAGCTAAATTTCCATTTCTTCAGGATTTGAGCAATGTAGCACTTCAGAACTAAATGCCACAAAATTGAACAGGTGCGGGGATCACAAGTGGTCAAGGTCAGTGATTGTACATTCAAATGCTGCTACATACCAACTGCGCCACTGGCTTCACGCTTCCTCAATTTACCAGATCCTCATCACCCATTATCAACAACCTCACTCAATCACAACTCATACCTTCTATAACTCTCATCCACCCCCCTCTCCCCACAGACATAGCACTGTTGCAAGCCTCAAGTCAGGCAGAGCACAGGCATGGCTGCATGTCCTCATCCCAATAGATAAGAGAGTGTCACCATTATTGGAGTGGGCATGACAGTAGCTGTGGCCAGTGCTGGAGCTGAAACCATCAATTAAATCAATATACTCATTGTTAATCCCTCTTCTTGCATCCCATAGAATCCATAGGATCATAGAATCTGCAGTGCAGAAGGAGACCATTCGGCTCATCGAGTCTGCACCGACAACAATCCCACCCGGCCTTTATCTCCATAACCCCATGTATTTACCCCGCTAATCCCCCTAACCTACACATCTTGGGACAGTAAGGGGCAATTTAGCATGGCCAATCTACCTAACCCGCACATCTTTGGAATGTGGGAGGAAACCGGAGCACCCGGAAGAAACCCACGCAAACACGAGGAGAACGTGCAAACTTCAAACAGACAGTCACCCGAGGCCAGAATTGAACCCGGGTCTCTAGCACTGTGAGGCAGCAGTGCTAACCACTGTGCCACCGTGCCGCCCCACTTTTCCCCTCATCCCACAATCTCTTCTAATTTACTAGTTGCAGTTGGTATATCATCAAGTAACACCTGCTGCAGACTGGAAGAAACCATATGAATAAAAGTTTGTGGCCATAGTCACAGAGACATCCACTGGCAATGGTCTCCTCAGCCTGCTCTGTAGTTGCAGCAGGTGACAGATTTCAATGAAGTTTAGAGATACGATCTAACATTCCTTGCTGAGGTTGAGACAGAAGAATTTCTCCCTAAGCACAAATGGCCTCCTGCTGAGTGCACTTTCCCCCTGCCTCCTCCCTCTTCCATCAGCTTGCCCTGCTCTGTGTCACCTCTTCTCTTTCTCTCAGTCACGCCGCAGTTCAGGGGAATGCACGACCATTGCACTCACATACAGAGGCAAGTGGTTGCTGTAGAATCCTTGAAAGCAAGTCAAGCTTTAGAAAGCTCTTGTACCATTGTAGCAAGAGGGAGCAGAAATCAATCAGTAACTAACTTTAATGTTGGTAAAACCACCTTAAAGAGCATTGCTTGGAGATCTTTTCCGCTGTTAAACACATTGTTCAGCTGCTCAAAGTTGAGACGATGTGTTAGTCAGAACATTGCGTTCTAAGATGACAGTGTTACAAACTGATTGACATTATGATCTGTGTACTCTGCAGACTTCCGGTCAATGCTGATGCCTTCACCAAAACAGCACCTTGTGTGGCTCAGTGTGGACGTGCTGCTATAGAGCTGAATTTCGTGACCAAAAAGTGCAACAGTATTTGAACAAATATCAAATCTGCCGATGCTCATCATTGCAGATAATGATACCCCAAGTATGAATTGATTCAAACTTAATAAATTCAAAAAAACCTTCAATGCATCCAGTTTAATTTTGTTTTGATTTAAATAAAACTATAAAGTTGATACTTAAAATAAAACATTTTGTATGTTGTATTTAGCATGGTGCAAGTTAATGGAAAAAATGTCATTTCAGGCTGTATGTGTGCTCAGCTGTTCAAATCCTATTTAAATATTTTCACTTTATGGTGCAGAGTAGTACAACCTAATTATGTAAATTATATTCTAATATGGCAGTCAGTGAACCTAATTATGTAAATTATATTCTAATATGGCAGCCAGTGAACTCGGATGATGCTCATTTCAAACCAGTCAGAAAAAGCTGTGCCTTTTCTCCCTATTGTTTAATTGTTAGTAATTAAATTCTGCTCAAAAAAAGGAACCTCCTGTTTAAAATAACAATACTTTGATTGAAATTGTGGCCTAACTTTGATCGAATCAATGTAAAATATCAGTTAACGCCATCTGTTTCCAGTGTATTTATTATGTGGTAACTACAGTTTTAATCTTTCATACTAGAGATAGGAGCTACATGATTCATATCGTTTATATGTTTGCATGACATCTGTCGTTCACTTACATCTCGAGGCAAATATTAGGCAAAATATGTTCCTTTTGATATAAACCTGACCGTCCTGTTTTCTGGAATGCAGTAGCATTCAGATAGAGGAAAAAACCAATACCAGTTACCTCTTATGACCAGGGAGGCTGCTGTGAGCATAACAAGGCTTGGAAAAATCCAATTCCGATATTAGCAAGCAACTGCAAAGACAGAAGAGACAGAAAATCAGGTTGAAGTAACCTCTAAAAACTGATTTGCAACATGGAGAGTGTGGAGCATATCACAAAGGCTGGATTTCTACAAACTGACTCAGTCTACCTCCGTTCATTCAAAGCAGGCAACAGAGCCCGCTGGGAATTAATATTCCTCCTAATTTATTTAAAATGTACCCATCATTGCTGTGTAAATGGGCTGAACATTCCAATAAAATATTAAAAATTCAAAAGGAGCTTCACAGAGATAATACTGATTTCAAGCTCTTTTGGTATTCATGCCTAGGAACATAAGAACATAAGAAATAGGAGCAGGAGTAGGCCATCTAGCCCCTCGAGCCTGCCCCGCCATTCAATAAGATCATGGCTGATCTGACGTGGATCAGTACCACTTACCCACCTGATCCCCATAACCCTTAATTCCCTTACCGATCAGGAATCCATCCATCCGCACTTTAAACATATTCAGCGAGGTAGCCTCCACCACCTCAGTGGGCAGAGAATTCCAGAAATTCACCACCCTCTGGGAGAAGAAGTTCCTCCTCAACTCTGTCTTAAACCGACCCCCCTTTATTTTGAGGCTGTGTCCTCTAGTTTTAACTTCCTTACTAAGTGGAAAGAATCTCTCCGCCTCCACCCTATCCAGCCCCCGCATTATCTTATAAGTCTCCATAAGATCCCCCCTCATCCTTCTAAACTCCAACGAGTACAAACCCAATCTCCTCAGCCTCTCCTCATAATCCAAACCCCTCATCTCCGGTATCAACCTGGTGAACCTTCTCTGCACTCCCTCCAATGCCAATATATCCTTCCTCATATAAGGGGACCAATACTGCACACAGTATTCCAGCTGCGGCCTCACCAATGCCCTGTACAGGTGCATCAAGACATCCCTGCTTTTATATTCTATCCCCCTCGCAATATAGGCCAACATCCCATTTGCCTTCTTGATCACCTGTTGTACCTGCAGACTGGGCTTTTGCGTCTCATGCACAAGGACCCCCAGGTCCCTTTGCACGGTAGCATGTTTTAATTTGTTTCCATTGAGATAGTAATCCCATTTGTTATTATTTCCTCCAAAGTGTATAACCTCGCATTTATCAACGTTATACTCCATTTGCCATATCCTCGCCCACTCACTCAGCCTGTCCAAATCTCTCTGCAGATCTTCTCCGTCCTCCACATGATTCACTTTTCCACTTATCTTTGTGTCGTCTGCAAACTTCGTTACCCTACACTCCGTCCCCTCCTCCAGATCATCTATATAAATGGTAAATAGTTGCGGCCCGAGTACCGATCCCTGCGGCACGCCACTAGTTACCTTCCTCCAACCGGAAAAACACCTATTTATTCCGACTCTTTGCTTCCTGTCGGATAGCCAGTCCCCAATCCACTTTAACACACTACCCCCAACTCCATGTGCCCTAATCTTCTTCAGCAGCCTTTTATGGGCACCTTATCAAACGCCTTTTGGAAATCCAAAAACACCGCATCCACCGGTTCTCCTCCATCAACCGCCCTAGTTACATCTTCATAAAAATCCAACATGTTCGTCAAGCACGACTTTCCCCTCATGAATCCATGCTGCGTCTGATTGATCGAACCATTTCTATCCAGATGCCCTGCTATCTCCTCTTTAATAATGGATTCCAGCATTTTCCCTACTACAGACGTTAAGCTGACCGGCCTATAGTTACCCGCCTTTTGTCTCCTTCCTTTTTTAAACAGCGGCGTAACATTAGCCGTTTTCCAATCAACCGGCACTACCCCAGAATGCAACGAGTTTTGATAAATAATCACTAACGCATCCACTATTACCTCTGACATTTCTTTCAATACCCTGGGATGCATTCCATCCGGACCCGGGGACTTGTCCACCTTCAGTCCCATTAGTCTACCCAGCACTGCCTCTCTGGTAACATTAATCGTATTAAGTATTTCTCCTGCTGCCAACCCTCTATCGTTAATATTTGGCAAACTATTTGTGTCCTCCACCGTGAAGACCGACACAAAAAACGTATTTAAAGACTCAGCCATATCCTCATTTCCCACTATTAACTCCCCCCTCTCGTCCTCCAAGGGTCCAACATTCACTCTAGCCACTCTATTCCTTTTTATATATTTATAAAAACTTTTACTATCATTTTTTATATTAATTGCTAGCCTAGCTTCATAGTCTATCCTTCCTTTCTTTATCGCTTTCTTAGTCTCTCTTTGTTGTTTCTTAAATTTTTCCAATCACTTGTTTCTCCACTATTTTTGGCCACTCTGTACGCAGCTGTTTTTATTTTAATACTCTCCTTTATTTCCTTCGTTATCCACGGCTGGTTCTCCCTTTTCTTACAATCCTTGTTTTTTGCTGGAATATATTTTTGCTGAGAACTGAAAAGGATCTCCTTAAAAATCCTCCACTGTTCCTCAGCTATCCTACCTGCCAGCCTGCTCTCCCAGTCTACCTTAGCCAATTCATCCCTCATCCTATCATATTTCCCTCTGTTCAAACAGAGGACACTGGTTTGAGATCAAACTTTCTCCTCTTCCATCTGAATCAGAAATTCGACCATATTGTGGTCACTAGACCCAAGAGGGTCCTTCACAATAAGATCCTTAATTCTACCTACCTCGTTACACAATACCAGATCCAAAATAGCTCGTTCCCTCGTCGGTTCCGTAACATGCTGTTCAAGGAAACTATCCCGACAGCATTCTAAGAACTCTTCCTCCATTCCACCCTTACCGACTTGAGTCTGCCAGTCAAAGTGCATGTTGAAGTCCCCCATGATTATTGCCGTTCCGTTTTTACACGCATCCCTTATCTGCTTGTTTACAGCCCTCCCTACCTCAACATTATTATTTGGGGGCCTATATACCACACCTACTAGTGTCTTTCTCCCTCTACTATTCCTCATCTCTACCCATAATGATTCCACGTTTTGTTCCTCAGAGCCTATGTCATCCCTTAGTACTACCCTGATATTATCTCTTATTAATAGCGCGACCCCACCACCTTTTCCTTCCTGTCTATTCTTCCTAAACGCCTGATACCCCTGGATATTCATCTCCCAGTCCTGTTCACCTTTCAGCCACGTTTCTGTAATGGCCACTAGATCGTACCCACTTGTGCTGATTTGCACCATCAACTCATTCACCTTGTTCCGAATGCTTCGTGCATTCAGGCAAAGTGTCCTTATTCCAGCTTTTATCTGGACCCGCTTTGATGAGTCGCGAACACCGTCTCCCTCTACTCCCTTATCTAAATTACCGCCTTCATTCACTTGCACCCTCTCCTCTACCATTAATTTTGTAATTCCCCTTACCCCTGCATCCTCCCCCCCATCAATTAGTTCCTTGATCCTAGTCAACTCTTCTAGCTCCCCTCCCCCCAACCTATCTAGTTTAAATTCTCCCCAGTAGCCTTAGCCAACCTACCGGCCAGGATATTGGTCCCTGTGTGATTCAAGTTCCACCCGTTTTTTGTATACAGATCACCCCTGCCCCTAAAGAGGTCCCAATGGTCCAGGAACCTGAATCCCTGCCCCCTGCACCAGTCCCTCAGCCACACATTCATCCTCCACCTCACTCCATTCCTGCCCTCACCTTCCCGTGGCACAGGCAGTAATCCTGAGATTACTACCTTTGCTTTCCTCTTTCTCAGCTGTCTCCCTAATTCCCTGTACTCCCTTTTCATGACCCCTTCTCCCTTCCTACCCACATCAGCGGTACCAATATGTACCGCTACCTCAGGCTCCTCTCCCTCCCACCTCAGGATTTCCGGGACGCGACTAGCGACATCCTGGATCCCGGCCCCAGGGAGGCAGACCACCATGCGAGAATCCCGCCTACCTCCGCAGAAACGCCTGTCTGTCCCCTTCACCATCGAGTCCCCGATTAATACCGCCTTCCTCCTCTTTTCCTTAGCCCTCTGAGTTACAGGGCTGGACTCCACTGCGGAGACACGGCCACTGCTGCTTCCCCCAGGCGGGCTGTCCCCCCCAGCAGTACTCAAGCAGGAGTACTTGTTGTGCAGGGGCAAATCCACCGGGGTGCTCTCAACCACCCTAGCCTTACCCTTCCTGGCCGTCACCCACTTGGCCTCTTCCCGTGGCCCTGGTGTGACCACCTGATGATAGCTCTTGTCTATCATCTCCTCATTCTCCCTCATCAGCCTAAGATCCTCGAGTTGTAGTTCCAGCTCCCTAACACGGTCTCTCAGGATCCGCAGCTCGACACACCCCTCACAGATGTGGATGTCCGGGAGGCCAGATGCCTCCAGGACCTCCCACATCCTACACTGGGAACAACACATTGGTTTCACACTCATACTGGACACTTTATGTCAAGTAAGACAGTGAAAAGTTAATAAGAGTGTAAGGAAACAAAAACTCACCCCTGCTCGTCCAAGCCCTGTGAGCCAAAGCCCTGACAGCTCACTCAACTTCCCACTCACTCTGCTGCCCGCTACTATGCTGCCCGCTGTATACTTTGGTGCACTTTTAAACCCTCCAAAAACTTCCCCTGGCCACTCCTGGCCTGACTTCCGGTTTTGAAAAAAACCTCCGATTTTAAACCCAAAATTAACTGAAAAAATAAATAATTAATTACAGTCAGCAAACCCACTCTCTTACCCTCAGCCTGCTCCTGGGAAGCTTAAGTTACGCATGTTTTCTTAGCATGTCACATCCTATCTCGAACCACTTCTGCCCATCCACACCAATCATGGAGGGAAGAGGAGGAGAACTATAATTGGAATTATTAAGAGCACCATTGCCCTCACAAGTATAGGCAGCCAATTGGTTAGTAGGGAACACCAAGAATTTGATTACTGGATACTGCTGAATGACTTGATCTCAGTCAGATCAGCTACAGGGCAGTATAATTGGCTTTAGCTATCCTGAATGAGATTCTGGGCAGAATTTCCCATTCTGAAGGCGAAGTGTGGCAGTTGGAGGGAAAAGGGCATGATTCCCGCTGGGCATTGAGCCGCTGGGCATTGAGTTCCTGCACCAGATCATCAGTTTTTCAGCTCATTATTCATGCATCTGCGAGGAGCTTGTCGAATCTCATGGCGAGGTTAGCTGGAATTCATCTGTCCTGCTGTTACCTCCTGGGGTCAAAGGTCAAGGCGCCATATTTAAACAGCACTCACACACAGTTTCACACTCTGTATTTTGTTTTGGCCAGTGACAGCCCCCAAAAGATCCAAATCCAAAATTCAGCAACAGCTCACTGGAGAGACACCTCCAGTCAGTCCAGGACAGGTGGAAGGTCTTCTATCCGAACGATGGTAGCAGGAGGTCCACTAACTTCACCATGCCGACTTGGGAGGAGGTCGCCAGGGAGGGCAGCACTGCCGGACCTCAGAAAAGGACCACCTTGCAGTGCTGAAAAGTGAGTTTGGGATGCTCCACGTGAAGGCTGGGTCATGAGTGATTGTCAATGATCAGACAATGATCCTGATGAAGCTTTCTCTGTACACAAAGGTAACCTGACTCGCAGTCTCACACCTATGATTGAGAGTGACAGATCACAGCATCCTGAAGAGGGATCTCCCCCGAGGGCTCAGTATGAGGATGAGGCCAGAACATTATTCATGCGTGGCCTTTGGAAAAATGTACTGTCTGGATTCAGTCCTCAGGCAGTCAAGCGATAACCAGTGATTGATGATTCCCTCATCGAGGTGCCTCACAATGCTCCAGGCATATTGCCATGAGCGCATTGATGTTTGCAGTGCTGTTCCTGTCTCTTGTCGGCTGCCATAGGCAGTGAAGTTTTGGTGTGTTGCTTGAAAGAACTGCACTTGCTTCAGATGGAGTGCTGGTGGAGTCCTTATCGTATTGCAGAATGACCACTGGCTCCATGGGCTGCCTAGCATTCCAAGGATGAAGCCATCATCACACAAGCTTGGGACTATTCATTCTGAGATTGATGTCCTTCATTGAGATGTTGAGAATTGCAAAGAGGTTTTAATGTCCACCCTGCATCGAAAGAACAGGTAAAATGAGCTAGTCTTCTTCATCGTCCTGGAACCTTGCCACTATAACAGTTTCACGGACATGCCTGCCTCATCTGGCCCATGCAATGGCATCTTCCTGTGGGGCATCATCATCCATCCTTGCCTTCTTTGATGTCAGTCCTTTCGACATCCTCCTCATTGGAGGAGACGTGCAGCTCTTCTATCTTTCCATGTGGCAACTCATCTCTTTGAAGTGCCAGGTTGTATGGAGTGCAGCAGTGATGATGTGGAAAGTACTGGAGGGGGCACTTGACTAATCCAGACATCTGAAATGCACCTCCAGCATGTCAATAGTCTGAATAAAGAAGGAGCATGTTACAGAATGAGCCAGATTATGCTTCCTCTCTGAAGCTCGTCATGGCTGTTGAATCGATGTCATTAACCATATCTTTTTCAGGTAGCTTTTATCATCTCTGAGGCTACCCCAAATACATTGAGGGCCCTTGAAGATCTGTGGCACCTGCGCATGACTCAAGGTGTAAAAGTCATGCAATCTCCCAGGATACCTCACTCAAACCCACATAATCTGCTATTGGTGATCACAGATTAGTTGTATGTTGAGTGAGTGGAAGCCTTTTCATTCATAAGTCTTACTGCCTGCTGCCTGGGAGCTCTTAAGGCCACACGTGTGCTGTCAATAGCACACTTGTGGGAAGTTGGCAATTGCTACAAATCCCATTTTTCTGGCGTCTTTGCTGGCTTCATCCAGGGATAACTAGACATAATTGTCTGCCTTTCTGAATAAAAAAGTAAAAAGTTGCCATAGTCCCAGATGACCAAAGGCTGCTCTCCCCTTTGGAGCAGACTAGAGCCCAGCCTTGCACTAATATAATGACAATGATCGTTGAGCAGTGTAAACCCTTATTCTCCTGACTAACCATTGTGCCGTCCCTGTCCTTAATCCCTTTTTTTCTGGCATTCCGATTTCAATGCTAGACTGGAGACCTGGATATTTTCTGATTAAAACAAACATAGTGGGTGGAATTTTCTCAAAAATAAGCGGAATGGCACAGCAGGCAGGAATAATGATGAGGAAGTGTGAGCCCCAATGACAGCTTTCCCCACCGTAGCATCCAGTTCATAGTCAAATAAAAATGCATGGGCATGTCCCACGATGTCACACTGGTGGGGCCAACTCTGATTGAGCCTGCCCAACCAGCCTGACCAGCAACTTCGGTTTTAAGGATGCCCCAATACAAAATTTTAAAATAAACCCCCGGAACACCCACCCTGCAACAGAACACCGCCGTCCATGGAAGCCCCAACCACACAACATCCACCCACATAACACTCCACCCAACAGAACACCCATGCAACCCACACCTACTCAGCACCACCCCCGCATGGAACACCCCCCGACACTGACCCCTGGCATTGTCCAGGCACAGCCCACTGGCCCTGTGGATAGCCAGGTTCTGCACACATGAGGACGGCCTAAACCGGGATGTTGGATTTATGTCACATTATCAGTAACCCCCACAGCTTGCCTCCTGGGCTTGTAGAATCTCACTAGGTGTTCTGTCTGGAGACAATACACATCTCTTTAACCTGTGTTGAATGCTCCCTCCACCCACATTGTCTGTACCTTTAAGACCTGGCTGTCTGTAGAGATTCGCATTCTAATTAGTATTCTGTAACTTGATTTCTGTGTCTGTGCACTGTTTGAGAGCAGATATCCACTCCATCTGACGAAGGAGCAGTGCTCCAAAAGCTTATGGTATTTGCTACCAAATAAACCTGTTGGACTTTAACCTGGTGTTGTGAGACTTCTTCCTGTGGATAGTGGCAAGAGGCAATGCCAAGGTACTGCCCAAGCATGATCCTCTCCCCCTGTGGGATGGACTCACCTCCACACCTCCAGCAAGTTCGCCAGGTGTATGTCACGGGCAACCTGTCGTGATTTACGTCAGCATGTTCTCATGATGTGAATTAACAATTTAACTGGGGGAGGGCCGGGGGGGCAGGGAACAATCAGGCAGAAAGGCCTGATAATTATACTTACATGTATTCCAATGGGGATCCTGATGTTTAACATCAGGATACCTGTTACATAATTGACAGAAGGTGGGGACAATCGGAATTCCCATGGGATTTCCCATTCCTGCTGTCCCCCAAAATTCAGAGTGCCAAATTGCCCCCCAGTGTTTGAGACATTCAAATTTTTAACCAGAAATAAATAATCAGAAAGTTAAACATGATATTTTAAAATGAACTATAGTTCAAAAATATTCCTACTTAGTTCAGGAGAGATTATACTTTGAGAGCTTTTATGCAATGAGTGGTTATGGTCTGAATGCATTGGCTGGAAAGATGGTGGATACAGATTCAATTAAAACCTTGAAAAGGGAATCAGACTTGAGGGAGAAAAGGATGCAGGGAAAAGGGAAATGGCACTAACTCTTCAAAGAACTAACATGGACTCAATTGATTGAATGGTCTCCTTCTGTGTTATATTAATCAATGGAAAAATTTTCCTAGACTGTACGGTGGCACAGTGGTTAACACTGCTGCCACACAGTGCCAGGGACCCAGGTTCAATTCTGGCCTCGGGTCACTGCCTGTGTTGAGTTTACACATTCTTCTTGTGTCTGCATGGGTTTCCTCCGGGTGCTCCGGTTTCCTCCCACAGTCCAAAGGTGTGTGGGTTAGGTTGATTGGCCTGCTAAATTGATCCTCGTGTCAGGGTAAATGTGTGGGGTTACAGGAATGGGACCTGGGTGGGATTGTGGTCAGATGGGCCGAATGGCCTCCTTCTGTACTCTAGGGGTTCTGTGATTCTATGTTGGTAGATGGGTGCTTGCAGTGACTAGAAAAATGAGGAAAGATAATTCGGGCCAGTTTGCCATCATGTTCCCAATTCCAGCTGTTCCTATTTCAGGAGGATTAGTTATCCCATAATGTGTGAACACCATTGCTTCAGGAGGCTCAGATTCTCATGACAAGTGGCTGTTAACATCATCATCAACGTGAAGCAAAATCACCTTCCCAGTTCACCAGGTGGACCTGTATTGCCATTGGCCAACTAGCTACTAGTCACTTGAAAGTCATCAACCTCTGCATCTCACAATTACCCATCTCTTCTCCTGAACGGAGAGAAAGCAGGCAGGTGGGATTGTTAGAAATGGTTTAATGAAGGAAAACATTTGTGTAAGCTGACAGTGAGGAATAGGTGTGAGAGGGCAGCAGGCTGAGGCTCTTTGCTTTTGTTGTCTGTTCAGATAAGAATGGGAGATGTCGGCAGAGAGAGGAAAGAGTGGAGCTGAAGGTGGCCTGAGATGCGCTGATCAGGAGAATGTTGGCCAAGTCAGAGAGTGGGACTTTGCAGTTGACTGCGTCATGCTGCTCACCTGTCAACTCCTCCTTGTCTACTATCTCCAGATTAGAGGGGCCACCCTGATGCTGCTGACTTCTTTGGCCACCTCCAGTCATGCCTGTTCCACTTGGACCCCAACACACAACGTCTGGAGCCTGGCCCCTTTGTTTGTTTGCATTTCAAGCAGTCTTGTCTGTATCCAGCTTCCCTCCCCTCAGTCTTCTCTCTGTCTTCTATTGTTCATCTTCTTCATCCTCCTCCTTGCCCCTCTGGCTGCCATCATGAACTCATACCTTCCTGTCCCTCCTTGCACAGCCCTTCTTCCACATTGCTTTCCTTGTCTTCATTAAGCCATTCCCATTCTAACATTCCTCCCCCAGCCCCTCCCCCTTCCACCTCCAACTCCCCTGGCCTCACCTCATGCTCCACCCCCCAGTCAAACTTCAGACTTCTGTTACGATGGCTGCATGAGTGCCACAGCACAATGCAGTCCAGATAGATACTGGTGTGTTCCACCAGGGGGACAGGAGTCCCTTGCAGTCCCCAACCCAAGGCACGGTACTGAACTGAACCAGTGACACAGGAAGGTCCATGGGTCGAGCAGCACAGTGCTATGAAGACCAGCTCAAAGAACAAAGAACAAAGAAAATTACAGCACAGGAACAGGCTCTTCGGCCCTCCAAGCCTGCACTGACCATGGTGCCTGACACGGAGCTCGGCACAGAGGTGGAAGTCAGAAACCAGTCCGCCCTGGCAGAGTGGTTTACAACACATCAGGACCAGTGCAGCACTGTGGCAGAAAGACTTTGTTGCACTCACCTTGAAATCTCTTTCAAACTGAGGACCACTCTTTATCAGTCGGGTTTTAGACCCGTGTAATTTCACGCTGGCATGACGCAAGATTGGAAGGCCCGACAGAATGCTGGCCGGCAGCTGTTGTAATGACCATTCATGAGATTTAATCCAGTGCTTGCATCCGAACCCACCTCCTCTTAGCAGTTGTAATCCTGTTCTGTCGAAATCCTTGTGCAGTTATTTTTAAAATGTGCTGAAGTTACCCTAGACTTGAAATTTAGCAATGCATTAGATCAAACTAATCACCATTGGGAGTTTCCACTAATTGCTCTCATTTTTGGAGCCTTTTTGGAGACATTTTCTTAATTACTATCTGTTGTACACCCATGTAACTAGTAAGTGCTTCTGTAGATTTTTTGGGGCCATTTTCATTTATTTAAGATCGCAAGTTACTCACAGGTGGCGTACGAGACATTGACTAAAAATGTTTATTATACAGCTGATTAAATAAAACTGTGCCAGGTTAACACACTTATACATATATTGTATGAAATTTAAAAACATTCGAAAACACAGCTGGTTCACAGAAGGTCTTATGTTTAGTGTACGCAATTGAGTTGAGCAGAAACTTGAACAAGAAACACTACTTCAAACTCGCGCAATTTTAATGCATCTGTCAATTGTGCTTAAAGCAAAAACTCTTGACCCATGTATATTCTATATAATGAAAGCTGTAATGAAAATTTGGGTACCGCAAGTAAAGTTTGCAACATTTGCAACACATACTGGTCCAAAGCAAAACCGTACATTAACATTCAGTATACCTTTAGCAGCAGAGATATTTCAATAATAGGTTATGGAAAAGGCGTGTGTGCTGGTATTCTGATACATGCATTTAACGAAGTAGAATATGAAATAGGAAAATGGTACATTCCACCCAGGAAGGGCAAATTAGTTAAGGAATATCTAGAATGCTTGCGCTTAGTCCCAAGTCTTCAAATATCAGGGAATTGTCAGAAGATCCCACAAAGGGCATGCAGTCCACAAAGCTGTAACCCCAAGTAACATGTCAAAATTTCACTGTCTTCTCATGGCTATTTTCATTTCCTGTTTTATTCCCAACTAAGTTATATTTGAAGAATCATTGTGAGAATTAACAATTATAGGGAGCAACTTCAAATGGCACAGCGGTTAGCATTGCTGCCTCACAGAACCAGAAACCTGGGTTTGATTCCCAGCTTGGATCACCTTGTGGAGTCTGCACATTCTTCCCGGGTCTGTGTGGGTTTTCTCCAGATGCTCTGATTTCCTCCCACAGTCTGAAAGATGTGCTGGTTAGGTGCATTGGCCATGCTAAATTCTCCCTCAGTGTATCCGAACAGGCACTGGAGTGTGGCAACTAGGAGATTTTCACAGTGACTTCATTGCAGTGTTAATGTAAGCCTACTTGTGACACTAATAAATAAACTTTTTTAAAAATGAGAATGTAAACATGATCACAGTTTCTCATCAAGCATTTACTATCTAGTCATCCAGAAATGGTTTATTTTTATACTAATAGGCCAGCAGAGGTCTAAAGAACAAAACAAAGAACAAAGAATAAAGAACAGTACAGCACAGGAAACAGGCCCTTCGGCCCTCCAAGCCTGCGCCGCTCATTGGTCGAACTAGACTATTCGTTTGTATCCCTCCATTCCCAGACTGCCCATGTGACCATCCAGGTAAGTCTTAAACGATGCCAGCGTGTCTGCCTCCACCACCCTACTTGGCAGTGCATTCCAGGCCCCCAACCACTCTCTGTGTAAAAAACGTCCCTCTGATATCTGAGTTATACCTCGCCCCTCTCACCTTGAGCCTGTGACCTCGTGATCGTCACCTCCGACCTGGGAAAAAGCTTCCCACCGTTCACCCTATCCATACCCTTCATAATTTTGTACACCTCTATTAGGTCTCCCCTCATTCTCCATCTTTCCAGGGAGAACAAGCCCAGTTTACCCAATCTCTCCTCATAGCTAAGACCCTCCATAGCAGGCAACATCCTGGTAAATCTTCTCTGCACTCTCTCTAAAACCTCCACGGCCTTCTGGTAGTGCAGCGACCAGAACTGGATGCAGCACTCCAAATGTGGCCTAACCAGCGTTCTATACAGCTGCAACATCAGACTCCAGCTTTTATACTCTATACCTCATCCTATAAAGGCAAGCATGTCATATGCCTTCTTCACCACCTTCTCCACCTGTGCTGCCACCTTCAAGGATTTGTGGACTTGCACACCTAGGTCCCTCTGTGTTTCTATACTCTGATGGCTCTGCCATTTATTGTATAACTCCCCCCTACATTGGTTCTTCCAAAATGCATCACTTTACATTTATCTGGATTAAATTCCATCTGCCATTTCTCCGCCCAATTTTCCAGCCTATCTATGTCCTGCTGTATTGTCCGACAATGTTCATCGCTATCCGCAAGTCCAGCCATCTTCGTGTCATCCGCAAACTTGCTGATAACACCAGTTACACCTTCTTCCAAATCATTTATATATATCACAAATAGCAGAGGTCCCAGTACAGAGCCCTGCGGAACACCACTGGTCACAGACCTCCAGCCGGAAAAAGACCCTTCGACTGTTACCTCTGTCTCCTGTGGCCAAGCCAGTTTTCTACCCATCTAGCCACCTCTCCTTGTATCCCATGAGCCTTAACCTTCTTAACCAACCTGCCATGAGGGACTTTGTCAAATGCCTTACTGAAATCCATATAGACGACATCCACAGCCCTTCCTTCGTCAACCGTTTTTGTCACTTCCTCAAAAAACTCCACCAAATTTGTAAGGCACGACCTCCCTCTTACAAAACCATGCTGTCTGTCACTAAGGAGATTGTTCCGTTCTAAATGCGCATACATCCTGTCTCTAAGAATCCTCTCCAACAACTTCCCTACCATGGACGTCAAGCTCACTGGGCTATAATTACCCGGGTTATCCCTGCTACCCTTCTTAAATAACGGTACCATATTCGCTATCCTCCAATCCTCAGGGACCTCACCTGTGTCCAATGAAGAGACAAAGATTTCCGTCAGAGACCCAGCAATTACATCTCTTGTCTCCCTGAGCAGTCTAGGATAAATGCCATCAGGCCCTGGGGATTTGTCAGTTTTAATGTTACCTAAAAAACCTAACACTTCCTCCCTTGTAATGGAGATTCTCGCTAACGGGTCAACACCTCCCTTTGAGACACTCCCAGTCAACAAGTCCCTCTCCTTTGTGAATACCAATGCAAAGTATTCACTCAGGATCTCCCCTATTCCCTTGGGTTCTCAGCATAATTCTCCTCCTTTGTCCCTGAGAGGTCCGACTTTTTCCCTGACAACTCTTTTGTTCCTAACATATGAATAAAATGCCTTAGGGTTCTCCTTAATCCTGTCTGCCAAGAACATTCCATGACCTCTTTTTGCCCCTCTAACTCCCCGTCTATATGTTGATGCCAGTTACATGAGCATGGAACAATTTATGTGCAAAAGGTAACTTTGTTCCACTTTGAGTTTTCATCTTTGTAAGTCATTCATTCACTTTCACAGAACTATGCCACAACCACTTTGAATGTGAAATGTTGTTCGTTTTCTAGGATTATGGGTTGGTTCTGCAATATCCACTCTAATGGCATGATAACTAACTGCCAGTGTGGAACTGATTATCCAACTCATGACATGTCTTGACATCCAGATCCAAATGCTACAGTAAGTCATTATTTGGAGAGTTGAGGAGTTCATTCATTTCGATGACCAACAGTCTACACCAAAGAAATCACTCCAGTTGATATCAAGAAAAATACACAGAACGATCTTTCACAGCAAGCAGTCATACAATGTTTATGCACA
The DNA here is from genome assembly GCF_964213995.1 of Mustelus asterias. NCBI lineage: Eukaryota > Metazoa > Chordata > Chondrichthyes > Carcharhiniformes > Triakidae > Mustelus > Mustelus asterias. The sequence goes on from NC_135820.1 coordinate 39,505,913, forward strand.
AATCAATAGCACAAATTGAAAGCAGACTACCAGTAGCTATAGCTGGTTCTCCATGAGCTATCTGTCACTTAGGATGTTATTATTCTACACAGTAAGCCAATAGTGATTTCAATGGAACTGCAGGATTGAGTGTCATCTCTTGCCAACAATGGCCATCAAGGGAGAGTTAAAACAATTGTCATCTTCAGAACCAAAGTATACTGCCCAGGAGTGGGGAACAAGATAGAATAATCTGTTATAAACTGTCCCAACTGTTTTTGGCAATAACAGTTGAATTTGAGGCTGCACCTTCAGATTATTGGTGCACTTTTAACTCGCCTCACCAGATAGAAACAGGACAGACATGCACCTTAAAGAAGATCAGCAAAATATTAACTCTCTTTCCTGATTGATTCCTGCTACCATCTCAAATGGGTCTTTTTTTGGTAGGCCAGTCTTAGGCAGGAGTCATAGAGTCATAGAGGTTTACAGCATGGAAACAGGCCCTTCGGCCCAATGTGTCCATGCCACCCTTTTGTAAAAACAAACTGCTAAACTAATCCCAATTGCCCACATTTGGCCCATATCCCTCTATACCCATCGTACCCATGTAACTATCTAAATGCTTATAAAAGATAAAATTGTACCCACCTCTACTACTACCTCTGGCAGCTTGTTCCAGACACTCACCACCCTCTGTGTGAAAAAATTGCCCCTCTGGATACTTTTGTATCTCTCCCCTCTCACCTTAAACATATGCCCTCTAGTTTTAGACTCCCCTACCTTTGGGAAAAGATATTGACTATCTACCTTGTCTATGCCCCTCATTATTTTATAGACCTCTATAAGGTCACCCCTCAGCCTCCTACGCTCCGGAGAAAAAAGTCCCAGTCTATTCAGCCTCTCCTTATAACTCAATCCATCAAATCCCGACAGCATCCTAGTAAATATTTTCTGCACTCTTTCTATTTAATAATATCCTTTCTATAATAGGGTGACCAGAACTGCACACAGTATTCCAAGTATGCCTTACCAATGTCTTGTACAACTTTAACGAGACGTCCCAACTCCTGTATTCAATGTTCTGACCGATGAAACCAAGCATGCTGAATGCCTTCTTCACCACTCTGTCCAACTGTGATTCCACTTTCAAGGAGCATGAACATGTACCCCTAGATCTCTTTGTTCTGTAACTCTCCCCAATGCCCTACCATTAACTGAGTAAGTCCTGCCCTGGTTCAATCTACCAAAATGCATTACCTCGCATTTGTCTAAATTAAACTCCATTTGCCATTCATCAGCCCACTGGCCCAATTGATCAAGATCCTGCTGCAATTGGAGATAACCTTCCTCACTGTCCACCATGCTACCAATCTTGGTGTCATCTGCAAACTTACTAACCATACCCCCTATATTCTCATCCAAATCATTAATATAAATGACAAATAACAGTGGACCCAGTACTAATCCCTGAGGCACACCGCTGGTCACAGGCCTCCAGTTTGAAAAACAACTCTCTACAACCACCCTCTGGCTTCTGTCAAGAAGCCAATTTTGGATCCCGTGAGATTTAACTTTATGCAACAACCTACCATGCGGTACCTTGTCAAAGGCCTTGCTAAAGTCCATGTAGACAACATCAACTGCAATGCCCTCATCAACTTCTTGGTTACCCCTTCAAAAAACTCAATTAAATTTGTGAGACATGATTTTCCATTCACAAAGCCATGCTGACTGTCCCTAATCAGTCCTCGCATCTCGAAATGCCTGTAGATCCTGTCTCTCAAAATACCTTCCAACAATTTACCCACCACAGATGTGAGGCTCACTGGCCTGTAGTTCCCAGGCTTTTCCCTGCAGCCCTTTTTAAACAAAGGCACAACATTTGCCACTCTCCAATCTTCAGGCACCTCACCCGTGACTATCGATGATTCGAGGAGTTCCAATAATACATAAATCAGGGTGCCATGATTTGCAAAGGACCATAATGGCAGTTCAGCAGCCTATTGAGTGCTTTGGGTTGCTCACTGTGAACACTTTGCTCAGTAGCGCTCATCAGGAAAGAGGAAGAGGTCTTTCAGAGGATGTATAAAGCTTTCCGTAGAAGAGTTAAGAGGAGTAGGAGTGTCTTTCCAAGATTCACAAGGAAAGTTTGAGCCCAATGTGAAGTGATCCAGATTCCATTCCCTCTTCCCCTCCCCCACCAGCATCACCATCACATACTTTGATACAGGCCCGTTGCCTGCACTAGCTCAAAGTATGCCGCTGCACAACTCCAAGCCCTGAGTGATGTTAAAATTTTCATCTGCTCCTCCTTAGTTTTTCCAGATCCTTTAATGCAAAATATTAATATTGTTGTGTGACAGCCACTGTGAATTAAACAACAAGGCATGAAATGATGGCCACTGATGATGTAACCCTCCTCCTGGTGCTGGGGCCTGTTTCAAAGGATCCCAGCTACAGCTTCCTGCTGCACTTAGCGATTTGGCTGGCTGTTTTGGACAGGAGCTGGACCAAAATAATTGAAACAAGGCATTGCCTCCAAGGTCAGCCAGCCTCTATGTCATGCTCATGGTCGAGTTATTCAGCACCCGTATCTGGGCTTCAGCAGACCCTCCCAGCCTCCCTGTTACTTACAAGGACTGCATTAATGAAAGAAAATAATATGACTCAGGCCTCCCTGACATTGAAATTTCCAATGTAAAAGAGGTGGAAGCATGGAAATGCATCATAGAATCCCTATAATGCAGAAGGAGATCATTTGGCCCATCAAATCTGGAAAAACTCTCCAAAAGAGCATCTTATCCAGGCCCTATCCCCGTAACTCCACGTTAATTCCCCCTAACCTACAAATCTTTGGACACTAAGGACCAATTTAGAACAGACAATCCACCTAACCTGCACTGTGGGAGGAAACCAGAGCAAACCTATGCAAGCACGTGGCAGGAAGGTTGGCTAAGGCTACTGGGGAGAGTTTAAACTAGATAGGTTGGGGGGAGGGGATCAAAGTGATGTGACTGAGAGTGAGGAAGGTAGCTCGCAAACAGAGAAGGGTTATAGGCAGTGCAAGAGGGCAGGTGGACTGGGAACAGAGAAGGGGAGAGGTCAGACCATAGGATTGAGATGTGTCTACTCTAATGCCAGGAGTATAGTGAATAAACAACTAGCTAAAGGAGGAGAGGGCTTGGGAGATGTTAGTAGCGCTTCAACAAACCGGGTCCAGATAAAGGCTGACATAAAGACACTTTGCCTGAATGCACGAAGCATTCGAAACAAAGTAAATGAGTTGATGGCACAAATCCATACAAATGAATATGATCTAGTGTCCATCACAGAAACGTGGTTGCAGGGTGACCGGGACTGGGAACTGAATATACAGGGTTATCAGGCATTTAGGAAGGATAGACAGGTAGAAAAAGGAGGTGGGGTAGCTTTGTTAATAAAGGATAATATCAGGACAGTAGTGAGAGACAACATAGGCTCTAAGGAGCAAAACGTGGAATCGTTGTGGGTGGAGATAAGGAATAGTAGGGGGAGAAAGACACTGGTAGGCGTGGTCTATAGGCCCCCAAATAATAACTTAGAGGTGGGGAGGGCTATAAACAAGCAAATAATGGATGCGTGCAAAAGTGGAACGGCAATAATCATGGGGGATTTTAACCTACATATTGATTGGTCGACTCAAATTGGACATGGAGGGCTTGAGGAAGAGTTCTTGGAATGCTGTCGGGATTGTTTCATTGAACAGTATGTTACAGAACCTACGAGAGAGCGAGCTATCTTGGATCTGGTTCTGTGCAATGAGACAGGTAGGATTAAGGATCTTCTTGTGAAGGATCCTCTTGGGATGAGTGATCATAATATGGTGGAATTTCTGATACAGATGGAGGGTGAGAAAAACCAGTGTCCTCTGCTTGAACAGAGGGGAGTACGATAGGATGAGGGTGGAATTGGCTAATGTAGACTGGGCGAGCAGACTGGTAGGTAGGACAGCTGAGGAACAGTGGAGGATTTTTAAGGAGATTTTTTTAAGTACTCAGCAAAAATATATTCCGGTGATAAAGAAGGACTGTAAGAAAAAGGATAACCGGACGTGGATAACGAAGGAAATAAAGGAGAGTATTAAAATAAAATCAGATGCGTACAGAGTGGCCAAAAATAGTGGAGAATTAGTGGATTGGGAAAGCTTTAAAGAAAAACAAAGAACGACTAAGAAAGCGATTAAGAAAGGAAAGATAGATTATGAAACTAAACTAGCTCAAAATATAAAAAATGATAATAAAAGTTTTTACAAGTATATAAAAAGGAATAGAGTGGCTAGAGTGAATGTTGGACCCTTGGAAGATGAGAGGGGGGATTTAATAGTGGAAAACGAGGAAATGGCTGAGACTTTAAATAAGTTCTTTGTGTCGGTCTTCACGGTGGAAGACACAAATAGTTTGCCGAATATTAGAGATCGAGAGTTGGTGGGAGGGGAGGTCCTTAATACAATTACTGTTACTAAGGAGGTGGTGCTTGGTAGACTAATAGGACTGAAGGTAGACAAGTCTCCGGGCCCGGATGGAATGCATCCCAGGGTACTGAAAGAAATGACTGAGGGAATAGCAGATGCGTTAGTAGTAATTTGTCAAAATTCGCTGGACTCTGGGGTAGTGCCGGCTGACTGGAAAACAGCTACTGTCACGTCGCTGTTTAGAAAAGGAAGTAGACAAAAGGCGGGTAACTACAGGCTGGTTAGCTTAACGTCCGTAGTTGGGAAGATGCTAGAGTCCATTATTAAAGAGGAAATAACAGAGCACCTGAATAAGAATGGTTCGATCAAGCAGACGCAGCATGGATTCATGAAGGGAAAGTCGTGTTTGACGAATCTACTGGACTTTTATGAAGATGTCACTAGTGCGGTTGACAGAGGGGAACCGGTGGACGTGGTGTTTTTAGATTTCCAGAAGGCGTTCGATAAGGTGCCTCACAAAAGGTTGCTGCAGAAGATTGGGGTACACGGAGTTAGGGGTAAGGTGTTGGCGTGGATTGGGGATTGGCTATCTAACAGGAAGCAGAGAGTTGGGATAAATGGGTGTTTTCTGGTTGGCAGTTGGTGACCAGTGGCGTGCCGCAGGGATCGGTGCTGGGGCCTCAATTGTTTACCATTTAAATAGATGATCTGGAGGAGGGGACTGAATCTAGGGTATTCAAGTTTGCTGATGACACGAAGGTGAGTGGGAAAGCAAATTGCGTGGAGGACGCGGAAAGTCTGCAGAGAGATTTGGATAGGCTGAGCGAGTGGGCGAGGATCTGGCAGATGGAATATAACGTTAGCAAATGTGAGGTTATCCACTTTGGAAGAAATAATAGTAAATTGGAATATTATTTAAATGGAGAAAAATTACATCGTGCGACTGTGCAGAGGGACCTGGGGGTCCTTGTGCACGAATCGCAAAAACTCAGTCTGCAGGTGCAGCAGGTGATCAAGAAGGCTAATGGAATGTTTTGCTTTTATCGCGAGGGGGATAGAATATAAAAGCAGGGAGGTCTTGCTGCAACTGTACAAGGCACTGGTGAGGCCGCAACTGGAGTACTGCGTGTAGTTTTGGTCCCCTTATTTGCGAAAGGATATATTGGCCTTGGAGGGAGTGCAGAGAAGGTTCACCAGGTTGATACCGGAGATGAGGGGTGTAGCTTATGAGGAGAGATTAAACAGATTGGGTCTGTACTCGTTGGAGTTTAGAAGGATGAGGGGTGATCTTATAGAGACATATAAGATAATGAAGGGGCTGGATAGGGTAGAGGTGGAGAGATTCTTTCCACTTAGAAGGGAAACCAAACTAGAGGGCACAGCCTCAAAATAAGGGGGGGCCGGTTCAGAACAGAGTTGAGGGGGAACTTCTTCTCTCAGAGGGTAGTGAATCTCTGGAATTCTCTGCCCATTGAAGTGGTGGAGGTTTCCTCGTTGAATATGTTTAAATCACGGGTAGATAGTTTTCTGATCGATAAGGGAATTAGGGAATATGGGGAGCAGGCGGGTAAGCGGAACTGATTCGCTTCAGATCAGCCATGATCTTGTTGAATGGCGGGGCAGGCTCGAAGGGCCAGATGGCCTACTCCTGCTCCTATTTCTTATGTTCTTATGTTCTTATGAATGTGCAAACTCCACACAGACAGTGACCTAAGGCTGGAATCGAATCCGGGTCCCTGGCGCTGTGAAGCATTAGGGCCAACCATTGTGCCACAGTGCTGCATCCCCATAGAGTTGGAAGAGAAAGATACCATTTGTGCTAAATCAATGACAGGACATTATATCCTTCATTAAGTAGGTAGGACCCACAGTCAATTCCAATCTCACAAAATTCTTTAACATTCAGAAAACATTTCTAACCCCCCCCCCCCCCCCCCCCCCGCCCCCAAATGTTTGATGCAGTTTATGTTTTTGCAGGAATTTTCTGACTATGGACTATCTTGTAACTTATTTCAGATATCTAATTATAACATATTTATTATTAGTTAAATGTGCCCCGATAGGGCCTCTGTGACCAGATGATTATATTTATACAGGACAGCTATAAAGTGTATTGATCAACCCCAGTAAAATATGAGTTTGAACTGAAAGTGCCAGGGAAGTAGCCCATTAGCAGGTTGGAACTGTCTTACGTTTAATTTATAAATGGACATTTTATTGCCAAAATAACATTTTTCAGCTCGATAGTTTTTCATGAGGAAATACGTTATCAGTAGTAATTTAAATTGCATTCTTATGCTGAGTTTTGTGCTCTGCTTTGCAAGCTTGAAATCTAAGCTTGAAATCTTTTAAGATTGATTTTGAGTGATTTAGGGTGGAGTTTAATCTGTGGTCCATCTTTCCCGATGGCGGAAGCCAGCGCCCACTTGATTCATATGAAAATTTAAAGGGCTGGTGATATGTTCGCAAATGTACAATTATATGGAGGGGGTGCATTTCCATTGGAGGATCCCACCATTAGGTGACAGTTCAGCAGGCCTGGCCAAGCAAGAAGCCTGGACAAGCAGACAGTTTCAATAAAAGGGCCCTCCTTTTTGTCAAAAATCTGAGTCATTTGTTTCCCCCTCAAACCTCACCCTCCCCCATCATTCTGCCCTTCATTAACCTTTATTACCCCAAGGGCCCCTTTCCATCATGTCCAATCCCTTTCCACTTCGGAGATGTCAGCGTTCAGAGACTAGGCCTATGGTTTAGCGATGCCTCCCTGTACGTTAGCCTCCAAGCTAAGCCATCAGGTGGGAGGTGCTTTTCCTGAATGATAGCAACAGGGGATAGTCCCACCTGAACAATGTGGACTGGACAGAGATCACAGTGGAGGTTAGAGACTGTGAGGTCCATCAAATATCCTGGGTCCCGTACAGGTAAAGTTCAATTCCTTAACTCAGTCTGCACGGTAAGGTCATAGGAGCATTACGCAACATGGCATTCAAGCATATGAATTGAAAGAAGATTATAAGGGACTCTTTACTCCACGGGCATTCGATCTTTGTAAACAATAATAGAAGAGCTTAGTTCGGAGAAACAAACTATTTACAATGGACATAGTCATAGCCTAAACTCCAGACTCAGCAGGTTACTGTCGAAACCTTAACTCCTGATCAACAACCGGCTAAGTAGCAGAATTCAGTTGGTGGAGTTGTGGATGATAATTTCCCGTGACCTCATGACCAAGATTACCTTTCTCCCACACACAAAGGGGATCTCCCTCTCCTCTTGACCTCTCAAACTGTGGGGTGCTCACCAGGCAGTACTCCTAGGTCTCCTACAGTTGCTCACCAACTGTGCTGCCACTTCCTGGTTCTCCAGCCACCATCAGGGACCTGGATCTATTCTATTCACGGCCTTGACCCCAGGAGGTTGGGGCTCAGTAGTCACAGACTTCTTGCTGCTACCCTGCTCTCTCTCTCCCTGAGGCTTCTGGATTCCCCTCCTTCCTCAGTCCTGTGCTCTGGACTTTAGGTTCTGCCCACTTCTCTTCAGCCTGTACTCTGGGCTTCACCCCAAGCTACCAAGGAAACACTCGTTCCGAGGGGGGCCCCACAGGATTGATCGGGTTCCCTGTCCCGTGCTCTCCTGGGCTGATGGTGTGGACATAGTGCCTCACAGGGAATGATGTTCAGTGGTCGGGGTCTGGAATCCAGTTTTACATTGATGTTGGAAGTCAGGACACTGCTCATTTCCTCCAATACAATCGGATAGTCATTAATGTAGGCATGAGGCTAGGTACTTGTGTGAGTGTGCAGCTGGGCTAGATAGGTGAATGTGTGATGAGCCACAGGACCGTATTTGAAGCCACAGTCTGTGACAGTTTGGCATGAGTGATTGAAAGCAACCTATCACATTGACAGGCCAATATGTGAGACGGGGATTTGTGCAGACAAGAGGTTCAGTTGGCATTTGACAAGTTGTTGAATCTCTACTTTCTCAAATCTCCTCTTAGCCTTCTTGTCACCAAGGAGAACAGTCCCAACCTCTCCGATCTACCATCATGACTGAAGTTTCTCATCCTTGGAACCACCCTTGTAAACCTCCAGTCCTCTAGCACCTCCCCTGAGTCTGGAGAGGATTGGAAGATTATGGACAGCACCTCTGCAATTTTCATTCTCACTCCCTTCAATATCATTGGATGCAACTCATCCAGTCCTGGCACCTTGTCAACTTTAAGTATTGACAGTCTATTCAATTTCCTTCTTATCAATATTGAACCCTTCCAGGGTCAAATTTCCTTATCTGTCACTATATCCTCGACATCATCTACCTCTTTGGTATAGACAAATGCAAAGTATTAATTTAATACCTCAGCCTTGCCAACCTCCATGTGTAAATCCCTTTTTAGCTCCCTCATTGGCTTTACTCCACCTTTCACCTCTCTCTTACTATTTATGTGCCTGGGATTCCCCTTTATGTTGGCTGCCAGTCTTGGTTCCTAATCCCTTTTTGCTTCACTAAAGTGGTTTTTCACCTCCTTGCTGAACCTTTGATATTCCTCTTGGTTCTCAACTATATTTGCTACCTGACATTTGTCATAAGCATACTTTTCTTCTTTATCTTAACATGTATCTCTTTTTTCATCCAGGGACCTCTGGATTTGATTGCCCTACCTTTCCCTTTGAGGGCAATATATCTTGACTGTGTCGGGACCATTTCTGTTTTGAAAGTTGCCCATTGTTTAGCTACGGTGTTTCTCGCCAACCTTTCATTCCAGTCTATCTGGCCCAGCACCATTCTTTTCCCATTGCAGTTGGCTCTCCCTAGCTAATTATCTTCACTCTGGATTGCCTATTTTCCTTTTCTATCATCATCCTAAACCTTACGGCAACAGAGGAATAGTAGACATCTCTTTTGTGTAGGAGACTCTGGTGTGCGTTTGTGATCAATGTTTACTTAATACTCATATGTGTGTCCATTTTGATGTTCACCAGTCTGTGCAATGTGGAGGAAGATGTGGGCTCTGAAGACACTCCATTATATGCAGTGTCAAGGAGATTGTCTGAGAAAATGTTGCACGTGGAAAATTGAACTGCCTTATGTGAAGTCAAGAACCCATAGCAATGGAGCAGGTTCTGAGATCCTGGTCATGTTAGATTAATTGACATTGTCCACTGGCACATTAGTTCTCCTGAATAACATTCTTTAGACACTGGTATGTTGTTGTAATATGCTTTAATGGACAGCAGCATGGGGAAAAAAGGATCCAGGGATAGTGGGGAGAGGTGGGATCAGGGTACTGAATTTGATGATCATCCATGATTATGGTGGATGGCGAAGCAGGTACGAAAGGCCAAATGGCCTATTCCTACTTCTATTTTTTATGTATGAAATCACTAGAAAGAAGTGTGTCATGTAATCCATTGTTTTTTGCACTTTTGCTATTGAGCAGAGCACACACATACAGCTTTGAACAAAGAACAAAGAAAATTACAGCACAGGAACAGGCCCTTCGGCCCTCCAAGCCTGCACCGACCATGCTGCCCGACTTAACTAAAACTCCCTACCCTTCCGGGGACCATATCCCTCTATTCCCATCCTATTCATGTACTTGTCAAGACACCCCTTAAAAGTCACTACTATATCCGCTTCCACTACCTCCCCCGGCAACGAGTTCCAGGCACCCACTCATCTCCGTGTAAAAAATCTGCCTCGTACATCTTCTTTAAACCTTGCATCTTAAACCTATGCCCCCCTAGTAATTGACTCTTCTACCCTGGGAAAAAGCTTCTGACTATCCACTCTGTCCATGCCTCTCATAATCTTGTAGACTTCTATCAGGTTTCCCCTCAACCTCTGTCGCTCCAGTGAGAACCAACCAAGTTTCTCCAACCTCTCCTCATAGCTAATGCCCTCCATACCAGGCAACATCCTGGTAAATCTTTTCTGTACCCTGTCCAAAGCCTCCACATCCTTCTGGTAGTGTGGCGACCAGAATTGAACACTATATTCCAAGTGTGGCCTAACTAAGGTTCTATAAAGCTGCAACATGACTTGCCAATTTTTAAACTCAATACCCCAGCCGATGAAGGCAAGCATGCCATATGCCTTCTTGACTACCTTCTCCACCTGCATTGCCACTTTCAGCGACCTGTGTACCTGTACACCCAGATCTCTTTGTCTATCTTAAGGGTTCTGCCATTTACTGTATATTTCCTACCTGTATTAGACCTTCCAAAATGTATTACCTCACATTTGTCCGGATTAAACTCCATATCATCCATTTGCTGCTGATGTCTTCAAGCTTCCTAACTATATATGAATGTTCCCATGTGCCTGGTCTAAATAAATGAACTCACAACATTTTTACACTGTCCTTTACAAGCGATTGTGCCTTTATATCATTACAACAACACAACAGTGTGTGACATATATCCATTCCCATTGCTATTCTATGTGATGGAGCATGTGGTTTTAGAGGTAGCTGCTGGGGGGGTTGGAATTAGGTAGGCAGGAGTTCACAGACATTACAAACAGGCAAACCTGTCCCTCTAATAGGAACATGAGTGCAGTCACTTAACCCCCTGCAGTCCAGGAAAACTCCTTCCTGTCAATGTGAATGTTCTCTCTGCCAGCCAGCACCCTGATCTTGACACTCTGGACCCAACTTTGCACAGTATCGACCATGTCTTATTGGTTTCTCATTCTGTTTACCTTTATTGACTGCCCCCAATAACCCTTCCAGCCCCACCCCTCCCACCCGCCACCCCAATTATCTCCAAGACGCCTGGCCCATCTCACTGCACAATTCCACGCTTTGATCAACCTGCTGTTCACCTTCAAAGCCCCCATTCAAACCTCCCCCACCCCCTCACCCCGACCCAAACAAGCAGCCATTTCCCTGCTTCTGTTCTTTGTGCCGCAGAGTTTAAGAGAAAACAACTGTTCGCTTCAGACACAACTGCACAAAGCGGGTTGTTGCGCAGCACCCTTAAATTAACACGAACCGGGTGCCATGGGACTCCTGTATGCCGCTGACTTAAATCTAGAAGGTGGAACTTAATTTTAAATGTTTTAAGATAACAAGAGTTTGAGGAATACAAATGTATTACATGGAGGAACCGGCCACGGGATGGCGTGAGGCCTGACCCGCCATGGCCATAGCACCAACTTCATTTTTCAGTCGAAATTCACCGCCATAATTTTGAAATTTTGGTTCCCGCATAATTAACTCACGTTCTCTGCTACAGGAGTCATCATCAAATTTAGCCATTAGTCATTTAAATAACATGGTCCTAAAAGAGACTGACATAATGCCTGCACAGATATAATAGCAATGTGCTGTACTACTATCATATTGCAGCATTTATTATTGTTAGAATCTGCTATGATTACATACCTATAGCGTGGCTCATTTGAAAGATAGATGCTGCATCCAGTCTATTGTTATTCTGTTGGGCATGTGGGAATTCATTTTTTTTAAGGCTGGAAGAAATTGATATTTCAAAACATATTCCTAAAAATCTATCTGCTGCCAGCTTTGGTGGATATATCCAAGATCCTGTGGGGGAAATTTCGACCTTGTGTGATGGTGAAAAATGGGTGATAATAAACTCAGTAAGAAGTTTAACAACACCAGGTTAAAGTCCAACAGGTTTATTTGGTAGCAAAAGCCACACAAGCTTTCGAGGCTCTGAGCCCCTTCTTCAGGTGAGTGGGAATTCTGTTCACAAACAGAACTTATAAGACACAGACTCAATTTACATGAATAATGGTTGGAATGCGAATACTTACAACTAATCCAGTCTTTAAGAAACAAAACAATGGGAGTGGAGAGAGCATCAAGACAGGCTAAAAAGATGTGTATTGTCTCCAGACAAGACAGCCAGTGAAACTCTGCAGGTCCACGCAACTGTGGGAGTTACAAATAGTGTGACATAAATTCTGATTCTAGGATCGCATGATAAAGACTCAGGAGGAAAAAAGCAGAAATATTTATGTGAAATAGTGTGACATAAACCCAATATCCCGGTTGAGGCCACTCTACACCAGCATCCCCCATGACGATGGCATTGCTGCAACGGCCTCAGTGCTCAGCGCCAACAACTGCCAGTTTCCAGATGCAATTTTACATCTCATCCGCTTCATCCTGGACCACAATATCTTCACCTTCAACAACCAGATCTTCATCCAGACACACGGAACAGCCATGGGGACCAAATTTGCACCTCAATATGCCAACATCTTCATGCACAGGTTCGAACAAGACTTCTTCACCGCACGGGACCTTCAACCGGTGCTATACACTAGATACATCGATGACATTTTCTTCCTTTGGACTCATGGTGAACAATCACTGAAACAACTCTATGATGACATCAACAAGTTCCATCCCACCATCAGGCTCACCATAGACTACTCTCCGGAATCGGTTGCATTCTTGGACACGCGCATCTCCATTAAGGACGGTCACCTCAGCACCTCACTGTACCGCAAGCCCACGGATAACCTCACGATGCTCCACTTCTCCAGCTTCCACCCTAAACACGTTAAAGAAGCCATCCCCTACGGACAAGCCCTCCGTATACACAGGATCTGCTCGGATGAGGAGGATCGCAACAGACACCTCCAGACGCTGAAAGATGCCCTCATAAGAACAGGATATGGCGCTAGACTCATTGATCAACAGTTCCGACGCGCCACAGCGAAAAACCGCACCGACCTCCTCAGAAGACAAACACGGGACACAGTGGACAGAGTACCCTTCGTTGTCCAGTACTTCCCCGGAGCGGAGAAGCTACGGCATCTCCTCCGGAGCCTTCAACATGTCATTGATGAAGACGAACATCTCGCCAAGGCCATCCCCACACCCCCACTTCTTGCCTTCAAACAACCGCACAACCTCAAACAGACCATTGTCCGCAGCAAACTACCCAGCCTTCAGGAGAACAGTGACCAAGACACCACACAACCCTGCCACAGCAACCTCTGCAAGACGTGCCGGATCATCGACACAGATGCCATCATCTCACGTGAGAACACCATCCACCAGGTACACGGTACATACTCTTGCAACTCGGCCAACGTTGTCTACCTGATACGCTGCAAGAAAGGATGTCCCGAGGCATGGTACATTGGGGAAACTATGCAGACGCTGCGACAACGGATGAATGAACACCGCTCGACAATCACCAGGCAAGACTGTTCTCTTCCTGTTGGGGAGCACTTCAGCGGTCACGGGCATTCGGCCTCTGATATTCGGGTAAGCGTTCTCCAAGGCGGCCTTCGCGACACACGACAGCGCAGAGTCGCGGAGCAGAAACTGATAGCCAGGTTCCGCACACACAAGGACGGCCTCAACCGGGATATTGGGTTTATGTCACACTATTTCACATAAATATTTCTGCTTTTTTCCTCCTGAGTCTTTATCATGCGATCCTAGAATCAGAATTTATGTCACACTATTTGTAACTCCCACAGTTGCGTGGACCTGCAGAGTTTCACTGGCTGTCTTGTCTGGAGACAATACACATCTTTTTAGCCTGTCTTGATGCTCTCTCCACTCCCATTGTTTTGTTTCTTAAAGACTGGATTAGTTGTAAGTATTCGCATTCCAACCATTATTCATGTAAATTGAGTCTGTGTCTTATAAGTTCTGTTTGTGAACAGAATTCCCACTCACCTGAAGAAGGGGCTCAGAGCCTCGAAAGCTTGTGTGGCTTTTGCTACCAAATAAACCTGTTGGACTTTAACCTGGTGTTGTTAAACTTCTTACTGTGTTTACCCCAGTCCAACGCCGGCATCTCCACATCATGATAATAAACTGGCAGCCCGTTAAACACCCCAGGGGATTTTGGGGTCCATGGCAGCAGGGGAAGTCCAGCATGGTGTGTAGTGGGTTAATTCGATATTGTCCATCTTACCGTCACCCAAAGATTAAATTACGCTGCTGGAGTTTTAGCAGGACGAACATTCGCATGAAATCGACCCTAACTTCGGAGTTTCCAGAATATCTCATTCTGAAAGCGACGAAGCAGAAAAGGAGATATTGGTGCACCAGGAAGCCAATGTTGTCCTTATCCCTTAAGCTGTCAGAAACCAGGAGTAACAATCATGCCACTTTACTATATAGAGTCCATAGAATCATAGAATCCCTACAGTGCAGAAGGAGGCCATTCAGCCCATTGAGTTTGCACTGACCACAATCCCACCCCGGCCCTATCCCCATAATCCCACACACTTACCCTGTTAATCCCCTGACACTAAGGGGCAATTTAGCATGGCCAATCAACCTAATCAGCAACCCATTCACGAAATTGTGCAAATGTGTGACTTTGAAATGTGGATGCAGAAATACAATCTTTGCTGTACCCCTCTTGCAAAACAATTGCCTCAGGTCTCAATGTGGCACTTGATGTGCACGTGCTCATTCGGCATCAGAAGTGTGACTTCTGCCATGTTGAATTAAGGTCCTCAATAAACATGAAGGGTGCGTGGTGCAAGTTTTAAAAATGGCATGTACTTCAGATTGGGAGGGGGATATGGCTGCTGAGCTTCCATTGAGATGGAAGTGGTGGGTGACCTCCGATAGCTCTGGGCCTCAAGGATCCGGATGCAGTTTGAAGTATCAGGCAGAGTAGTCTGGCCCATGTGGCTGTGTGGCATCCATAAGGGCACAGGTGGAGTGCGTAGTGGAGGTTTAGGCATGCTGTCATCCTGAGAGATATTGCTCAGGCCACTGTCGTCTAATGGTGCCTCAGCGCTCCTAGAGCTCACCAACAGGCAAGAAGAATGTGGCAATGACGTGATGCTCTGGAAACTCCTGTCAATACTGACATTCAAAGTTAAGAAGGGAGTTCTCTGACTTCCATGTAAGCTGCCACTGGAGCTATCAGAGCTGTCAGCTAAAACTCCCTCACGGTGGGTGCCACAGTATGGTTCATAGAGCTGACCACTGTAGTATAACCTGACATAGCAAAATGTGGTACTGGGTACTGCACTGCCTACAGTGTCAGGTAAGGAGACACATGATCTCAGATTAGTGGGGTAAATATGTGAGGTTACGGGGATAGGTTCTGTGTGGGATCTTCTGTCAGAGAGTCGGTGTAGGCGCAATGGGCGGAATGGCCTCCTTCTGCACTCTAGGGCTTCTATTCTATTCTAAGCTGACTGGAGGGCTGTGCAGTTGACCTGATATATGCCAATCAATCTTTTTTGGTAGACTTGGCCCTCACCATCGCAATCCTCTACAGCAGAGCCAGTGACCTTATCCTCTGCAAGGAGAAAAAATGGAAATGTGAAAGGACATGCAGAGCAGGGTTCCCCTGTGGCCATACCCCTCCACAACAGGTATACTGAATTGGATACTGTTGTGGGAGATGCTTTACCTGGACAAGCTGCGACAGCCAGAACTCTGATACTGAGTCTGGCCGACAGCGCAAGAGGGTGGGATGAAGAAGAGGAGAGCAGTAGTGATAGGGGCCTCAATGGTCAGAGGTGCGGACAGGAGATTCTGTGGTCGGGACAGAGACTCCCGCATGGTTTATTGCCTCCCAGGTGCCAAAGTCAGGAATGTCTCTGACCGCGTGCACAGCGTTCTAAGGCGGGAAGGTGATCAGCCAGATGTCGTGGTACACATTAGTACCAATGACGTAGGTAGGAAGAGTGAGGAGGTCCTAAAGAGTGAGTACGAAGAGCTTGGAAGGAAGTTAAAAAGCAGGACCCCGAGAGTAGTAATCTTAGGATTGCTACCTGTACCACGTGCCAGTGAGGGTAGGAGTAGGATGCTTGGACCGATGAACACGTGGCTGAGGAACTGGTGTAGGGGGCAGGGTTTCCGATTCTTGGATCATTGGGACCTCTTCTGGGGCAGGTGGGACCTGTATAAGAGAGATGGGTTACACCTAAACTACAAGGGGACCAATATACTTGCAGGGATGTTTGCTAGTGTTATTGGGGAGCGTTTAAACTAGATTTGCAGTCTAGGGGGATGGGAACCAGGGTGCCAGCGCAGATAGTGGAGCAGGGGTAAAAAATCAGGTTAGCTCAAGCAAAATCACAAATGGAAGGGTTGAGTGTGGTGGAAATAACCTTTTGAGGTGTGTCTGTTTCAATGCAAGGAGTATTGTGGGGAAGGCAGATGAGCTGAAGGTGTAGATAGACACATGGAAATATGACATTATAGCCATTAGTGAAACTTGGCTACAGGAGGGGCAGGACTGGCAGCTCAATGTTCCAGGGTTCCAATGTTTCAGGCGGGATAGAGGCAGAGGGATAAAAGGTGGGGGAGTGGCATTGTTGGTCAGGGAAAATGTTACAGCGGTACTCAGGCAGGATAGATTAGGGAACTTATCTACAGAGGCCCTATGGGTGGGGCTGAGAAACAGGAAAGGTATGACCACATTAATGGGGTTGTATTATAGACCACCTGATAGTTAGCGAGAATTGGAGGAGCAAATCAGCAGAGAGATAGCTGACAATTGCAAGAAACACAAAGTTGTGATAGTAGGGGATTTTTATTTTCCACATATAGATTGGGAGTCGCATACTGTTAAAGGTTTAGACGGGGTAGAGTTTGTAGAATGTGTCCAGGAGAATTTTCTACATCAGTATATAGAGGTGCCAACTAGAGAGGATGCAATATTGGATCTCCTATTGGGAAATGAGTTGGGGCAGGTCATGGATGTGAGTGTGAGGGAATACTTTGGATCCAGTGATCATAATGCCATTAGTTTCAACCTAATCATGGATAAGGATAGATCTGGTCCTCGGGTTGAAGTTCTGAACTGGAAAAAGGCCAAATTTGATGAAATGAGAAGGGATCTGGGAAGTGTGGATTGGCACAGGCTGTTCTCTGGTAAGGATGTAAATGGAAAGTGGGAGGCCTTCAAAGGAGAAATTTTGAGAGTGCAGAGTTTGTATGTTCCTGTCAGAATTAAAGGCAAAGTAAATAGGAATAAGGAACCTTGGTTCGCAAGGGAGATTGTAACACTGATTAAGAGGAAGAGAGAGTTGTATGAAATGTATAGGCAGCAAGGAACAGATCAGATGCTCGAGGAGTATAAAAAGTGCAAGAAGCTACTTAAGAGGGAAATCAGGAGGCTAAAAGAAGACATGAGGTTGCTTTGGCAGACAGAGTGAAGGAAAATCCAAAGAGCTTCTATAGGTATGTTAGGAGCAAAAGGATAGTGAGGGATAAAATTGGTCCTCTTGAAGACCAGAGTGGTAGACTGTGTATGGAACCAAAAGAGATGGGGGAGATGCTAAATGGTTTTTTTGCATTCGTATTTACTGAGGAAACGGGCATGGAGTCTACGGAAATAGGGCAAACAGGTAAGAAGGTCATGGAATCTTTACAGATTAAAGGGGAGGAGGTGCTTGCTGTCTTGAGGCAAATCAGAGTGGATAAATCCCCAGGACCGGACAGGGTATTCCCACGGACCTTGAGGGAAGCTAGTGATGAACTTGCAGGGGCCCTGGCAGACATATTTAAAATGTCAGTATTCACGGGGGAGGTGCCGGATGATTGGAGGGTGGCTCATGTTGTTCCGTTGTTTAAAAAAGGTTCCAAAAGAAATCCGGGAAATTATAGGCCAGTACGTTTGACGTCGGTGGTGGGCAAGTTATTGGAAGGTGTGATAAGGGATAGGATCTACAAATATTTGGATAGACAGGGACTTATTAGGGAGAGTCAACATGGCTTTGTGCGTTATAAGTCATGTTTGACCAATCTATTAGAGTTTTTTGAGGAGGTTACCAGGAAAGTGGATGAAGGGAAGGCAGTGGATGTTGTCTACCTGGATTTCAGCAAGGCCTTTGATAAGGTCCCTCATGGGAGGTTAGTTAGGAAGGTTCAGTTACTGGCTCAATGGAAGAAGCCAGAGAGTGGTTGTGGAGGATTGCTTCTCTGAGCAGAGGCCTGTGACTAGTGGTGTGCTGCAGGGATCGGTGTTGGGTCCATTGTTGTTTGTCATCTATATCAATGATCTGGATGATAATGTGGTAAATTGGATCAGCAGGTTTGCTGATGATACAAAGATTGGAGGTGTAGTGGATAGTGAGGAAGGTTTTCAAAGCTTGCAGAGGGATTTGGACCAACTAGAAAAATGGGCTGAAAAATGGCAAATGGAATTTAACGCAGACAAGTGTGAGATATTGCACTTTGGAAGGACAAACCAAAGTAGAACGTACAGGGCAAATGGTAGGACTCTGAAGAGTGCAGTTGAACAGAGGGATCTGGGAATACAGGTACAGAATTCCCTAAAAGTGACGTCACAGGTGGATAGGGTCGTAAAGAGTGCCTTTGGTACATTGGCCTTTATAACTCAAAGTATCGAGTATAAGTGTTGGAGTGTTATGGTAAGATTATATAAGGCATTGGTGAGGCCAAATTTAGAGTATTGTGTACAGTTTTGGTCACCTAGTTACAGGAAGGATGTAAATAAGGTTGAAACAGTGCCAGTGCAGAGAAGGTTCACAAGGATGTTGCCGGGACTTGAGAAGCTGAGTTACAGAGAGAGATTGAATAGGTTGGGACTTTATTCCCTGGAGCGTAGAAGAATGAGGGGAGATTTGATAGAGGTGTATAAGATTTTGATGGGTATGGATAGAGTGAATGCAAGCAGGCTTTTGCCACTGAGGCTAGGGGAGAAAAAAACCAGAGGGCATGGGTTAAGGGTGAAAGGAGAAAAGTTTAAAGGGAATATTATGGGGGGCCTTCTTCACGCAGAGAGTGGTGGGAGTGTGGAATGAGCTGCCAGATAAAGTAGTAAATACGGGGTCACTTTTAACATTTAAGAAAAACTTGGACGGGTTTATGGATGAGAGGGGTGTGGAGGGATATGGTCCAAGTGCAGGTCAGTGGGACTAGGCAAAAAATGGTTCGGCACAGACAAGAAGAGCCATGAGGCCTGTTTCTGAGCTGTAATTTTCTATGGTTCTATGGTTCTGGTGACCTGACACCTAGAAAGTTCTATCTTTCTGCCATTGCTCCTGCACACTTGTGCTGGTGATTTACCCTGTGCTGAGCACCCCTCTAACCTTCCTGCTGAAGTATGTATGGTGCTAGGTTGCAAGCTCATAGCACTGGGGTCAGATTGAGTGATGCTGCAGGATGTCGAATCAGAATGGCTGCCATCCTCTTTCTGAAATGGCCCAGTGGCCTCATATTTTTGACACACAAAATGAAATAGAGGGACCGGTTTTAACATGGAGTGTAAAGGGAGAGCGTAGAGAGGGAGAGAGACAAGTGACTGAAGAAATGATGCGCGTCAATAAGCACATGGAATCAAGGCTTCGGTATTGAAGGCTTTAATAAAGTAACAAGGGAACTACTAACACGAATACACCAGTTCAGACTGAAGGGGTCCTGCCGGAGCAGGGGGTCTTATACCCTGCCACCGGAGGCGGGACCCCACTGGAATGTGCCACGATAACTCTCATAACAGGTAAACACCCTAACCCAACAACATAGTACAACCCCCACAGTAATAACACCCTAGCCCAACAGTAACATGGTAACAAACCCCAGTGGTGAACCAACGATGGTTCACCACATTCACCCCTCCTTTAAGAACAAAAGGTGGCGGGGTGGACGAAAAACAGGTCATATAACAGACAATAACAGAAAAGTCACAGGATTCACAAGTCCAGACGGTCTGGAGGACTGCACCGACGCTGCGATCTCCTCAACACCGGTTGCGAAACCGGAGCAGGTGCCGATCTCTTCAACACCGGTTGCGAAAACGGAGCAGGTGCTTGTGGTGGCGCTCTTAAAGTAACGTCTGGCTGTCCCCTCAAGGACTCCCGGGCCGGCCGGCCCTGGTGAGGCGATGGTGCAGGGGATCCTGGAACGTTTGGTGGTAGTGGTGGTGGTGATGATGATGGTGGCGCCGATCTCCGAGTCTCAGGCAAGCTGTACATGGGAGTAAAAGTGTTATGCACTGGTCCCGGTGCTGACCGCGCCACGTCTGGGGAAGTAATGAGGAGTAGTGGATTTGTGACTGGGGGAATAGGAGCGACAGGGGTTGCTACGTCCCCTGCGGGCGCCAGGTCTCTAATGGAGACAGTGTCCTCTCGCCCGTCAGGATATGCCACATAGGCATACTGAGGGTTGGCGTGGAGGAGTTGGACCGGTTCGACCAAGGGGTCGGACTTGCGAGCCCTCACATGGCGCCGCAGAAGGACGGGTCCTGGGTACGTCAACCAGGCTGGCAATGAGGTCCCCGAGGACGACTTCCGAGGGAATGAGAACATCCTCTCGTGGGGAGTAGCATTGGTTGCCGTACACAGGAGGGAGCGGATAGCATGGAGCGCATTTGGAAGGACCTCCTGCCAACGGGAGACTGGAAGGCCCCTGGATTTCAGTGCCAGTAGGACAGCCTTCCAGACTGTAGCATTCTCCCTTTCCACCTGTCCGTTACCCCTAGGGTTGTAGCTCGTGGTTCTACTAGAGGCAATCCCGAATGAGAGCAGGAATTGCCTCAAGTCGTTGCTCATGAACGACGAGCCCCTGTCGCTATGAATGTAGCAGGGGTACCCGAACAGGGTAAAAAGTTCACTGAAAACCTTGATGACGGTGGCAGTTGACGTGTCCGCACAGGGGAAAACAAACGGAAACCGGGAATACTCGTCTATTATATTGAGAAAATAGACATTCCGGTCCGTTGAGGGAAGGGGGCCCTTAAAATCCACACTCAGCCTCTCAAAAGGGCGAGTGGCCTTGACCAATTGTGCCCGGTCTGGTCGATAAAAGTGTGGTTTGCATTCTGCGCAAATCCGACAGCTTCTAGTTACTGACCTGACATCTTCCACCGAGTAGGGCAGGTTGCGGGCTTTGATGAAGTGGTAGAGTCTGGTGACTCCAGGATGACACAGATCATTGTGGAGAGCCTTCAAGCGGTCCTCCTGCATGATGGCGCATGTTCCGCGCGAGAGGGCATCCGAGGGCTCATTGAGCTTCCCTGGACGATACATAATATCGTAATTATAGGTGGAGAGCTCAATTCTCCACCGCAAGATCTTATCGTTCTTGATCTTGCCCCTCTGCGTGCTACTGAACATAAACGCCACGGATCGTTGATCCGTGATCAGGGTGAACCGCTTACCTGCCAGGTAATGGCGCCAGTGTCTGACTGCCTCCACAATGGCCTGAGCCTCCTTTTCCACCGCTGAGTGCCGAATCTCTGGGCCTTGAAGGGTGTGGGAAAAAAAACGCGACGGGCCTGCCTGCCTGGTTTAGTGTGGCGGCTAGGGCGAAGTCCGATGCATCACTCTCCACCTGGAAAGGGATGGATTCATCCACCGCGTGCATCGTGGCTTTCGAGATGTCGCTTTTCAAAACCTTGAAGGCCAATTGGGCCTCCGGCGTAAGTGGGAAGGTCGTGGACTTAATGAGCGGACGAGCTTTGTCCGCGTAGTTGGGGACCCACTGTGCATAATACGAAAAGAACCCGAGGCATCTCCTCAGTGCTTTCGTGCTAGCGGGCAAGGGAAGTTCAGTGAGTGGGCGCATACGGTCTGGATCAGGGCCAATGACCCCGTTTTCCACCACGTATCCGAGGATGGCTAACCTACGCGTACGGAATACGCACTTCTCCCTGTTATAGGTCAGATTCAGGCGAGATGCAGTGCGTAGAAAGTGTTGGAGATTCGTGTCGTGGTCCTGCTGGTCATGGCCGCAGATGGTGACGTTATCCAGGTACGGGAAGGTAGCCCGCAACCCGTTCTGGTCCACCATTCGGTCCATAGCACGCTGGAAGACCGAGACCCCATTGGTGACACCAAATGGAACCCTGAGGAATTGGTATAGACGACCATCCGCCTCAAAAGCCGTATATTGTCGGTCCTCTGGGCGGATGGGGAGTTGATGGTAGGCGGACTTAAGGTCTATGGTAGAAAACACTCGGTACTGCGCAATCTGATTGACCATATCAGAAATGCGCGGGAGAGGATACGCATCCAGCTGCGTGTATCTATTAATGGTCTGACTATAGTCGATGACCATCCGAGGTTTGTTCCCGCTTTTGACTACCACGACCTGCGCTCTCCACGGACTAGCACTGGCCTGTATGATCCCTTCCTTGAGGAGCCGCTGAACCTCAGATCTAATAAAGATCCGGTCCTCAGCGCTGTAACGCCTACTTTTAGTAGCGATGGGCTTGCAGCCAGGTACCAGATTTTTAAAAAGGGATGGTGTCGTGATCTTCAGGGTGGATAAATTGCACGCGGGGCGCTTTGGGCAATTTGGAGGCTGCGGCTGATTCCCTACTGCCAGTGAAGGGAGTGGCCCACCGTACTGTAGGATCACACTCTTCATGTGGACCATAAAGTTTAGTCCGAGGAGAATTGGCGCGCAAAGTTGAGGTAGCACAAGGAGCCTGTATTGCTCGTAAACTGTGCCCTGTACCTCAAGAGTTACCATACATCGTCCTTGGATCGGTACAGACCGGGACTGTGATGCCATGGAAATTGTCTGTTTGGCAGGGAGAACCCGGAGTCCACACTTTTTAGCAGTTTCAGGGTGTATGAAACTTTCGGTGCTCCCACTGTCAAACAGACAATTCACAGTTCTGCCACTAACCTTTACCTCCATCATAGAATGTTCCAGTCTGTAATGCCTGGTCTGATCCAGAGAGATCGACGCCACCGTTGGCCCCTGGGCGTCACTGCATGCTGCCGATGTGGATGCTGAGGACCCCTGCTGGTCGCTGCTGCATGCTGCCGATGTGGATGCTGAGGACCCCTGCTGGTCGCTCCTAGTCGTCGTGGACCATGATGGCCGCCCCCATGGATCGCACGTGGGCGAGGGCGCCAAGCGCAGCGACTCCTGGTGCTCTTCCTCCTCCTCTGTCTGCCACGATGGCGCCGTCCTGAGATCGCACGTGGTCGGACCTCGTGGGTACTGCGACGCCGAAAGAGATGGTCTCCGTTCTGGAGGGTTACAAGCTGCACTGCCGTTTTTAGGTTTGGACCTGCAGACTTTGCCGTAGTGGCCTTTGTTACCGCACTGGCTGCAGATTGCCGTTCTTGCCAGACACTGTTGCCGTGGATGCTTGGCCCCTCCACAAAAATAGCATCGCTGGCCACCTGGAGCTGCCGCCGTCGTCGAATCGGTCTGGGAGCACGGGTTCGCGGGGCGAGGAGGGAGCAGAGCTTGCTCCAACCACGTTGACTGCACGTGGTCCTCGGGGTACAGCGCCAAGCTCTTCGACGCCGCCTCCAACCTCACGGCCATCCCCATTGCCTGCGTCAAGTTGAGTTTCCCCTTTTCTAGCAATTTAAGCCTGATGTACGAGGACCCTACCCCTGCTACGAACGCGTCTCGGGCGAGGTCGTACATATACTGCTCGGCGGAGACGTCCTTACAGTCGCAACCCCTGGCAAGCTGCAGGAGCTCATTGGCATAATCCTCTATGGTTTCGCCCGACTGCCGACGTCGTGTAGCGAGGAGGTAATGAGCATGTATCTCGTTGGGTGGCATAATGTACCTATTCTTTAGGAGCTCGATGGCACCCTGGTAAGTGGGAGCTGCACAAATGGCTAGGTAAATCGTGTCGCTTACCCTCGCGTGGAGGACCTGGAGTCTATCACTGTCCGTAGTGATAGCTACCGAGGCTGCCAGGTAGTCCTCAAAGCACTTCCACCAATGGTCGAATGTGTTAGCTGCACCGACCGCACGTGGGTCCAGTGTCAGACGATCCGGTTTTAGGATCTGTTCCATACTCTCTGTTTTTTTTTTCTTCTTGTTGCACAGTTGTGAGTTTTCTGTTTACTTTATTAAATTGATGCGCGTCAATAAGCACATGGAATCAAGGCTTCGGTATTGAAGGCTTTAATAAAGTAACAAGGGAACTACTAACACGAATACACCAGTTCAGACTGAAGGGGTCCTGCCGGAGCAGGGGGTCTTATACCCTGCCACCGGAGGCGGGACCCCACTGGAATGTGCCACGATAACTCTCATAACAGGTAAACACCCTAACCCAACAACATAGTACAACCCCCACAGTAATAACACCCTAGCCCAACAGTAACATGGTAACAAACCCCAGTGGTGAACCAACGATGGTTCACCACAAGAAACCAACCACAATTGGTCATACAGAGAATGCAGTGTCAGATATAAGTAAGAAGGGAAAAGGAGGGGAACCGCTGCATAGAGTCTACTCCAATGGTTTCACACGCAAGTGCCATAACTCACTCCTCACTCATTATGGCCAGCATCTTCCAGAGGGAACAGAATATGCAGGTGAGTTTTGCCTCCTCTGTTCATTTGAGCTACGTGTTCTGTGCAAACTTCTCCAGCAACAATCTATTAGAAACAGTCTTCCAAGTTGTTCTGAGATTGTGCTCTTCATGGTTAAATACTTTGCATGCTGACTGGAAGATGTGAGACTTGCAATAGTATAGAGCATGTGAGGGTGAAGAGAAAGGAGATGGAGTGAGGTACAGTGCTGTGGTTATCGGAGAATAAATGACAAGTGAATAATATTGAGCGTGATCTGGCTGCAGGGATGAGGCAAGAATATTTGATCTGAGAGATAATATTCTGACCATGACAGGAAGATGAGGTTATGGAACCTTTTTCTGTGTTGCAGCTAAGTTTCTGGGAGAACGTTTTAAAGATTGATCTGATAAGTGACCTCTTCTCACGAACACCAAAAGTGCTTTTCGCCACGTCACGATACAGGATCTCACACTTCCTGTCCTCTGTCTGGATCAGGTCCTCCAACTTTGCATCTGAGAACCTGGGAATCCTAGCTATATCTCTTAAAGCCATTTTAGCCCTTTCACAATGTTTCCCTGCTACTTGCAACCAGAGGGCACTTCCCCTTTAAGAGGTGCTGGCAACATTATTATGGAGTTGCAATCGACCCTAACTCCATTGCTCCACTGAACAGATACCAGCCAATAAGGAGCGGAGGCAATGCTGACAGCTGCTTGGCTCAATACGAATTGGCAGCAGCAATTTTGCATTGTCCCACATAAGCGTGCATGCCCTCCTTCCACTGTGCCCGCTGTCAGGTGTGGTTGAGTTGGTAGGTCAGGATTTCTGAGAATATTATTTTATTAGTAGATTGATTGTTGCAACGGAATCAGGGATTTTCTCACTTTTCATTAAAAGATGAATACCTCTCTCGAGATGCATGCCTGCTCTGTGTAGTCAGAAAAAAGATGCAAATCCAAAACAAATTAAAATCCCACCAAATCAGCATAAGCTCACAAAAGCCATGGAAAAGATAAAAAATCAACATATAATTTCCAGTCACCTGCATCTAGCATAATAGAGGGGAACCTTTCACTTAACAAAGGAAATGGCATTGCAAAAGCACATAGGGAGACATTTTAGTTCTGTGTTACATGGACAATACAATTGTTTTTTTCAAAGGTGGGACATCCAAATGCAAACAAATCACAAGATTAAATCTCGGTGAATAAAAATTCAGATGCGATTGTCACATCCTTCAGTTGTTCCTAATTCAAATCAGGACTGGTACCGCAAGATTGGCAACAGCCGAATTTGCAGAGTCAAGTCACACAAAATGCATTTCAAACTCTAGTTAAAAAGAAGTATGGTTTTGTGTCTGAAAGCAGGCTAGACTTTCCAGTCAGTTCCACCCTTTAATTCTGACGCTCTGCCACGAGCTACCATGTTTATAGGACAATGCAGCTTGCAAACAGCTGCACGGATCCTGCCTGTGTTCTGTCCTCTCGTGATGGTTTAGTTTTCAGGAGTCCCTGAAGTCACATAAGTACTGCAGTGCTGGCAGTGGCTGCTGCGGGTACTCTGCTAGAACGGTTTATCAAACTAATGAGCCACTGAATGATACAACTCCTGGGCCTGACTCCATCAGGGAGAGTGCGGACGGCAATTCCAGCTGTGAGGAATGAACAGTGGGAAGTGGCAGTTATTAGTGGCTAGTTCACCTATCATTTGTTAGCTCGCAGACACCACACCATTTAAAATGGCCTCTGTCTCCTTTTTTGTATGCTAAAAAGCTTTTTCATGTGGTCAACGGGAGAGATAAATCGACAGAACATGTTACCTGATCTACCTCATGCCGTGGAATCAGTATTTGAGGGAAGTTGGTGGTGCTTGCTGACTGATGTTGTACATGGGCAGCACTTTTGCAGATTATTAATATCCATCTCTTGTGTCATTATTCCTTTGAGTGATGATTTTCTTTTGTAGCCTGCAGGGCAGCAACACATTTTCTCTTCTGACATACTCCACTGATGATGTTAGCTCAGCAATGGAGCAGTCAAAAGTTCACAGGGATCTAAATTACATTTTATGCTGTCATCCAGATGCCGACATGTCGAAAAGAAAATTTTATTAACCATACCAAAATCTCACTCACTGATATTGCATTAAGTCAACAGTAAAATCATATTTTGCCTAGCTGACCAAAAGTGGGAGGAAATATTAACCAGGGGCAGAATTTGATCAAAAATCTTCATGTTAGGTATGCTACAAAACCTTCAAAATGAAACACAGCGGAATGTGACTTATTCACTATCCTTGTAACACAGGAGGGTGCAGTCTCTCCTGCCACAGTTAAATATGTGATACTTGTATCCCAGAATAAGCTGTGTGTAAGTGCGCGATGGAATCAATGGACTTACTTACAAGCAAAAGAGATGAAATTACAGCAGAGCTCTGCAGTGGTATCATTATTTTAAAAATATTACATTTTAATTTTAAACAATTTTGGAAATAAAAGGATATTAGATCCTACCTTAAGTTGATGGTGCACTCTGAGGAAAGGTCATTAACCTAGAAGTTAACTCTATTTCTGTCTCCACAGATGCTGACTGATTTGCTGAGCATTTTGAATATTTCTGTTCTCATTTCCTACCTTGAGCTGATGGGTATCATTGTGAAGAACTGAAGTCGTGGCTTATAGTAAATTTAAATTCTTTCACTTGGTGCGGGCCTTACTGGCTCAGCCAGTCAATCCTTAATTTCCCTTGAACCGCTTGATTCCATGCGGTGTAAATATACCCACAGTGGTGTTAAGAAAGAAATTCCAGAATTTTGATCCAGTGACAGTGAAGGAACGGCAATGTTGTTTCAAGTCAGGATGGTGTATGGCTTGGAGGGGATCTTGTAGGTGATGGTGTTTCTAAGCATCTGCTGCCCTTGCCTTCTAGATGATATAGATGGTTTTGCAAGGTGCTATTGAAAGAGATTTGAATCTTGTAGAATATACACACCTCTGCCACTGTGCGTTAGTGATGGAGGGTTTGAATGTTAAAGGTGGATGGAATGCCAATCAAGTGGGCTGCTTTGTCCTACATTGAGCTTCTTGAGTGGTGTTGGAGGTGGACTCAGCCAGGCAAGTGGAGTATATTCCATCACACTCCTGACTTGTACCTTGTAGATGGTGAACAGGCTCTGGAGAGTTAGGAGGTGAATTACTTACCTCAAAATTCCCCATTTCTGACCTGCAGTATTTATAGGTCCAGTCCAGTTCAGTATCTGTTCAATGGTAACTACCAGCATGTTTGGTACTGGGGAATTCAGCAATGGTAATGCCATTGAATGTCAAAGGGAGATGGTTGGATTCTCTCTAGTTGGAGATAATCATTGCCTGGCATTTGTGTGGCACAAATATTACCTGCCACTCGTCAGACCAATCCTGGATATTGTCCAGATCGTGCTGCATTTGGACAGGGACTGCTTCAGTATCTGAGTTGCCATGAATGGTTCTGAACATTGTGCGACCATCAGCGAACATCCCACTCCTGACCTTAAGATGGAAAGAAGGTCATTGATGAAGCAGCTGAAAATGTTTGGGCCTAGGACACTATCTTGAGGAACTCCTGCACTGATATCCTAGGACTGAGATGATTGATCTCCACCCACCACAAGCAACTTCCTTTGTGCCAGGTATGACTCCAACCAGTGGAGAGTTTTCCCCCTGATTCCCATTGACTCTAGCTTTGCAAGGGCTTCTTGATGCCACACTCAGTCAAATGATGCCTTGATGTCAATCAGTTGCAATGCTGCTGGCATGTTGCAGAAAATATAGAGCAGGGGCTGCACGATGGCACAGTGGTTAGCATTGCTGCCTCACAGCGCCACGGATCCAGGTTCAATTCCAGCCTCGGGTCACTGTCTGTGTGGAGTTTGCACATTCTCCCCGTGTCTGTGTGGGTGCTCCAGTTTCTTCCCACAGTCCAAAGATGTGCGGGTTCGGTTGATTGGCTATGCTAAATGGACCCTAGTGTCAGGGGGATTAGCAGGGTAGATATGTGGGGCTATGGGAATAGGGGCTGGGTGGGATATGGTCAGTGCAGACTCGATGGGCCAAATGGCCTCCTTCTGTACTGTACGGATTCTAGGATGGTTTCAAAACCTAGGGCTGCATATTCAGAATAGGAATCTATTATTAGAGTTCATGGACGATTTAGCAATAATATGAAATGCAATTATTTTAACGAAGGAGGTTAAGGTTTTCCTCACTTCTTTCACAAAATGTGGACAATAAAAACAGTAATATGATGCTTTAATCGCATGATGTGCCTCAAGGCAGTAAAAAATGGTTCCATAAGAAGACATTGCAACTTAATACTGAAGCCTCAATCACTGAATAACATGGCTGGCTGAGAACTTTTGTCAAACTTCTGTAATAATTTTCCATGACATGGAGAAAACTATCAGCTGCCTGCCTCACATCTGCCTACCTTTAGCAAAATCTTTAATATGGTACACTTCACAAAACCAAAAGCATCAGTCGATTATCATGGTCAAAGTTCAAATAAGAGTGGCCACCAAAAATGGAATAAATTTTGCATATTAATAGCACTGATTCATCCTCACTGATTGTGATAAAAAGATGAACAGATTTCTGAGAGAAAATGCCAAGATTTTGACACAGTACTGGGGTAGAAGACCGTCCAGCGATAGCTTGGGAATTTACTGCCTGATCCCAACTGGAAGTTGGACTCAAAGCTGCCAGCATTCTCCCAATTCCAAGTTGCTCTCAAAATTCTTGGCAATCTCATCATCATGTGCTCAAACTTAAAACCAGACTAAAAGGCTAGCATAGTTTGACCCTAATTAGAACATAACTGACAGCTTCCAGTTGTTACTGTGGAGGACTGACAAAGTGGGAAGCAAACATGTTTTTCAGAGTGAGGGTGGGGAGTGCTAGCTTCACAGAACACAACTCTCTGTTAAAGCGTCTGAAGTAAATCTTCAGCGCTCCAATGGTCCTTGTGTG